>NW_020653945.1:6032960-6067562 GCF_003589595.1 Hyposmocoma kahamanoa
GGTATAAGACGACTTATACGTCATTGTGAGACCTATGCTGTGCAACACGGTTTAAAGTACAACGAGAAAAAGAGTGAGATCTTGCTGTTTAAGAGTAAAATTAAAGAACCAGCCTATGTACCACCAATACTTTTAAATGGGGTACCTTTGAGGCGTGTCGCACAGTTTAGGTACTTGGGTCATAGTGTGACAGAGGACCTAAAGGATGAGGGAGACATAGAGACGGCGCGCAGGGCGTTGTCGGTTCGAGGCAATATGTTGGCTCAAAGATTCACAAGGTGTACGACCGGAGTGAAGCTCACACTCTTTTTAGCATACTGCCAGAGCTTCTACACATGTGCTCTATGGTCCAACTTTATGCTGAGATCGTACGGCGCCTTGCGAGTCCAGTATAATAATACCTTCAGGGCCTTGTTGAAGCTTCCCCGTTTCTGTAGGGCATGTGGCATGTTTGCGAGTGCTGGCATGGATGATTTCTATGCCATCATGCGCATTATGTCCACTTCGTTAGTACGAAGGGTGAGGGGTTAGCAACAACGAAATCCTGAAGATGATAGCAGACAGGATGGATGCAGCTGTGTTCCGGAGGTTCACTGAGTTGCATGTTCTACGTGTGAGTCAGTGAACCATCTGGGTGGCTAGGTTCATCCTGTTTGTTATATTTGTAACTAATTATTAAGTATTATTTTTGTGATTGAGTACTAATCCTAATACTAACATAGTTATAAGATGTAATGTTACTAACTTGTATGGACTACATTGTCTGAAATAAATGATTTTTATTTTTTATTTTATTTTCTTTTATTTATTTAATACGTTTACGGTACTCGACTGAAGGACGTTTGACATGCAGTACAATAAAAAAGGCTAATTCAAAAGAATATGTCATAAAAAGTTTAAAACGCACAAATAATTCCTTTCTCTCTCTTTCTCTCTCTCTCTCTCACACACACACACACACACACACACGCGCGCGCGCCGACGCACGCATGCGCGTTTGCACCCATGCACACATACACGCACGCACACACGTACGATCACATGCATGCACGTACTATCGCACGTACGTAAGCACGCAAGCTCACACGCACCTCGTTTTTGCCGCAATTCAAAAATCTCAAAATATTTTCAACATTCACTTAATAAACATCACATACGGCACGCATTACAAGAAATCTGCATTCCGTTCATTTCATTTGTTCAAAGTCATTGTTAACGTTGTCGTCGGAATGTTGACAACGATTGACACTGCCTTTCTTATAAAACGAGGCAAGCCATTCCAAATTTTGGATTAGGTACATTTGAAGCAACATAAACCCTATCACGCATTCTTTCTGGGTGAATATGCGCCACAATCTTACCATATTTCCAAATTTATCATCCATTTAATTACAAATACACGTACGTATAAGGCAACGTGAATTGTACATATTGACAATCCGATTTTTTAAATATTATTAATTCGATGGTCCCACCGAATGAACGTGTATTATGTATTTATTACGTAATATCTTATCTTGTCTTTCGTATGTTATCATCTCTCCTTGGCATTGCTTACCAAAAACGCACAAATGCATTCTGCACTTGTCTTGCCTACATTGCTCTTACATTAATTTGTGACTTTGTGAAGACGACTATCAAGAACAGCAAGTTTATTTTTATTCCTCTTATTAATATTATGTCTGTCACTATTTTTTTAAATTACTATTCTTATCGAGTTCTTAGGTTTTCGCGATTGTTACACATAAGAAATGAAACTGTTTTTCCGGATTTATATCGCGTATATTTGTTTTTTCAAACAAACCGACGTTTTGGGCCCTTTACAGGTCCCATGGTCACGGTTGATTATTCTTCTTAACATTATATTTTCATACATGAACTGAGAACGTAACGTAAGGACGTAAATATGTTGTAATTTCTTTAGACTTATTTCTTAGTTATACTTTATATTTATTTTGTCAAATATTTGAGAACATAGTATTGTACCGTGTTGTATATTTAATATAAGTAATAACAATTTGATAAACATTAATTAGTGTTATAACATGATTTAGTTTTCCAATAAGTTTAATACTGAAACTTAGTTATAGTTATTTAAAAAATCGTGATATGAAATTTAAACGTGACGTAAATTTTCTTATCGTAATCCGAGGAAGCGTAGCAAAATCTTAGCAAGAATTTTAATACAATACAATATTGTTTATTGTATAGATACTTAAGTGCATATTCGTATACATGTGTTACTGTGTGAGCTCAACCTATCCGTCTTCATAAATATCGGTTCATTTGTGTCATAATTTGCTACTTTATCTCACCCTGTAGCCCGGGCATTCGTAGCACGCTCTTGGCGCGGTTCGGACGTGTCACGTTAAACGCGAAATTCAGTACTCTATATTTAATAATAGCTTCTGACGAAGATACATAACATCAGCCGTGAAAAAAACAAAGAGTAGATTGTATAATCGATTTGTTAATAAAGCCTGCGCACGCGCTCGTAGCAAGTCGTAGCAGTCTACGGGTGGTCTTGTGCGTGATCTCAATACAAGCTTATTGTTCCCGAGTGGTGATTCTTTTGTGAAAAAGAACGACAATGAAGGGACAAGGTAAGTACAAATTAAATTTATGTTTGGTTACGTCCTATGAGTTTTAATTACATTCTCTACATGGACTGCAGAATAAATTAATTTATTTTAAGGCAGTTCCTGTAAAATATCAAATGCCAGAAAGAATAAGTCAACTTCGGTGGTCCAGGAGTTAACACTGTTGTTGCTAGATTAGGAGGTCCCGGGTACGATTCCCACGTGGACCAATTTGGGAAACGAATTTTTTGAATTGATGCTGGTCTGGGTGTTCTGGGTAATGCCTCGGAATCAATTTTGATAAATTAGTACTCTTAGTAGGCATGGAATTTCCAAGCTTGAGATCAGGTTATTAGATGGTTGTCTGGCATTAGTTTAATGAATACATACACCCACTTTTTAGTCTTAGTGGATTAATTTTATAGTAGGTGCTTGTGTGCACTCAAAGCCTGATTGGTTATTTTATTTTATTATGTTAGGTCAAATTTGATAATAGATAATTAATCTAGTATAATTTTTTTCATGAATTTGTTTTAATTTCCTATTAATATAGGTGTGTCGAGTGGTTTGCTGTGTATGTTGATTTTGCGTTGATAAATTTCGTAAACTTTAGTTGAACAGTTTTTCTTATTTGGAATGTTTACTTCTGAGTATCACCTTTGAAAAGGTGCGATAGTTTTATTTTAGGTTTGCTGTTGATTTTGTGTTTTGATAACTTTCGTAAACTTTAGTTGAACAGTTTTTTTGTTTGGAATGTTTACTTGTGAGTATTACCTTTGAATAGGTGCGATATTTTTATTTTAAGTTTGCTGTTGATTTTGCGTTCTGATAAATTTCGCATACTTTAGTTGAACAGTTTTTTTATTTGGAATGTTTACTTCTAAGTATTACCTTTTAAAAGGTGTGATATTTTCATTTTTCGATTTGCTTCCACTAATATAATAACAGAAAATCAAGAGGAACCAAATTATATTTTAATAAATCACTTTAATCTTTTAATGGATCAACACACTAAAAGAAAGGACAGATAAATGACGTGCCTCCAATCTACATTACACGTGGTCAATCCACGTAAATGATAAAAATATTTAATAACCACTCAGCAATAAAAAATCTTTGAAACTATAATAGATTAATATACAATCTATTACGAATGACGATGATTACATATTTTTGATTATACTTAAAAACCAAATGTGTGTAGTTTTTTTTATTGAATTTTTACACTTGACGCTGGTAGAAACGTCCTCAAAAATGGAATAAAAATTTATTTTGTTATTATTCGGTAATTTGTAATTAGCTTGTTTATTTTTTAAACTTGACTTTAGCCTGCGTGTAATTGTTAGTGATCTCGGGCGGGTATGAAACTTAATTACTTTTTAAACATAGTGATGTCCCACAAATAATAGGTCGTACTATTATGTGATAGTGGATATTCAAATTGAACTTCTGATTCAAAAATGAAAAGTTCCTAAAAATAGAGTAATAATGAAATATTAATTCTGTTGTTCAATAAAATGTATGGCAGACATTGTTTTTTTAACTTTTCGCCTTGACTTTCCCTGGTGCGTCTTTTTTAGTGAACTCAGAAGGGTATGAATACTAAAAAAATACTATACAAATAATAGCTAGTTATCTACGTTCAGGTATTACTGAATTTATTACAAGAAGGGCGTAAATGTAATAGAAGTGTAACTTATATACGTACGAGCACGAGTACGAACAATCCGTTATTAGCATTGTCAGTCCTCGGTGACTTTTCTTATTTGCTTGTTGTTATATGTGTCTGGTCTACTGGAGATCTTTTTGTCTATGCCTCGACCCTATGAAATGAAGGCATTGAGAAGCAAGGCAACGTTCTCGACTACATCTCTCGAAATCTATAAGGCTTAGGCATAGGCTTGGCAAATAAGCCTCCTTATGAAGCTTCCATTTTACAGAATAACTAATAGGTATTTCCAATTAGATGGCAGACTTCCTGAAGGGCAGATCGTCACGAGTAGTCTTTTGGTGAAGATATTGCTTCGATCTTCTCTAATTCCTCATAAGGCTGTTTACAGGCACGCCGATGATAGCACAGTTGGTAGAGACATTTATCTAATGCAAGATTCTTTGTTGAAATCCAATCATTCAAGGAAGCAATAGTGGATGAAGTGACTTCAACCCTTAAGGTCGTGTACGAACGGGACGATGCTATATAGACGTGTCTGTGTCCTGCGAAACGAGGTCCATTTCGACTTACTCCGTTTTTTGAGCTCTTAGCGTTCTTGCCTGCCAACTTGAATGTTAGTCGCTACACGATTGTTGTACCGCCGTTTGCCTAAAGAAACTATTTTCTTTTCAAAGTCAAGTGATACCTCTTGTCAGAGCAGTTCTTGAACTCAAATTGGCTCTTCTATAGAGTAAATAGTGTTGTCACCTGTGGGCCTTCCCACCTCTATCTGTCCGCTACGAGTTGTATACTCTGGATTTGTTACAGCGTCTAGCTATGAGTATCATTGGATACTACTTGCTCGAGAAACTAAAGCTAATGAGCCTCGAATCTCGTCGTCGGATAGAATACTACATTTCAAATACTGTCATATATTATATGATTGATGATGATGAATTAGATACGGCAAAAGATTTAAATCTTAAATGATAGATATTTCATCTATTGCAGAAACTTAAGAGAAACTTACATTTATATCAATACAATTAAGGCATGTGCGGAAAATAAAATCTGGGTAATTTTGAGATTGCAGTGAACAAGTGTTTTCTTGGCGAGGGTGTACTATCTCCGTCCACATTTACACTCTTCATCAAATGAGACTGTGGATAAACGTTAGCCCACCTCGAAATGAAAACGTTTCTTTTATTATCTTTATATTTTACGCAATCTGCTCCCAACTTTTTATTATATTTGCATAATATCGGGGGTACCGGTACTGGCCTGAATTTAATATATAATATATGGGAATTGCAATTCCAAACTGGACACGGGAATACCCGAGACTGCGCGGGAAATCTCCCGAAAACGCGGGACCAGTTTTCAACTCATATCTGGTTTGTGCACCGAATACTAGCTGCACAAAAGGCCACAGAGCGCGTCATGCTCGGTATCCACACACCCTGATAAAATTCGATACACGGAAATCCGCCGTCGGCGTCATGCGTTTTTTAACGATGTTGGGACCGTGTTATAGACATTAACTAGAGTTAGGCAAGACGTCTGGTTAGACGTGGTGATGGCCACTGGAGGCCAAGACGGGATTGTGGTCAAGGGCAGGCCGAAAAACCTGGGTCGATGACATAGTAAAAGTCGCGGGCATAACAGGACCAGAATGTTTGGCACGCGCGAAAAGTGGCATATACCCAGGTGAAATGAATTAATCTAGTTTGTACACAATTGACATAGAGTTCATTATGCAATGGTTTAAAAAATTAGCTTCCAATACATTTCGCGACGATGTAAATTGAATTTAACAGCAATAGACGAGATAAATGTTATTTGAATTTAAATCTGTACAATGGACCTTCTATTACATATCGTATCCTTGGTACAATAAGACCACATCTGCATAACGACAACTTTTCAGGATAGAGGCTTAACGATTCTACTAATTAAATTTTAAAATTTAAACTTAATTGTAAAAAATTGAATTTTAAGGATGTAAATGTTTTAAAACAGTCGTTAAAACGTAAAACATGCTCCCCTGAAAAATCTAAATGTGGCGTACGCTTTCTTCTAAACTCCGGTGATATATATGTATATATAATTTCTTTCATGTAGGTCGTATTATTTTTTACGACTTTCATGTGATGGAAGCACTTCTGACGTATAAATAACATGTGGCCAATGATCTTATATTTTATTCCACTAAAAGTCTATGTTTTACGGTAATGATTTCCATTAAAACTCCATTTTCCTTTACATTCCAATTTCCCGTTACAATTCTTTTTGCTGCGCCATTTATAACACACATAATGCAATAATATTGAAGTTCCCTGGAAGTTTCATTGTACCTACTTTTACACACGATTGATGACGAAAGCATCGTTCTATTGGATTTAGAGGCATAACATTGTGATATCCATGGTGTAGAGTTGTCTTTTAAACATGGATATGTTTTATAATTCCTTTTACGATGCTATGGAAAAGAGTAGATTGGAACAGCTTGAATTAGAGGGCAATAAAGCAGAAGCTGGCATAAGTGAAACGGACATAGTTTCTGCGTACACGTACAACACAAGCAGTGAGTGATTTTTTTTATTATTGTTCGTAATTATAATAATAATAAATACGCACACACTCATAGCCCTGCACTAGAGAAATCCTGTAGCGCGGGTGCCATGGACACGCACATAGACAAGCACAAATTACACCCAAACTCACGAGAGAAATAAATGTAGGCCGTACAAATATTTCTCCCAGTCTGAGAATCAAAATGTCGCAGTCCAGCAAAGATAACCGCTCGGCCACGCAGGCAATGGGTTTCCAGTCTTGTAACTGCAATGACCGTAAATAGTGATGGTTTCACATACCGCCTCTCGAGCAGAGGTTCTGGGTACGAATCCGCACCTCTGATTTTCTCGGGATTTATGTGCGAAATTTAATTTGAAATTTGCCGTGAGCTTTTCGATGAAGGAAATCATCGTGATGAAACCTGCACTTCGAAGAAGGTTCACAATTTTTGGAAAACTTGTGAAGTCCCCAACCCGCATTGTGCCAGTGTGGCGAACCATGGTCTAAACTCACGTCGTATGCGTGAGACCTAAGCCCAGCAGTGGGACGTATAAATGGGTTGATAATGATGATCGATATAGTCTTTATAGGGTGTTAATATAATAACGTAGCACCCGAAAGCAGGCAATCCCATCCATTGTTAAAATTACCTTTACAATGGCCACCATTTCTGCATCGAAAAAATACATCTATTCCGTATTAATTTCGACAACTGATTTTTCAGAAAGTTCCCCATGTTAAAAGTTTTGAATGAAAATGGATGCTCATGCAACTTTGTAGTGCAATGCAATCTCCTGAAAATTCAAGAATGTTATTCAATCGAAGGCTTGAAAACTTGTCATGAAACTTAATGAAGAAGTTACTTTCAGTCTAGGTTGTATGGCGCATAAATGACTTTGCCTTTTCCAGTTCAAGAATGGAAAAAAACAGTATAAAAAAAAACAAACATTCTGTCTAATTGTCGACACTGTCAGTACTTAATACAATTTGTTCATATGTGTTCTAAATTCGTCGATTTTTTGTATGCCTTAATGACTTGTGGTATAAACAAATATTCCAGTCTTTAAATTATTAATCTAAGGTAATTATTGCATCATACAGACATAAATCTAAATCTGATGCAGTTTTTAATTATGGCCAAATATTCGAGGCGTCACGAAAGAAAGTACTTTAAATATTGTAGATAGGATATTTTGCTTCATGGAGACATTATTTAATTTTCAAAAGTCAGTAATACAGCAAAAACTTAAAAAGCTTGTCTCATCTGAGAATCCAACCGACCTCATGTAAAAAACAGCCTGTATTTTTATGACGCTGATCAAAAGATCAACTGTAAGGATTAATTCCTTTTAAGTAACATAGTATCTTAATGTATCTCAT
This sequence comes from Hyposmocoma kahamanoa, assembly GCF_003589595.1. Classification (NCBI taxonomy): domain Eukaryota; kingdom Metazoa; phylum Arthropoda; class Insecta; order Lepidoptera; family Cosmopterigidae; genus Hyposmocoma; species Hyposmocoma kahamanoa. The sequence continues at coordinate 6,041,145 of NW_020653945.1, forward strand.
TAGCGAAGACCCGTGCTCAACAATGGGACGTGTTTATGATGTTAAGAATAGTAATAATTTATTAAAATATTTTTTTTCAATCCTAGTAAACTTGCGGTTGCTGGCATGACATAGGCAGGAAGATGTAAAAAATATCATACAGTAGTAAGATACAGATAACGAAAAAAATATCTTCCGCTTATATATCTTGGGCTTACGCCCTTTCTATAAAACACTAACGATATGTAATTTATTTTTATAGTGTACCTAATAAATAGGAAAAATACCTGGTATTTTATTTTTAATACCATGATTTACGGTCTATTGATTTCGATTATATCGCCGTTTTCCTTTGCATTCCAATTTCCCGTTACATTTCTTCTGGCTGCGCTGTTTACAATATATACATTATGTAATAATATTGAAGTTTAATTGTACTTTTACATACGATTGATGACAAAAGCGTCGTTCTATTGGATTTAGAGGCATAGGGTTGTGATAGCGATTGTAGTTCAGTTGTTCTTTTAGAATGGACATTTTTCACTGTTCCTTTTATAATGCGATGCTTAAATCAGAAAGTAGTAATTTAGCAGAAGGCATAATTGAACCACGTATAGTTCCTACGTTCGCGTACAACACAGACTGTGAGTTAAATTTTTTTTTTCAAACAGTTTGGTGTACAGTTCCACTACAGTTCGATGGTTCTTAGCTCAAATCGCACCGCTATTACAACAGTGTAGCGTCTCAAAATATGTGAAATCCAAAATTATACTATTGCTGAACGTAAAATTTCAATCTCTACAAGTCAATAAAACCTCCATTAGAATAATGTAAGAAACAATTAAAAGATATTTATCTACTAACTCAAAATGAGACAAACTTTTTATGAGCTAGTCCTGGATAAAACAATCCTTACTCAAAAATACGATATAATTTTTCTCTTTTATTTTGAAATATAATTGATAAGTAGGAAGTTCTTTAGATGTAATAAACTTTACCCTTTACATAAATTTTAACAATCTTTCACGGGAAGCGAGTAATTAGTTTTTCATCGAATCTGAAAAACATAAACTTTTTGAATTAATACACTATTGTATCAACAGTGCGAAATATGTGTACGGTGTGTGGTTTAATTATTAGTTGTTACCGACAATAATCTTATTCTCTAAGGAATAATAGTATTAAGTGTCAATATTCACTAACCGATAAGCCTCAGGAGACACCAGTCGTAGCAGATAGTTTTTACTTCCGAATAACATCCGCGTCAATGGGTATGGTATATTTTGTTTTTTTTTTTTTTTTATTGATCAAAATACAGGAAAAATACTTATTTACTAATTACAAGCTCCGCTCACAAAAGCCCTTCCGGCTTTGACTGCGGCGAAGGAGCTCAGTCTATTTAAGTAAAGATATAATATAACAGAGCAAAAATGTTAAAAACTAACTTAATTACTTCTAGACAAGTACAAAAACATGTTCACTTACATCTGCATATAAATGGCATGTAACGACAATTAAGCAATTAACAAAATAAATTTCATATCTTCCGTTTTCAAAAAATGTTCCTTAATGTATGAATTCCTAACTCATTTTGTTCATTAACGCAGGTAACAAATATTCCAATTTCTTTTTACATAATATGTATATTTCCAGTATATGATTTATTTGATTATATGGGAATCGTCGCTTAGTAAATATGCGTGTTATAGCGTGTTAGATAATATGATTAGAAATCATTATGAAAGAATAAATATGATTAAAATATTAATCTTACTACATAAACATATTAAAATTATAGAATAGGCGGGTGTGATACGTTTAATTCGTGAAACATTCAGAAAAATGTATTTATAAAGAGCAACAAAAACAACAACGAGGAGTTTCTTACCCGTTCTTCGTAGGGAAATTTGCCTTACGAATAAGTAGAAGTGTATAAACAATTGAATGTAGTTGCATTACATTTAAAATATTTTAAAATTGTTTACATGGTATAGTAACAGTGTGTTTGTCTATTTTAAGCACACAGGCAAACTGAAGTTTCGAAAATTGAAACCAAAGAAATAATATATCATAAGTCCGTACCAGTAGTCCGAAGTGACACTTTCCAGAAATAACGTTTGGTCCAAATTTCATAATCTTGAAAGTAATTTTGAGAGGAAAATGTTTTTTCTTTTAAACCTAACTTAACCTAACCTAACCGAACTTGGTCGTGTCTTTGCGATAAACATCAACATATCCTGAAAGAACAACTGTTTCGTTATAATTCGGTTATCGGTGTAATGAAAATTCGAACAATCGTTATTTTGGACAGAAAATTTTCGACAAAGTCGAAAATAAGTTATCTATTTTTATTCTTTTTTATTCGGGGACAGGCTAAGGCGTCTAATTAGCCATAGTGCTATATCTTGGGTTTTATATTCTTCTTCAACTCTTAATTTTATGACATTTTTAGCGGGATATCGTTATGTCTTTACGGTGGCCCTTATGAAACTCAGCAATTCGAATAACTTCATAAACCAATGACGGGACACGACCAGTAAAATCGAGAATCGATGAAAAATATCGACTGACCTACGACCGACTTAAATCAGCGTAATCAAATCATAAGATTCAATTGTGGATTTTAATTATCATATATAAATGGTTGGTAACGTATATATGTAATATAATGATTGTTTTGTCATATTTAAAAAGCTGTAATTTCAAATACTTATTGACGATCTCCGTAGTTGAGTGGCTTGCGTACCGGTTTTCATTGTGTCACCATCTCTGACGTCCCGGGTACTATCCACGGCCGGGTCTACGTACAAATAAACTTTCTTAACTGTCTCGGGTCTGGGTATTTGTGGTACCGTCGTTGTTTCTGATTTCCATAACACAAGTGCTTTGGTTACATACTTTGGAATCAAAGCAACGTATGTGATGTTGTCTAATATTTATTTCGAAACCTCCAATGAACACTTCATTTTTGGACATCTTAATTTTTGGACCTGTTTTTAGTTTATTTCTATATTTTTTTCACAAAATTTGTTTTTATTTGGCTTCTTTTTCGAATTTTATTTTTTTCTTAATTTTTTTTCACTAAGTTCGGGAAGCATAATGTTAGTAAGTAAATAAATAAGGCTGTTTACAAAAATTACAGAAAATGACCAAAAAATAAAGCTGGCGTAGTGTTCATTGGAGAAATCGATTTATTTATTTAGTATGCTGCTACAAATTTACGTCAAAATGACGTTGACGTGACGCGAATTTTGCCAAGACGTCATTCTAATCCAGCAAAATTTTACAAACCATAATTTTTTTAAAACGAATGGAACGGAATAAATACAATATCTGACTAATTATGGACAAAGCCGGTAATACATTTTTTGGTATACAATAGGTTGTTAATATATATTTTATAGCTGTCTCAAACGATATTTAGTATGCTTTAATGACTTGTGATATAAACAAAATATACCTATATTTAAATTATTTAATCTAATGTAATTATTGCATCATACAGTATTGACATAAATCTAAATCTGATACAGTTTCGAGTTCCTAGGTTTTCGGTTAGGGTGATGTGGACTGTATAAGAATGGAGTGAAGAAAACGACAGAAATGAGCATAAAAATATAGATGGCCCTTGGATGGATCATTTTCGGGCGTTTCGGGCCCTTTACAGGTCCCATGGTCTAGTCAACCGTGACCATGGGACCTGTAAAGGGCCCGAAACGTCGGTTTGTTTGAAAAAACAAATATACGCGATTTAAACATAAGAAAATATTTTATTCGATTATTAATACAAAAATCGAACATTTAGAAACATTCGATCCAACTGCATTCGAACCTACGTCTTCCAGCACAGCGTGTCAGATGCTACTCCAACTAAGCCACGGGACGAACCAGCGGACTTCATGAATTTTTCTATGTGCTTGTTTTCGGAACTTCATATCTGGTTTTTAACGACTTTTTAGCCGTGGCGCTATTCTATGAAAGTATTTCGTCACCCAGCACCTTTACAGCTACCAGTCCTGGCTAGAGACCTTACGAATTTTTATACGTGATTGTTGCAGATCTTTGTTTTTGGTTTTTAACGACTTTTTAGCTGTAGCGCCATCTATGAGAAATCTATGAAAGTATTTCGCCACCCAGGTACCTTTACAGGTACCAGCCCTGACTAGATACCTTACGAATTTTCATACGTGATTGTGGCAGATCTTTATTTATGGTTTTTAACGACTTTTTAGCTGTAGCGCCATCTATGAAAGTATTTCGTCACCCAGGCACCTTTACAGCTACCAGCCCTGGCTAGTGACCTTACTAATTTTTATACGTGATTGTTGCAGATCTTTGTATTTGGTTTTTAACGAGTTTTTTGCCGTAGCACCATCTATGAGAAATCAGAAAGAAATCAAGGCAGCTTTTTATTAAACACAAGGGGAACTAACGACTCTTTCCCCAAACTCGTCTGCTATCTCGTTCTGTAGCTTAGTCGGAAAAGCCCCGGTTTGGTGAAAAAATCATTGGTTTGAGTGCAGCCGGATCAAAGAAATTTCTCTTTGTGTTTTTTTCAATCTCGGTTCCCAAATGCCGTTATCACGTAACATACATCCCAAAAAAGAAAAACCATACAGTCGAATAGAGAACTTCCTCCAATTTTTAAAGTCGGTTAAAAACAGAGGTCGTTATTTTATCATTTACACACAAAACAGTGTTATTCAAACTGTTTACTTAATCAATAAAATAGATGACCACTCATTATTCTTGTTCGATCTGGTCGGGTCAGTGTAAGAAAACTATTTTCTTTTGTCTTGTCTCGATAATTTTTCTATTTTGTCTCAGGTCTGGGTATTTGTGGTACCGTCGTCGTTTCCGATTTCCATAACACAAGTGCTTTAGCTACTTACTTTGGGATCAGAGCAACGTATGTGATGTTGTCTAATATATTATTCATTATTATTTTTTATTGAGGAATAAACAGTTACAAGTAAAAAAAAAATGAAAAATTACGAAGATACGAAGACTTCAAAGAACTGAAGTCTGTTTTCTTATTTTGCCGGGGAACCACATAGTGTTGAACTTTAATAGTTTTACAAAAACGTGTTATCTTTATTTTAAAAACAAACGAATTTTTACCGGGAATTAAGAAGGAATTAACATGATTACGAACAAGTAATCGCCTGAATTTGTCAGAAGTGCGGTCTTATCACGCGCTACTTGCGCTGTAATTGATGAGTTGTACTCAATACTAAAATAAACAGGTGACGAAATATATTGTAACTAGACTACTTTAAATAGAGCGAACCAAAAAATATGAATAATTATGTTATTCCTCCTCAGAGAAACAAACGAACGACGGGACGAACAAGTCGTGCGGCTAATAGTAAGGAACACGCCTGTCCATAACAGTTGCAGTGCCATTCAGAGCTTTGAAACACAAAGATCTGAGGGGCACTGCCACTGCACCCGTCACCGTGGGACATAAGTTGACAAGTTCCACGCGCCTGAAATTTCACCAGCATCCTTTCCCTTCAAAACCGGAACACAGTAATGCTGACGTTACTGTTTGGCGGCAGAAATAGGTAAGGTGTTAATACTTCCCTGGATGGACTTTTTCACAAGGAGCTTTACTGCTATTAAATGTGTGGAATATTTTCTTCAAATTTAAATGGGACCACTACTGAGGCCCCACCTTTCTAACAAAAAAATAATCGAAATCGCTTCACAAATGTCAGAGTAGTCTCGTAATATGAACACAAAAAAAAGTACCGTCGAATTGAGAAACTCCTCCTTTTTTTGAAGTCAGTTAAAAACAGAGGACGTTGTTATATCATATACACACAAAACAGTGTTATTCAAACTATCGTAAGGTTGGGCCTGCTACTGATCTTGCCTATACAAACAAAATGAAAACATGGTTTTGAATTGGGAAGTGAATTAATAAGCAAATTACGTGGTCATTGTCCATTGTTATTAATGTTACAATTATTAGACAATTCATGTCATTGGATTAGAGTCGATAAATTAGTTACGATTACGATGTATATTAATAACAGCGAAAGTTCTGGAAATTCGCACCTTTGGTGTAATAAGGCCACATCTACAAAATGGCAACTTAAGTGTGGAGCTTCTTGTGGAAGAGTTCGTCCAGGAAAGTATTGCCACCTTTAGTGTGTTCCGGTTTTTAAGGGTGAGGTTTCTGGTAAAATTACAGACACATGGGACTTGTCAACTTATGTCTCAGGGTGACGGGCGCAGTGGCAGTGGATCGTATCGTATTATTTTTATCTATTTCATGTGATAAAAGACTTAAGACGTGTGATCATTTGTGGCTTTATTATACCAACCGTAAGAATTATAAGAAAAATTTGATAAAATGCCAAGTTTCACAACTCTAACTCTTTCGAAGGCAAAATTATTCGTGTAGGTGGCCCTACATGTCATAGCTGACGTCCTTTTTACCCTTGACTCTCAATCAAACAAATCATTCAATGTCTATAAATTTTCATTTATGAAGAATATTTTGTGACTAGCAATTACAATTAAGTCTAGCAAAGCAATTTAAGAACAACAGGGTATTTGACTAGACTAATTAAAGCTCCTTTTGAAAGAGTTCGTCCATAGAAGTACAGCCACCTTACCTATTTCTGCCGCCAAGCAGTAACGTCAACATTACTGTGTTCCGGTTTTGAAGGGAAAGGATGCTGGTGAAATTTCAGGCGCTTGGGACTTGTCAAAGCTCTGTGTGTTAAAGCTCTGAGTGGCACTGCAACTGTTATGGATAGGCGTGAAGCTTACCATCAGGCGCACGATTTGTTCGTCCCGTCACTTGATATTACAAAAAAAATACTATTTTGGAAAAAATCGAGAAATCTATTCGAAGTCTGATTATTTTTAATGTTAAAACCATACAATAAAACATCCAGACATAGTTGTCTGCCGCAATAGTAAAACATGAAACATCAAACTAAAGCCGCTTAGCTATAACACAGAGCGTGTAAAACTCATTTCTTTGTAGTCCTATTTTCGTACATTACGATTAATTACGTCCCTCCTACAATTCGGTCACTGTGTTTGTTTCTAACGTTACAAAAACAACCACTTTTTATCTTTTAAAACAGTTTTACTTTGTTAAATATCGATGTCAAGAACGGAGAGGTTTCGTATATTTTTAACAACTTCAAAAACAGGAGGAGGTTCTTAACTCGGCTGTGTTTTTTTGTATGTATGTTACGCGATAACGGCATTTGTTCGATTTCGATGATTCTTTTTTGTTTGAAAGAGGGCACCTCAGTAGTGGTCATGGGTGGCAAACTAGGGGATGAATGACTTTTGAGGTCGGATATTTTAGTACTTTATACTGCGATTATCATTTTGATTTTCTTTTAATCTTTTAACGCAAACACTCATAGCCCCGCACTAGGGAAACTCTGTATCGCGGGTGACATGGACACAATTACACAACCACAAATTACACCCAAACTCACGAGATAAATAAATCTAGGCCATGCAAATATTTTTCCCGGACCGGGAATCGAACTCGGGACCTCTGCGTGGCAGACCAGTACGGTAACCGTTCGGCCACAGAGGCAGTTAAAATTTTTCAAATGGGTTTTAAATATTCTAGCAAACGTAGACAATGAAAAATAAAGCATTGCAAAGTAAAAACAATATCACACAATGTGATGTACAATTGTACACAATAACTAATTTTATAGAATACTAAGGAAGCAAATGCTTTATGTTGTACAAGTGACTAATTCTTGTAAAGAATAAATAAGTGCGAACGCTATTTTAGAGGTGCTCATTTGTTAGCATATGTATGTTTGAATTGGCTATTTAATAAATTCACACTTCGTCGAATGAAAAAACGATAACATTCGTAGTAAGTTATGATCACCAACACATTTGTGATGAAATGTCGAGGACCAAGGAATAAATACGAGCTAATTTTACCAATCAACTCTAGCCTATTTGTACAATCTATAAGCGATTTCGATTTGCGTCTGCACATTTATATTTTTGATATATATATTAGGTGGCAAAAAACTGCCGGGAAGACATTTTAATATACCTAATATTATTTATTTGACTTTCGTTGTACGAGTATTATATTTAATCACCTGTAATTTTGAACACTATCATCTTAACCTTACGACGTTCATGATAATGAGATTATTTCCAAATTCAAAAGTTGATAAAATTCTTTAAGTTATTTAACCTTGTGCGCTCACTATTATAAATGTCTAGAGATAAAAAAATGTGAAATTAGATAGGGTCCGTGCATTATACTACACTTTTATTATGAATGTTATAAACGTTTATGTGATTTAGTGCAACAGTATTGGCAGATATTAATTATATTCAATTTTTTTTCATTCCTTTTCTTTTCTTTCAAAAGTTTAGGTATAATATTTCTAGTATTTCGAAATTTTAAATGTCTATCCTAACCTTACCTATTTCTGCCGCCAAACAGTGATGTTAGCATTACTGTGTTCCGGTTTTGAAGGGCAAGGGTGCTGGTGAATTTACACATGGGACTTGTCAAGGTATGTCTCAGGGTGACGGACGCAGTGGCAGTGCCCCTCAGATCTTTGCGATTTAAAATTCTAAGCGGCACTGCAACTGTTATGGACAGGCGTGTAGCTTACCATCAGGCGCACGACTTGTTCGTCCCGTCACTTGGTCTCATAAAAAAATCCATATGAAATGCCGGAAACGGAACACGCCACATAACTAATTTTGTGATTTCCGAACAAATATTGTCAAAAACGTTGACGTCATTATTTTATTTCTTTTTCTAATAATGAGTAATGTCAAAAGTTATAACGTTATTAACAAATCATCGTTATTCTCGGAATTGGAACTTTCCCCGGAATTCGAACTCTATACCGGAATTAACTCCACTCAGCTACGACGACCCACCGAAGACCAGGCTTAATGTCTATAAAATTTAATAGGCTTGAAAAATCCACTACGATTTGTCTATATGGTGTTAAACCTTTGCCTTTTCCTTTTAACAAAAAATGGCTGCAGACTTTCAAATCAAACTTTCTTTAGTCATGAAAATACCATCAAAACATGAATTGTTATGCACTGTACTATGATTTTATATTGTTGAAATAAAATTGAATGTGAGTTACACCACTTTTGTGATGATAGTTCAATTATGTTAATTGTTATTTTCGATATACACACATAATAATAGAGAGAAATTCTATTATTTTAAAAATGAACGCTCCGTGGTCATTGTATGGTCGTTTCAACATCGCTTAACTAACAGACTCTTTTGATATGTACTCATTTAGGCATTATGTAAACAATATTACAAAAAAAAACCTAGAGCAAATGTCTGTAACAAACATTTGGAAGCGTATATTATACTATCAATAATATAAAACAACCAGGAGGCAAAATTTCTACAGTAAGTCAATGCATTCTAGCAGTATACCTATAATTTACAGATGTAGAAGAAGCAAACTCATCACCACAGGCGCAAAAGGACGAGGCGCCAACGGCCAAGTCCCGACGTTTGTTTGGTAAGCGACATGCATGGTACAGCACGATTAGAGCACTAAGTATATTACCACCCATGCCTGTCATAGAGAACTATACAAGCACAAGTCGTATAAGTTTTTTGCACTGAATGTGATGTTCTTTTCTGTTTTTCCATATTGAACCTTAGGAAATTGTGGTTTCCTTTAAGTCTAAGATATAATTTTTATGCATGACAGTTTTATGATAATTTATGCACGATTTTATTGGGTTATTGAGCTTAGGTGTGTACAAAAAGATAAGTTCTTAGTTTATCAATTGTGTGAATTTTCTTCAAATGGCTACCGTGGTATTGAATTAACGTGGAATGTTTGTTAACATAAATTTATTAACGTCATTCTTCATTGAATGCTTTATTGAATGTAAGAGGGTTTGAAACGGTTCTAAGCCATTGAAGTTTATCACAATGAGATTTTCATGCTTTAAAACGTTGTATTTATAAGTGATCGAGTTTTTCGAAATATTGAAATTCTGTTCTATATTTCTACATACAAATTTGTATAAAGATTGTATGTTATCGCAAACAGAATGAGATTTATAGATATCAAAAAACAATAGAAGAAATCTGTCTAGCTATTTCAAATTGTTTCTACTCCTGATGTTTAAAAATAAATAGGTATGATAAATGTTTAAATATATTTTTTTAACCTACCCTCTACAGCTTTTCTAGAGTGCCTCGCACTTACCTTTTTAAGGAGAGTTTTACGACGACAGAGAAATTTAGTAGTGTCTAATCATTTTGCCGATTCCAGAAAAAAAATTATTTTAAATTCACCTTTCCATTCAAATTTGCTTCATTGATTTAGTAAATTATTTTTTTTCCTATCAAATTATATTCTGTTTCCGGTATCAAAAAATCTCTTTGAAAGACTTGGATACTTAATGATCTGTATTTAAACGATTAATGGTTCAATTTTTTTTGTTTTTATGGAACTGCACTTGTGCTTTCTTAATAATGTAGATGTAACTTGCACTTCAATTTTTCTATTTTATTAATAATTTTGTTGTTTTCATCTTATATTTGTTCGTGTTACTCGTATATTAAAAAAAAATCTAATTCAAGCCAAAGAAAAGTATTAGCTTTGTCTCGGGTCGGCAATCAAACTTTTTTATGAGTTTTTTATAATGTGTCAAAGACCATCGTACTCTGGTTGGTCGGTACTAGCAAAATTATTTTTATCGTTAGTGAAAGGTCCTGACGTGAGAAAGTCCCTTTCTCTGTACTTGGCGATGTGTAATTGTATGATGGTTGCATCATATTGCTACGGATGTTTATGTCTATCGCTGGACTAGATAATAAAGAATTGAGCGTTGCATAAGAGGTTGTTGAGAAATTACGAAAATTTATTAGAAGGGATCCACGAGTGGACCGAATTTGCGATCCAGTAAGAGTGAAAATAAGCAGCATTACGTATGTTGTAGTTAAGTACAACATAAAGGAAAGAAAGGAAATTAAATGAAGGGTCTATAGAAAGGTGAGAATTACGTCTCAGTAAGTAAACGTTATTTGTGGAATAGTTGCAGCTTAATATGCTTATAAAGCTGAGTGTGTGTTATTGTATAAGATTAAGTCGGTGAGTAGCAACACCAAACAGACAATGAACAACGTTCCAGTCGTATCATAACTTCAAGATATTCACGTAAATGAAGGGAATGCCGAGGTGCATGCGGTAGAACCTGCAGATTACTATTTAGCCTTACTATCTGTTTAACACGAAATCAAAATATTTTTGGTAATATACTGATTCCGCTATAATGCGGTGACATAAGTAGATCTACGAAGAACGCGAGCGAAGACGCAAATATGTTACAAATTCCTAAAATCAGGCAGTTATTATGCGCACGCGTCTACCCGGACTAGATCACAAGACAGATAGCGCCATTAATGGTGCTGGTTCACTTCACAAGTTCTATTGTCGGAAAATAAGTACGTACGTATACAATATGCAAATCTAATAAATCTTATGAATAATTTATACTGCCCTGCTAAGCCGAAAGGCGCTATCTCTGAGATACGCGAGATCTGAGATACTTAGTTTTTTTTATGCCATTCAATAGCTATAATAATTTCGCATCTAATGGTATAATAGAAATAGCGTAAACTAATTTAAAACATTTGAAAAAACACTAAGAAGTATTTTTATATCTAAATTTTTGAAACCTTTATTTATAATCAAAATAGCGGTATCTCACAAAATAGGTATAATGGTACAATTTATGGACAATTTAGGTATGGCAATAAATCTATTAGTCAAAAATACGTATCAATCAGTTTTAAAAGAAAAAGATTATTTTTGAAGGTGCGAAAATACAATTTACAAAAAGTAGAAAAAAGTTTTCAAAACGTGCTCCGTGATTGAGATAGCGCTTTTCGGTTTATCAGGGCTGTATAGTATATGTAAAATAAAACAAGTACATGGATTTTTTTAAACAAAGCAAATCTTCTTCAAAGGGTAAAGATGCCTATTATTAATGTCATCAGATGTTCCTAAGTTTGTGTCATGTTACACTTGTCTCACCAATGTGCAGCCAGAGACGTTGACGACATCATTTCACAAGACATGTCACGTTCATAATTTTACAATAAAAGAAATGTAAACCAACACTAAAGAAGTCCATTCTACCCAGGACATAGAAATAAAAAAAACATCCATTTCAAGGTAATAACAGTGCATCTCCTTGTGCAAGGGTTCATGCGGCGAAGTACTGCCACCTTACCTATTTCTGCCGTGAAGCAGTAATATGAACATTGCTGCGTTCCGGTTTTAAAGGGTAAGGGTGCTGGGGAAATTAGAGGCACATGGGACTTGTCAACTTATGTCTCAGGATGACGAACGCACTACCTCTCAGATCTTTATGATTTAAAGCGCTCTGAGTGGCATTGCAACTGTTATGGACAGTCGTGTCGCTTACCAACCAGGCACACGATTTGTTCGCCCCGTCACACTTTTTATTATAATTCAAAAAAGAGGGACATTCTCCGTACTACCATTTTCCTGTCCAGTATTTCCTATGATGTAAACTCCCAAACAGATATAAGGCAGCGGTACAACCCAACAATTTCCCATAAAATTAATGTTGTTAAAATATTTTACAAAACGCATGTTCAGTAATTTTGGAATGTTCTTTGGTAAATTAAAAATAAGATATTTTAATTAACAATTTTTGTAACTATAGTGAAACATTTTGTGGTTTGAATTAAATTATTTTACCATCTCAGTGAACCGTAACCTTGGAACCTACAAAGGGCCCGAAACGTTGGATTGTTTGAAAACGCAAATGTATGTGATTTAGATGCAAAAATATAATTTCATTATCAATGTATAACTTAAACCATATACATTAAGATCTCGAGATAAAGAAATATGCATTCGATCAGGATTAAATTTTAATTTTATTCATGACTAACGACAGTCGAAAATAATATTTTTATCGAAATAATTATTTTGTTCATTGAAGAAAATACAGTTTCAAATGTATTGTCTATAGTTTCTAATATTCTTATGAGACAAAAGAAAACGAGGCAGTCTACGTGGAGAATAATATTTATATTGAAGAAGAAACAATTTTAATTGAAATAGACTAAGGAAACAAGAAAGGTTACTGGGAAAAGAACTAATAATACTTTTCGGTTCATCTAGATTAAAAGAACGAGAAAGTTTAGAAAGATAATGATATCACCTGATTATACAATCTAAAACAACAAAAGTTCTTTTATTGACAACATTTCTTTTTTGTCGATTTCCAAGAAGTATTGGAACGTTTTTCTTTAAGTATTATCTATAAATATGACGTTTTATTTGTTTTCCTAAAAGGATTATTTCGATTAGAGATTTCATTTCTTCATAATTGTGCAATGTCAGTTATAAAAAGTATTTTCAAAGAACAGAATGTCATTCTAACCCAATTCAATACCTATCGATAGTGAATTTCTTTTGACGTGTTAAAATATAATTATGATCAATATACATATAGCACAAACAACGTGCCACACGCTGCGTTGAAATGACGCACCATCGCCACCGTAAATAGCTTAATCGTAGCGTTGCGACGACGCAACGCCTGTGTGACATAGCTCTTACATGTTATGGTATACTGTAAAGGTATTGTATTATATTGCTACATACGTCAATTGCTCGTTTAGGATTTATATAGAGTCCACATCATCCAAATACTTACTTAGAGGGTCATCTGGACCGAAACACTATATACGACAAAGATTAGAATCAGAGAATAAAAACAATTGGCTAGGGCGTTTTAAGAGCGCTAGTGATGGTAATCATCTAAATTGGTTGTTGTGTCACTCTCCAGAAATAATGGAGGAAAGTGTGGGATTTTTGGTCACCCACTCGGGACGTCAAGCTATTTTATCAATAAAATTCTGGTTAAAATGGCCTAGTTCCCGGGACTTCTACCAACGCATTTTATTGTACAATCAACACGCATAAGATTTAAATGAAACATCCGACCAAAAGGGAATTTGAACAGTTCTAATCTTAAACATAATAGATAAGCTCAAAATCCAAAGTGGCTTTGGCTTTTCAATTTGATAAAATGTACATTTACAACTTATATAGCATTATTCTTTCCTTCTTGTCTAAATCAATGGTGAAGACGAAGCTTATTTACTTAATACATTTATTTAGTAGCAGTAGAGTTCTTTGTGAAAGAGTCCATCCAGTACTTCTGCCACTTTACCTATTTCTGCCGCCAAGTAGTAGTGTAAGCATTACTGCGTCCCGATTTTGAAGGGTAAGGGTGCTGGCGTAACTACAGGCACATGGAACTTGTCAACTTACGTCTCAGGGTAACCAGAGCGCAGTGCCAGTGTCCCTCATATCTTTGTGGCTTAAAGCTCTGGGCACTGCAACTGTTATGAACAGGTGTACCTCTAGGTGCACGGCTGTTTCGTCCCGTCGTCACTTGGCTTTATAATAATAAAAAGACGTAAACCCGTTAATGTAATTATTGTGTCCTGCATTTAGGTCTGCAAGAAGAAATATGTTTTTGAAAACAAGCTTTTGTAAATAAACAAAATAGCAAAAACTTTTTATTTATTTATTAAATAATTACCAAAACAGTAACACGGTTTTACTTTACACTCTTAAACCAAAATACGAGAATATGATAGCCAGAATTGCCCATTCATATGTGTAATTTAAATTAGTAAAAGGTTTGTACACCTCTACAATTATCACAACCGTCCATCTTTAATGAGTGTACAAATTATTGCCATTCTGTGATTAATGGACGTACAAATAGATGCTGATGATATCTACACAGCGATGTTGCACTTTCACTACACCGTACCTAATATGCAAATATACATCTAAAACTAATCCATATAAGGAAGCATTCATTTAATAGTCGTAATTGTGTTACTTCATAGTTCACGATTATTCACCCACGCGACAATTTCAGTTCAATTGAAACAATTACGACCATTTCGGTTTTTGTAATTTCGCTCATTCATGCCCTGGGCAGAACATAGTATGAACGAACATTAATAATACAAACTTAACTTTCTACAATCTTATCGTGATAGATTTTATTCATGAACATGTATGTTATAATTTGATAAGATAATAGTTTAAAAAAATAATATATAATACAATAAAATTGCAATCATTCATGTCCAAGGATGGATTTATCACAAGATAGCTTGCGTTTGCATTAAAAAAAAAATTTGGACATTAAATTCGGCCCTGCTCATATGCATATTGAGACTTAATAACAATCCAATGATTGCCAAAAACGTTATGATTCACATTGGCAAATGTTTCATGGGCAAAAGCCCATGAAACATTTGCCAATGTGAACAATTATTAGCTCGCAATATTTTATGATATCGGTGTATAATGTCATACATTTCAATTTTCTTTCTATAATTACCGCAGTTAAAAGTTTCACAGCTGTTCTTACAATGTTACTAACCCACAAATAGCCTCGTACTATTCTTCGTCCCGTCACTTAATATTATATAAAAAAGACTCAATAATCGAAATAATAAACAATAAAAATGTTAAAAAATAGTCTCATGTTATTACAATGTTAGTGTTGTAATCTACAAATAGCCTCAATAATCGAAATTTTAAAAATGTAGAAGATTTTCAAACAACGGCATCAACAACTTCCTTTGACCGAATTGCATTTTTTATGAATTAGGTTAATTTATTAATGACTAATGAGACCTCTATAAAACTATATTTTCACTATAGCTATATTCCAATGCTATTACAAAAAAATATATTCATATTTGTAAGCTGCACGCACTTGATAAAGACTCCTTTGAAAAAATTTACCAAGGCTTTAAAAAAGTTATGTATGTGTGTTATGTATTATGAGCACTTGATCTCTGTGCGACTGAGTTTCCTATGGAGGCCTAGAAAACGTAAACATTTTTCAACGCAGTTTGAAATTTTGATATAATATAAGTATATATTCGAGAACAAAATCACTCATGTCTTGATGTAGAACAGACCACAAAAACTGTGCCAATGCCCACTTGTAGAGGCTGAAACTGCGTAGGAGTTGCTATTTTAGCAATACTTGGCGTAAACCAGTTTATTGCCAGTGACTATCAATTCAAAGACGTGCACTTGAACGACCCTTGTCTAAAATCTTCAAACTCAAGTGTTCCATAGTAGAAGGGATTCAGTGATACTTACTATTAGCGCGTTTGCACTCTGCATCCGATACGTATTCGACCCGAACCCGAGACATTCATACAAACTAGCACGCCCCGTCCACGTCCCGGGCACGGCCCTGATGTGTGTGGATAGTCCTTAAGGATACTGATGAAATTACAGTCACAGAGGACTTGCTAATTTTGTCTTAAGGTGACGGGCGCAGTGGCAGTGCCCCTCACATCAAGTATATAACCAGAAATAGAGGCGAAATGTCACTTAATTTGTTTGAAAACTATTCTGCCATATCATTACTGTGACAACTGCTCCGATTGGCTAGCCCGGGTTCGAAACAATTGACGTCAGTGGGTGTCGTCAACTGTTTTACTTCAAATCGACCATTTAACTCGAGCTTTATATTAATATAAGAGCTATAATGGACGAAAATTGCAAAATTACATATTTAATATTTAATTATCGATGAAATTTCATTCCGTTTGTTTTGTAATTAGAAATTTTGCCATTTTTCCCACACCACCGAATAGAACAGCACGGCATTGTTAGAGATATTATCTTTATTACAATAAATACAGAATATTTTTCTAAATATACGGAGACGTACATACAGTAGACGGCCTGTCTATATTTCAGTGCAAACGAGAGTTGATATTTATAAGAGCTGTATCGCTAATGTGTTACCAGGAATATATGGCCCTTATTTCGTCTCTATTTCTGGTTATACACTTGACGACCCCTCATATGTTTGCGATTTAAATCTTTGAGTAGCATTGCAACTGTTATGGACAGGTGTGTAGCTTACCATCAGGTGTACGACTTCTTGATATTATTAAAGAAGCCTAAACGTAATTTTAATCTTTCTCTAGGATATCAAGTAACGGGACAAACAAGTTCGTGCTACTATTGCACTCGTCACCCTGAAACACAAGTTGACAAATCCCATGTGTCGTCATTTCACCAGCACCCTTACCCTTCCAGCCGTAACGCAGTAATGCTCACATTACTGCTTGCCGGCAGAAATGGGTAAGGTGGCTCTTCCTACTCTGACGAACTCTTTCACAAAGAACTCTACTGCTACTTGTATCGCCATAAAAATAAAATGTGGAATAAAAAAAAAACTAATTTCAATTCTACACGTTCCAGTTCATTTTCAGCCCGTGCTCTTAATTTGTATTTAATAAAATTGCGTTGCGATCTCTTTAAACAATATTATAAAATTTTTTTGTGAGTCAGTTTCCTCAATTAACTTCCTTTCAATTACGTCACGAATTTGTAATGGTCACGTTTGATGTTCCAAGAAAAGCGTGACTTTGACAAGTTTGTACGAAATCAGTCTCATCCAGCACATGTTGAGAACTGCGTGCCAAGTTCTAATCGTCCATCTGCATCGCAAAAAATCCGAAATAATAAGAGCAATTTGCCAGAGTACTTCTTTATTTTTTGTTTAACTTGCACACTAACATTAAATTCTTGGAATGTTGTATCTTAGTAGCCATTCCTGATATTTCTTTTTATACCTGTACTTGAACTTAAAATGCTCATTGACGAAAATTTGAGAAATTATTAGACTTAAAATTTATGTTAGTTATCGCGTTCTTACTTAGTCAGCCGTGACCATAGAACCTTTAAAGACCCCGAAGCATTGATTTGTTTGAAAAAACAAATAAACGCGATCAAAAAAGAAGCTATTAAGGCCAGTCGGGTAAGAGGAACACCGGGGGAAGAGGGACTTGAAGCCTTAACTCGTAGTCTATAGAGTTTAGTACTATAGTTTCTCCGTCGCTAAAAGAGACAAACAAATTAGTAACGATTGTAAAGAGATGTCGCTACGATGCTAAATTTCAAAAAGCTGGAAAAATAAATTTGACAATTGTGAAATCATACGAACTTAATGTATTTAAATAACCTTCAAGAAATGCGATGCAATGTTCTTATCCCAAATTTTGGGGGAAGAGCAACGTTAGCACAATTTGCACGTTTTTGGCAAATACATGGTAAGTATTGCGTTAAAACGTGTAAAGCTAATAAATCAAGACAAGTTTAGTGTACTTCAAAATTCCTATAACACTTTATCTGTTCTTTCTAGAGCACAAAACATTTGACTCAAAATAAAGTAATTATGTTCCTCTTATCCCTCACTTTCCAATCTTTAATTTGGTTACTTAAGAGTGAAAATCGTTGCTTTCAACTGCAATTTAAATGAAAAGAATGAAAATGCACTTTTTGAAGTTATATATTTAGAATCGCTGACAGGTGGTCTTTTTCTGAGAAGTACCTACCTTTTGCGTGCACGAAAGATAAATTACTTTAATTTCTTGTTAACGAAGGGACCGAAGTTTAGAAGGGTTATTACAATGTCAAATATAATAACCATGGCGGAGACATGATTTATTAATTCTATACAAATAGCTTACTGAATAATTTATAATGTAACTAATCCTGTGCATTTTAATTATTCATATTAAATACTAGTTTATTGAGAAAGATGGATTGATCGTTAGTAAACAACTTTTGAGTTGATTAAAAACGTCTAGTAGGTAACCATTTCCTTTCACAATAAAAACATAGGTGTTCGTAAAAGATAGCATTTTTTAACAAAATAAGATCAAAACGTAATATAACAATTCTGCCGACGTATAAATACACGTATCACGTAGCATACATATAACAGTAGAGCTCCTTGTGAAAGAGTTCGTCCAGGAAAGTACTACCACTGCCACTTTACCTATTTCTGCCAAGCAGCAACGTTCGCATTACTGCGTTCCTGTTCTGAAAGGTGCTGGTGAAATTACAGGCACATAGGATTTGTCAACTAATGTCCCAAGGTGCCTGGCACAGTGGTTTGTGGCACATTTCAAACTCTGAGTCGCTCAAAACCAGGCGCGCGACTTTTTCGTCCCGTCACTTGGTATAATAAAAAATAAATCATGTCGTACAACATACAATTAGCAAAGTAGATTCATGACAATTCGTCTTATTTTGCATAGTTTTTTCATTCTTCATTTTGAGGTCTTTGTTCTTAGTCCGTGGGCCGTAATCAAATGTAAATCAACCCGTGATTTGCAATATTATGTATTGAAGCATCGTATTGTTCTATAAATTGCTTTAGCATTTTTTAAGCGTGTTGACATCACGCTTCGGTCGTCAAAGTTTGACCTTTGTTGGTATTATTTAATTTATGTAAGTATAAGAAACATTATTTTGGAACGTTTCAAGCCCTTTACAGGCCCCATAGTCACGGCTGGCTCAACAATCATGGGAGACCTGTAAAGGGTCCGAAATATTGGTTGTTTAAACAAACAAATATACGTGATTTAGATGTGAAAAATAGTTTTTCTACTCCTATAGTTTATTCTGTCAATTATAATGAGTAGGGATATATATATAGTACTGAATACAGAACTATAATGAGTTTCAAAAAAGTGGTCGAGCGGCTTGCGCACCGGTTTTATGATATCGCGATCTCTGAGATCCAGGGTTCAATCCTCGACCGAGTCAATGAAGAAAAGCTATTCTAACTTTTCTACATTTATCAAGTTCTTAGGTTTTCGCGATTGTTACACATAGGAAATGAAACTATTTTTCAGGATTTAACCCAGGATGCTGCGAGAGGCCATTGAAATTAAAAAAACATCCTAATTTCAACAGAGAGGTTTAGGATCCAGTATTTCCTCTGATGAAAAATCCCAAACAGACATAAAACTGCAGTACTAACTAATATGTTTTAGTTTATTCTCATTCCTATTATTAATTAATAATAAATTGAACTTAATAAAAATTCATTCAATAAAATAATTTGTAAAAGTTAATGTAGCGTAAATTGGAGTGTCTTCTTTGTAAAATTAAAAATAAGGTATTTAATTATTATTGTAACTATAGAGAAAAAATAGGGTGGTTTGATTAATATTAGACGTAACTGGTTGAAGACTGTACCACCTCAGTCAACCGTGACCATGGGACCTGTAAAGTGCTCGAAACGTCGCTTTGTTTGAAAAAACAAATATAAGCGATTTAAATCCGGAAAAATAGTTTCATTTTCTACATTTTATTAAAATTTATTATATGATACCAAGTGACGGATCGGAAAAGTCGTGCGCTTGAGGGTAAGCGACACGCCTGTCCATAACACTTACAGTGCCTCTCAGACTCTCAGAGGTCTTTACTCAGAGTTTTATAACACAAAGATCTGAAGGGCACTGCCACCGCTCCCGTCATCCTGACACATAGGTTAATAAGTCTGGGTATTTGTGGTACCGTCGTTGTTTCCAATTTCCACAACACAAGTGCTTTAGCTGTTTACTTTGGGATCAGAGCAACGTACGTGATATTATCTAATATTTATTTATTTATTTTAAATTATTTAAATTCTGCGTTAAGTAATATTTACAGCACAGCTGTTAAACCCAACTGATGTATGTCAGATTCTGCACTCGGAATAGGCGTGCTGATAGGTTAGATAAGATAACCTAGATAGTCTGGGCGAAGTTTCATTGAGATAGGTCGTAAGGTCAATAGTCAGTTCTGAGAACAACTTAGCATTTCGACATATTCGTAAAATTTCATTACTTTTAAATGTAACCTCGTATATATTTTCTTAAGTGCATTACCTCAAACCACATAACGAATGCACAATGCACTTTTGCTGTACTTTGTATGTTCTACGTTAGGCGTAATGCATCACGTTTGTGGAAAGTCATAACTTAAAAATCTTAAAAAAAGGTCATGTAGATTTTTTTTATTTTAATTTGAGTGAAGTAAAATTGTAGGTTTCTCACAGGTGGTGCTAAAAACCGTTTAAACAAAAAACAAAGATCTGTATCGAGCACTAAGACTGCCAACAGATTAACTGCATGTTTGAAGTTAATGCGTAAAGTCGTAATCAACTTCACGCAGCCGAGGTTTCGGCCGTAACTGCTTGCTTTTGTTTAAACGGTTTTTAGTACCACCTGTCAGAAACCAACGTCAGTTTTACTTCACTCGATTTTCGCATTAACTTCATGCAGTCGAGGTCTCGGATAACGACTTCACGCATTAATTGCATGCAGTCGACACCGAATTCATACAGCCGAGATCGACTGCATGCAATTAATGCGTGAAAACGTTATTAGACTTCAACTTCAAGCGTAGAAGTGAACGACGGACCGAGAATCAAAAGAAGTAATTGACATTCCTAATATATCGTTTAATTTATCAAAAGTGGTAATCGAATTGTTTGTTTTCATTTTGTCTTAATTTCGAATATAGTCTTCTACTTCTCTAAAGCAACATAAATATAGTGGATCTATCCGCGTTAGACGCTTTCGTTTTTGGCTTCGATTACGCCGGCGGCGAAATAATAGTAACTTAAATAGCGTACGTACTTACATCGCGATGTCAACTTTTACACTGAGCTCCTGAACTAAACACACGGCGCGCGACAGCTGCAGTCAATCTCGACTGCTAGCAGTCGGTTTCGTCTGCGTGGAGTTGTATTATACGGATTTCGCGCATGCAGTTCGTTTAGTAGCAGCCTTTTAAAACGGCAACACGTTTGGTCGTTTTAGTGACAAAAATAAGTAGGTACAGATAACATAAAAACTTGATTAAATAAAAATGAACCTGAGCATGATAAAATTAATAAGTTATGAGAAGGAAATGAGAGACGTAATTGTGAACGCATAGCATGCACTTGCTACTGACGGATGAACTTTTATTGATGGTGTAAGATGCAAGCTTATGCTTCAATATGAGTGAGAATAGTTGAATGTTGATATTTATGTAACTTAGAGACATTTATTATTATTTTCTTTAATGGCGGCCACTAGGTTTGGGCTAGTGTCAGTTTCGACGAATGCATACATACATAGCTCACGCCCTAGTCCAACAGGAGGGGTAAGAGTACAGAAAGCAGTCAGTTAATATTGATTAAAAACGCCAACGTTAAGGCAGCAGCAAGGTATTAATTTCTGGAAGAACCTCTTTGATGAACTGCTGTTGTGGAAGTCATGCCTGAGGTAAAAAAGAACAATCATGGACAAACAACAAAGTAAGCATCGTTGGGTGTATACGTACTTTCTGTCAGAGAACAGAATCTGCGTTGTTATTTTTATACAAGGTGACAGCGGGATTGTGACTCCAACACATTGTTTCTAATTCAATAAATGATTGCAATTTCATTAAAACAGTGTTTTTTGAAATAATTACAATAAAACATTTTATTTTATAATATAAAGAGCTTTTAGGAAACACGATCAGTTTGTTTGACGAGTAAGAAATTGTAAAAAGTTACATGTGACAAAGCCATGAAACCAAATAAAGCTATTTTATGAAAAAAAATCAGATGATCATGATCCTAAAGAACAACAACTGAATTATTTTTCATTTGCATGAAAAAGTTATTGCCTCAACACTTTCACATATTGTATTGCTTAAGTGGGTTAAGTCACAATTAACCGTATTACTACACGAGCCTATAGCCACTTTTTTTTATAATATCAAGTAATGGGACGAACTAATCATGCACCTGACGGTAAGCTACACGCCTGTCCGTAACAGTTACAGTGCAGTGCCATTCCGATCTTTAAATTGCAAAGATCTGGAAGGCACTACCACCGAGACATAAGTTGACAAGTCCCTTAAGCCTGTAATTTCATACGTATGTAAAATAAAGATTTAAGTTGTGCCTTATAACGCCGAAAGGCGAGTCAGTTAGGTACGTTGTAGTTTATAGACATTCAAATAATATGGTAAACGTACAGATAGAGAGAACTTTGTAACATAAGGAAAACCAACTACGATCCTCGATATTAGTACAAATCGTGCGGTTTGATCTACCGCCTCTCAAGCAGAGGCCGTGGGTTCGAATCCGGGCTTGCACCTCTGAGTTTCTTGGAGTTAATGTGCGAAATTTAAAATGTAATTTACCATCAGCTTTGCGAAACCTGCACATCGAAGGTCACATCTTTGGAAAACGTGTGAAGTTCTCAACCCGCATTGGGCCAGCGTGACCGACTATGGCCTAAACCCTCGCCTGAGAGGAGACCCATGCCCAGCAGAGAGACGTATAAATGGGTTGATGATGGTGGTCTGCACTGAATGTCGTTCGTTAATATTCAAAAATAATCAAACTTCGCACTCGAGATTGTTCTCGCAACAACCTAAATGCACTAGCCTCAGTTTTCAAACGTGAAATCAGACATTGATTTATCGATCGAATGAATCGGTGGATCGGATGAAAAGATACGCTTGAATAATAACGCACACACTCAACATAGCCCTGCACTAGGGAAACCCTGTGACGCGCGTCCCATGGACACACACATAAACAACTACAAATTACATCCAAACTGACGAGAGAAATAAATGTAGGCCATACAAAATTTCTTTCGGCCCGGGAATCGAACGTGGAACCTCTGCGTGGCCGTCCGGCATGATAACCGTTCGATTACGGAGGCAGTTAAATATAAAATAATTTTTACGTTTAAGTTAAGTACAAAACAATTATTCTCTATTATGCACACCTATACTAACATAGTAAATAGTGTAGGGTGACCCTGCGTTGTATTATTTAGTTTAATATATTGGAACAGCAGAAAGATTAAGAAAAACGCTGTACATCTCCCACTTGTGCCATACTACGTGATCCCAAGGCTTTATACGCGATGGTTACGCGGCGTGCGCGCGCGCCGCCACTGCCAACCGTGAAGGTTTAGGTTACGCTTCACACGGAATACTTAAACCGTATTGATTAATTTGCATTCATCATTTATCGACAATGCTGTCATTTGAAAGTGATATTTTCTTAAAATAAACTTACATTGTTATTGTAGGATTGAAAGTCGTGATTTTAGGAGAAACTAAGTTCGATTGTCATAAACAGATAACTAGCTAGTTTACCCCGTGGGTTATTAAAGGGTGGATTGGGTACATAAATGTTTCGTTTAAATAATATTTTATATAAAATTTTTGCCAACTTTTACAATCATGATTGATTTAAGCGATTTAAGCGAGCGATAATCTACTATAATTATCATTTTATTTTCACACCCTTTGTGTAATAAGGTCACATTTACAAAATGACAACTTTTCAGAAGACAACTTTTTTATGTTTAAATAGGTGAGTTCTAAAATTTCACGTGTACATAATATGTTTCATGCAGTTTTAAGCATGTTTCATATTTTTATGACTTTCATGTAATAAAAGCGCTTTTGCCGTGTGGTCACACGTGGCTTTATTATATCAAACTTTGCTAAAACAGATTACCCATTAAAATGATTACATCTTAAAATGTTACTTATGCGACACTGCCGCGCAATTGCATAACAGCAAAGTTAACATGTTGTTATACCTAATTTGCGGCTTAGCTATAACAACGCGCGTGCACCGTTCACTGTCATGGCCAACTCATTGCGCATGACAATAGTACCTATTTACACGAATCAACGATTTTGTGGTAGGAAAACAACCTTTTTAAAAAAATAAATCAAATACCTAATAATTTGTGGTTTTTGGTTGGATTACTAGAGTTTGTAACTTCCTACTATTGTTAGTCGAGGAACAATGGTATGTTTTACTTAGAATACAGTACGACCTAGTGGTTAAATCATAGTGGATTGGGCGGCAGGTAAAAAAAACAGGTTCCAAATGAACATCTATACTATACCGGTTTTTGGACTACTGACTTATTTTTTGTATACTCATAAGCCATATCGCACTGTTAATACAATAGTGTATTAACTCAAAAAGTGTATTTTCTCAGAATCTGTGTAAATTTATGTATAGGTTATTTCCTACTTACGAAATATACATATTTAAAAATAAAAGAGAAAAAATCATTTCTTGTTTTCGAATAAGGACTTCTTTGTCCAGAATTAGCTCACATAAAGCGTGTCTCATTTGGAGTTAAATAGTTAAGTAGACATATGTTAGTTGTTTTTTACAATATTCTAACGACGGTTTTATTGACGTGTATAGAATCAAATTTTACGTTCTACAATGATATAATTTTGATTTTCACATATTTCGAGTTATAACACTATTGTAATAGCAGTGCGATATCGTAGACTCGGTGTACTAAAGCCACATGTGATCATTACTCACGTGAAAGTTATAAAAATAATTCGGACTTCATGAAATGTGTGTGTGACATTTTATAATTTTCCTATATAAGCATTAAAAATATTGACTAATATCGTTTGTGGAATCTTTAAACCTTTGTCCTAAAAAGTGTTATTTTGCAGATGTAACTTTATAACACAAAGGGTGCGAAATGTTATTCAAAATACGACTGATGCTTTCCCATAGTGGCCGTGGTTAGCAACACTATTATCCGCTAACACAGGCTAAATACTTTTGCGGTGTCTTGATGTTTCCTGAATGGCCAGGAATTAGTTACTAATTAAGTACTGTAACTATCTCTCTAGTATTTGTTAATGGCTATCCATAAAGTTTATTATTATTTAAAAAGAAAAATCATTATTTTCACTGTATTAGGAATAGTCCAGACCATCTGCGCTAATACGAGTAAGTTACAATTTTGACAATTGTGTGCTCACATGCTCGCAATGCGCAGGGATTTTCACACAAAAGATTGGCTACATAAGCCTATATTTTACAATGCTTCTAAGGAAACCGTTGTGACATATCAGATGCCCAAACGTCTTTCCCTTCTTTTAGAACAAATATTATCTTAAAATGAATATTTCGCTTAAAAAGTTTACTTATTTTCAGAAACATTATATTAATTTCCCGAAAATTGACTTTAACAATACACATTTTCCTGTACAAAATCTACAAAAGATTTTTTAGTTGATATATTTATTACGCGAATGAATTGTGAATTAACGAACATTTTGTTGATGATGATAATGATAAATAATGTAATTGTGCACTTAACAAAATAGCAAACATTATTGGTAGTGTAAATTCGTATACATTCCGGTAACAATTTTACTTGTTATATCAAATTAAATTATCCAAATTCGTTGCATGCTAATTTAACATTCTGCAAATTGTATCGCCTTATTTACTTAGTTAAATAAACATACATCGGAAAAATACGTTTAACCGTGACAATGACATGTGCCCGCTAAGTAATAAAATTGTCATCCACTTCTACTACTTTATGTAATCATGTTGAACACTGAAAAATAGTTATTTCTGATATAAGTGCGGAAAGTTAGTCATTATTCACGAGTCTCGAGGCTTCTTGGCCCGAGCCAGAGGCGAGGGTCAAGACGCGAGACAAGTGAAAATGACAAATCCGCACTTATATCA
>NW_020653945.1:6067662-6161432 GCF_003589595.1 Hyposmocoma kahamanoa
AAAATAAAACAAATCGGAATATATTTCTTAATACAGTTGCTCAAAACGTGGTATTTTTCGTACTAGTGCTTTTTACTTTTTCATTTTTTTTAAATTTACTGTTGTTTCAAGTCTTAAACATAGAACTAAAGAGGCTGTATATTTATTTAATATTTATGTGCTTTGTGACGTAAGTCATTCGTCATTAAAATTTATTAAATTAATTATTATACTTATTATTAAACATACAAACATCTTATTTGTTTAAATTGCATAGGTGTTTTATAAAACAACGGGTTACATTTAAAAATACCAAAATATTTTCCATATAGATGGCTGATTGAGTATTAACAATGACCGGAGGTGAGTATTACGCAAAACCGCTGCGCGCCGCGCCACTAAAGTAGTAATTTTAATGTGGCTGAATACTGGCAACAGTTGTCATTGTACTCTGAATTTTTATCAGACAAAGAAATAAAACGAGTTTTTTAAAATACTGTTTTATTTTACTCTGCACTTCACAGTTTATTACACTAAGACTATAAATATGAGAGAAAGTTGCGTTCATTAAAAGATGCGAAAAGCCTAGAGCTTTCCTTGGAACGAATATTTATGGAAACATACATCACTCTGAAAGTTACGTTTGAAACGTAAAGTACCAACGGCGGAAATGTTATAGGTAGCTAGTAACTTTTGTTTTTCAATTTATTGGAGTAGATTTATCTACTTTTCTTTGCGAGCACCATTGACTTACAAATAAAAATGGCGAGCACAATAACTGTACATTGTTGGTGTCTTGCATTATTAGTAACTTGATTTGTAAAATAGTACTACTGTTTCATATCACTATTGGAGTGAAGATTTTAATGCAGTTTCTCTTAATGCTGAGAATATAGTTCGCTGCAATCTTGAAAAGTTTAAGGTCACATTATATTTTTTGTCTAAAGTCTGTCATTGAAGTCGTACCTATTTTAATAGTTAACCTTTGGTGTAATAAAGCGACATCTACAAAATGACAACTTTTCAGGAGAGAGGTTCAAAGATTCTTCGAACGAAATTAGTCCATATTCACATATTAATTTTTCACTCCAACTGTGCCCGTCACCCTGAGATATAAGTTGAAAAGTCCCATGTGCCTATAATTTCACAGCATTCCTTCCCTTCAAAACCATAACGCAGTAATGCTCACATTACTGCTTGACGGCAGAAATAGGTAAAGTGGACGTATTCTCTGGACGAACCCTTTCACAAGGACCTCTACTGCTATTTTCGGTACAGCACTTCACGTTTTGAGTTGATCTCGTTCCGTAAATGAGTTAAATTCATATAATAATAATCTCAGTACAAGTACAAAAAACAACCGACCTCAAAAGTCATTCATCCCCTGGTTTGCCACCCTTAGAGGTGGAATATGTTCTTCAAATTTAAATGGTATTACTGAGGTACCCTCTTTCCAACAAAAAAAATAATTATCGACATCGGTTCACCAATTGCCGGGAGTTATCGCCTAACATACATACAAAAAAAAACAACATACAGTCTAATAGAGAACCGCCTCCTTTTTTGAAGTTGTTTTAAAGATAAGCATACGATAATTAGTAGAGAATATTCGCTACTGACAGCTGAATATAATAATACCCTATGTCTTATTCTGCTATTTTCGCTTCCTACATATTCAATTCCTATAATATAATATTGCTTCACCGGTAGCCAACGTTCTCCAAAGAAACGTTACTAGAAAATAAAACGAAATGGACACATTATGTAACACCATTATACATAAAAAAACTCAAAGTTTAGTTAGACGTAACATTACGATAAAAGATAAAGAGTGATTTTATAATAATAACACTAATACGCTACGACAGAAAGTTTACTTTTTTTAAAGACTCTGTCAAAATAAAGTCAACTAATTGTATAGTATTTAGAATATTTATTTATCGTCTTAAGAAGACTTTTATTTGCTAATTTTAATCAAAATGACAAAAAACAATAAATAAAATGATAATAAATTCATTATATTACAACTGTGACTGAGATTTGGGCGTTAAGCATATCACATGACAATACAGCTCGTTCATCACCGTACCTTGACCCAGTCGGGTGACAGCAAGTGACATTATCATCGGTGAAAGTCAACCTGCCCAAGCGCAAGTCGAACGTGAAATTCTATATTTCCAATTATTTTTTGCTCGATTCAAATGTAGACGATATTTTTTGCGTATGAGAAATTTCATTCCGTAACCTACTTCGTATTGGATAGTTGCAAGTAGGTGCTGGTGACAATAATTTAACACTATAATTTAATAACAACAGTGAACTATTTTTTTGCTCAAATAGTACCTAATATGTATTATGAGACATGTGCATTATGTACTGAGACAAATGTAATTATGAGCAATTAGGTACATACATGGACCTGACTAGAAGAAGGCTAAAAACAGGTTGAATTACTATAAAAAATGTTCATTTTATTATGAACCTTTGGACAGAACATTAAAATTATCTGGATTTATTGTTATTATTTTGATGTATTTAATTTTTTTATTTTATATTATTTATTTTTCTTTTTTGATTGATTTTTTCCAATAGGATTTTTTTAGAGAAAGGCATGATATGAACTTCGCAATTACTAGCAGCACATTATTGAATCTATACCAAAGCGCAGCCATCTTTCCTTTTTTCTTTTAGTATAGTTCTGCAAAATTTTACAACTAGGCGGTGCTGATGAAATTATAGGCAAATGGTACTTGTCAACTCATTTCCCAGGGTGACGAACGCTGTGGCAGCGCCCCTCAGATCTTTGAGATTTAAAGTTCTGAAAAGCACTGGATCAGCTATGGACAGGCGTCGCTTACCACGCACGACTTGCTTGTCCCGTTACTTAGTATGATAAAAAAAACTAAATATTTTGCCCACAGACTTAACATTGACAATGATTAATCTCAGGCTACCGTCGATATTTAAAATTTGGGCTTCGTATTGTTTTTGCGGGTTCAAATTTCATGCAAATCGGTTGAAGAAAGAACCGAGTATATCAGTTATTGCACAATTTGAGTGGGAAAATTTCCGTATTGTACTAACGACATATTAAAAAGTAACTAAAACCATCATAAAGGTTTCCATATCTGTATGTTTTGAAATCTCGAGTACTCACTAACCTCTATTGCAGATAATCTGCGGGATAGAGAGTGAAAACGCAATTTCTCTTTGATTAGTGAAGTAAGAGGTGCAATCCGAGTTACATTGCGAGTGTCGTGCAAGAGTTGGAACCTGCAATTTATCACATTACGCCTTGTTAGAGCTTCATTGCCATGGTCGTCGACAGTTACATCATTACACATCATTACTATTACAAATAAATAAAACAAAAAATCTGGAGTATTAATATCCGCAATAAAAATTTGTAAAATATTTTTTTTTCATCTTTTAGCACTTTCAAAACGAAACTTTAAATTGAACTGACTATCGAGTTCTTAGGTTTTCGCGATTGTTACACATAGGAAATGAAACTATTTTTCCGGATTTAAATCGCCGTCGCGTAAACAAGTCTGCAGTCTGCGAGGATGTCATGGATAAACCTACACATTCAATGAAGTTTGACAAACCCCAGGTCCTTGTAAAAGAAGTCCGTTATCTGCCCAGGATGCTGCGAGAGGCCATTGAAATTAAAAAACATCCTAATTTCAACAGGGAAGATGGTTTCTCCGTACCACCAATTTGGGATCCAGTATTTCCTCGAATGAAAAATCCCAAACAGAAATAAGACTGCAGTACTAATTAATATATTTTAGTTTATTCTAATTTCTATTAATAATTAATAATAAATTAAACTTAATAAAAATTCATTCAATAAAATAATTTGTAAAACTTAATGTAGCGTAAATTGGAATGTTTTCTTTGTAAAATTAAAAATAAGGTATTTAATTAATAACTATTGTAACTATAGTGAAAAAATAGGGTGGGTTGCATTAATATTAGACATAACTGGTTGAAGACTGTACCACCTCAGTCAACCGTGACCATGGGACCTGTAAAGGGCACGAAACGTCGGTTTGTTTGAAAAAACAAATATACGCGATTTAAATCTTGAACTGACTACCTTTTAAAAAATAAAATGAGAATTTAAAATTTTGCACTTCTCTTTTTTAAATAGGTGAAATGTTCAATTTTACCTAGGCCTGAGATATAATTACATAAGGTGTTGCTTGACACTTGTCAAGCATAGACATAGCAACCCTACCTGAGCACCGCGCAAGCCGTGGCCAATAAAATTAAAAAAAAGGGAGACAAAATCGATCAAGAGACCGCAGCTGCACGCGTCGCTATTTCTACATTTAAAATACATAGTTCAATTTATTTCCCTTTTCTCGAGTATAAGTTAATTTACAATCCACTGGCAATTTATGCCAATTACCACTGGGCCTAAATAACAATTTATTTTTAACCGATTACAAAAAAGAAGGAGGTTCTCAAATCAACTCTACTCAATGCTCACGTCAGGACTTGAGTATGATTTAAAGCACTGAAAATCATACTCAAGTCCTTGCTATTAGGGTCGTATTTCCGGCTTGAAATCATACTCAGATCCTGACTTGAGCATTGAGTAGAGTTCTGGAATACGACCCTTAGAGTCTATGTTACGCAATTACTCCGACATGTATGAATCGATTACGATGATTGTTTATTTGTTGGAAAGGATAGTAGGCTCAGTAGCGGCCCCATTCAAATTTGAAGAAAATATTTACTTTTTTTTACAAAAAATCTAATATTAAAGATACTATTTAAAGTCTATGACAATTTTGCATTCAATATTTTATAGTAAATATACTTCTATAGTATTTTCCTTCGATTTTTTTTTATTGTATTAAAATAATGCAGTGCCAATGTTTACGACTAATTCAATTATCTCGGGTTTAGGTTTGGAAGCTGAATCAAAATTCTGTTAAAAACTTTATAAAGTAGAACTAAATAATACTTCTTGTTTCCCAAGGAAGGAAACCGAAGAACATAACGTAATTGTTACCTAGACACTGTAATCGTGTATGGCTTTTGTGCGGAATAACGCATCTGTGACGACTGTCGAGTCAGGGAAGTCACTATTGTCTTTAGATATGTCTTCGGATAGGGTTATTTTCAACTGATATTGATACTTATTACGGAATTAATAGTTGCCTACGGATTAGGCAATTGTACCACAGATAATAATAATAATAATAACAAAAATTTCGGGTACTCAGATAACATGGACATTAGACCCATTTAGTGTTAGTAACAACTTAAATACTACTTCTCATTTTTACCACTCAGATTTGAGCCACTCAGTGCTTTGAATTGCAAAGATCTTAAGGGCACTGCCACTACCCTCGTCACCCTGAGACATAAGTTGCCTGTAATTTCACCAGCACCTAACGCACATTACTGCTTGGCAGAAATAGGTAAGGTGACAGTACTTTTCTGTAGTGTTAGCACGATAGGGCGCGACTAACTCGAGAGCGACATAAAGCGCGAGATACTGCTATTCTCGCATCGAGATCTTCCGTTTTTTGTCGCTCTCGCGAAAGTCGCACCTTATCGTGCTAGTCCTACTGCAGTATCTCGTGGTATATGTCGCTCTCGCGCAAGTCGCGCCTTATCGTGCTAGCCCTACTGCAGTATCTCGCGCTTTATGTAGCTGTCACGCACGTCGCGCCCTATCGTGCTAGCCCTACTGCAGTATCTCACACTGTATGTCGTTCTCGCGCAAGTCGCGCCTTATCATGATAGCCTTACTATTGTATCTCGCGCTTTATGTCGCTCTAGCGCAAGTTGCGCCTTATCGTGCTAGCCCTACTGCAGTACCTCGCGCTTTATGTCGCTCTCGCGCAAGTCACGTCTTATCGTGTTAGCTCTACTGCAGTATCTCACGCTTTATGTAGCTCTCGCGCAAGTCGCGCCTTATCGAGCTAGTCCTACTACAGTATCTCGCGCTTTATGTCGCTCTCGCGCAAGTCGCGCCTTATCGTGCTTCGTATCGTACTGGACGAACGCTTCCACAAGGAGATCTACACCTACTAAAATACTGGATTCATATACCTAGGTAAATATTTTTTTTCATTTTATATAGACAAAGAATTATCAGGTACTTTTTATTAACGTTTTAAATAACTACCACTACTAGTTTGAAGTGTTATTACAATTAAATGAATGTATGTAGTTGTTATACATTTATAGATAAAGGATTTAAGCACGTATTTCATAAAAATAATTTTCGGCAAATGCGTCACAAGTGTTATCGAAGCCTTAAAAGCAGATTGTACTATCTTTAGTACAATTAGCTGCTGTTTCACAGGTATATAGTGATGGATCGCCTAAACCCTCGCCGTTATCGGTGTCAAGTTCATATTCCAGATTAACTGATTTGTTTGAAAACGTCGTAATATATTTTGATTCATCGTGAGATACGTTTATAATAATGGTTGTTGCTCGATCTCTATTGTATGTTATCAAAACTATTTTACATCGTGAGAATTCTCATTTTAACTGTAACTCCATAGTGGTGGTATGATTTCTTATGGTTTTTTTTATTTAACTTTGGCGACAAGACTATCAGCTTAAAAGTAAATAAAAAATGAACAACTATAACATTAATGATATATAAATTAATCGAGTGAACCGAAATACAACAAAAATAATAAAAAGTAAGAAAACAGTGGTAGCGTTTTTGTGACATCGTTACACAACTTACATTTATTATTTACATTTACTACACGTTTTAAAAAGCACGATGGAGCTGCGCTAGTTTAAAAAAAGAGACGAGAGGAAGTAGTGTCATAGATACATGATTTGGGATGGTTAAATACGATAAAATAAATTACATTATGGTCTACTTTATTAAAGAGTACTTGATTAACATCATCGTAGATTAAATTTGCTAAGTGGTAGGTAAAATTGTTTATACAGCACTTGCTATGAAATAGGGTCCCAAATCATTGTTTGGGGTTTAATTTTCTTGCACATTTGCACTTGCACTTACATTACATTCAATTGTCTATGTTATGTTTTCTCTAAATAAAGAAATTACTTCGAACTGTTTCCAATGGGTTGATCACGAAACCATGCAGTAGTAGCATATTTTTTGTAGCAGTAGAGCTCCTTGTGAAAGAGTTCGTCCAGGGAAGTACTGCCACCTTGTTGTACATGTCTCAGGGTGACGGGCGCAGTGGCAGTGCGCACAAGATCTTTGCGATTCAAAGCTCTGAATGGCAATGCAGGTGTTATAAATAGACGTGTCGCTTATCACCAGGCGCACAACTTGTTCGTGCCGGCACTAGGTATTTAAAAAAAAACCATACCCTGTATTATGACTACCAGGTCAATGATCACTTCTTCTTTAGAAAAAAAGCCAAAACTGGTCCAAAACCGCAGCCAAGATCTGTAATATCAATAATATCTTCGCCCGATCTGAACAAATACATAACGTTACATACATCTTGTTTTCCGTTTTACAGTAGTGGAACTATCTTTTAAAAATATGGCGAGTAAACATTGACTGTTTTCTTAACAGCGAGGCTGAGAAAACACTGGCTTATCTCGCTAACACCGTTATGGAACCTCGCCACTGGTATTTTACTACTTACTGATAACAAACTCGATAGTAATTTTTCTCTTATAGTACTAAAACTATAAAGTCTACGTATATACTAGCACTTGTTTAAGTAACTTCGAGTACTAATCCTTAAAGAATGACCGTAAAAAAGAACGTAAGATTTGTGTAACGTATAATAACGGTTAGCCAATGAAATAATTTACTCTAAAGTTGTTCATGGGTTCAGTATTTTTTTTTTAATGATACCAAGTTACGGGATGAATAAGTCGTGCGCCTGGTGGTAAGCGACACGACTGTCCGTAGCAGTTGAGTACCACTCAGAACTTTAAATCGCAAAAATCGGAGGGGAATTACCAGTGCGCCCGTCACCTGTAAGACATAAGTTCACAAGTTCCTTGTGCTTGTAGTTTCACCAGCACCCTTACCCTTCAAAATAGGAACTCAGTAATGCCCACAACCCCGCTCATATTACAGCACGCATAGGTAAGGTGGCGTTACTTCCCTGGACAAACTCTTTTCCCAGAAGCTCTACGGCTACTAGACTTTGTTCCACATACGTAAATTATATATTTATTTGAGGGATGTTAACACATTCGAAATGAAAATATTTCTTAGTATCTAAAATCACGCATATATATTTTTTAAAACAAGGCAGCTGTGACCATGGGTCTCGTATTTATTCCGACATGTTGGTTTGTTTAAAAAACAAGTATATGCGATATGGAAATCGATAAAATAGTTTTATTTCGGATGTTGGCACAGTTTAAAAACGACGATACTTATTACGTATATCAAAATTGAAAGAAAATCCTTTGTAATTCTTGAGTAAACGTGTTACACTACTGACAAGATCAAATATACTATTCATTAGTAAGGCAAATATCTACGAGAAGAAAGAATAAATAACCTACAGAACGTACTCTTCGTCATAACTTATTTATTCTCATTTATACAATAACTATGTAAAAATATTGTATCGAGTTCTTAGGTTTTCGCGATTGTTACACATAGGAAATGGAACTATTTAGCCGGATTCAAATCGCATATATTGTTTTTTCAAACAAACCGACGTTTCGGGCCCTTTACAGGTCCCATGGTCACGGTTGACTGAAGTGGTACAGTCTTCAACCAGTTATGCCTTAATATTAATGCAAACCACCCTATTTTTTCACTATAGTTACAATAGTTATTAATTAAATACCTTATTTTTAATTTTACAAAGAAAACATTCCAATTTACGCTACATTAAGTTTTACAAATTATTTTATTCAATGAATTTTTATTAAGTTTAATTTATTATTAATTATTAATAGAAATTAGAATAAACTAAAACATATGAATTAGTACTGCAGTCTTATGTCTGTTTGGGATTTTTCATTAAAGAAAATGCTGGATTCCAAACTGGTGGTGGTAACCATCTTCCCTGTTGAAATTAGGATGTTTTTTTTAATTTCAATGGCCTCTCGCAGCATCCTGGGTAGATAACGGACTTCTTTTGCAAGGACCTGGGATTTGTCAAATTTCATTGAATGTGTAGGTTTATCCATGACATGCTCGCAGACTGCAGACTTGTTTACGCGACGGTGTTTGACATCAGCTATATGGTCTTTGACGCGGGTACAAATACTTCGCTTCTATCTACTTATACTTATACTTACTATATAATACTTCGAAGTCCGGAAAAATAGTTTCATTTCCTATAAAAATATTGTAGTTATAAATTACTTGAAACATTAAATTGGGGACACAATTCTACACCTATATTTTGTAATGAGTCTATTAACAATAGACTAAATTGTTAACTATAATCATTAAGAAAGTATTATAAAGAACAATACTTTGTCATATTAAGAACCTTCCTCGTTTTTTTTCGGACATACTATGGCTATTTTTCTTTTGGTTTGAAATAATTCATCACATACCACATCCTTGATGTTTGGCATTCTAAGACCACGCGGACATCACGTTTGTTCCTCTCTCGAACTTACAAGATGTCGAATGGTCTCCCTCTAGAAGAATTTATTTCTTAGTAGCAGTAGAGTTCCTTATGAAAGAGTTCGTCTAGGGAAGCACTCCCACCTCACCTATTTCTGCTGTAAAGCAGTAATGTGTGCATTTTTTTGTTTTGAAATTACAGGCGACTGCTATACAGGACAGGCCAGGCGTATCGATTAACGCCGGGTGCACGACTTATTCGTCACGTCACTTAGTACCATAAAAAAAAAGAAAAATTTATGGAGTTAAAAAAACTAGGCATCAGGGGCTCTGAAACGCATAGACAACTCCTCTGATGTTGCAGATGTCCATGACCACTTCCCATAAAATGGATCATCTGCTCGTTTGCCTCTTACTTCACGTAAACAAATAAAAAAAAATCAATTATTATAATTAAAAACAGAATTGTACCTTGAGTGACGACCGCCCGAACCGAAGATGTGATAACCTCGCATCATTAACATCGCCCCTCTGGACTCTACTACTCAAATAAGATTTAAAAAAATGGGGGTCACGAAGTTTCTTGGTAATATTTACAACATACTTTAATCTAGTTCTAACCTTGTATTTCACGTACAGTTATATTTTTTTTTACGCACACACTCATAAATTATATGTGAAATTTGTACTGTACTTATTTCTATACTGAAATTGAGTGCGAATCGTGCAAAACGCGATGCTCACGATAAGTCCATAGCGTGTTCGAGATCATAATACCTACTGTAACAATGGCCTGTGTTATTCCAGATACGCGAATTATCAAATGGTTTACATAATTTTAACGCGTATCATACGCGTGAAAATCAGCTTGTATTTCAATGACGAAAATGAACTATTAACCAGGTTTTTTTTAAATATTAAACTATATTGAGTATTTATCTTTTATTTCTCCCCGGTTATATAAATTCAAATTTTCACCAAGGACTTATGGCAATGACGTTTAGTATACCAGTTTATTTAGTTTTTGAGCAATCAAACATTGTTTCATATTGAAAATGCAAAGTGGCTTGACTTATGTACCCGGGAGTATAAATAAAAAAAATACTCTTTAACTCAATAATAGTTCCAACTTCGATTTTTAAATGTAGTAGTCATTACCTCAATTTAGCGTATTCTAAACAATTTCACAATCCTAGATTATGATGTTTTGTAAACCACAGAATATTCGCACTGGAAGATCATGCCAGCCAAATTAACCGACAATTTGTAAACATCGCAAGCCTCCACGAATAAAAAAAAAGTGCACTCGAGAGTGGTTACCTGTCATCCCATCCCCGCGATCTCGGCATTCGGCACACTCAGGTGTACGTTACTACACGGAGAGGTGGTCTCGAACACTCGACCCGACGCCGAGCTATAGATCCGCACGCAGCGTTTTAAAATTCGAACTCTACGACCGTTTGAAAACTTTCGGAATTTTCTCATTTTGTCTTGAATCATCTTCGGAATTTTTCAATTACGAATAAAATTACTCTTAGCCTGTGGCATAATATCGTAATTGTATAAACTGTCGAAACAGTGCGGTTGTGAGAAGCCGCAGTTGTGTTTAGAACGGACTCGAAAGTGCAAGTTGTCGAAATGAAAACGGATTACGCGATGGATGAGATGCAGAAGAGTAAGTACGGTGGTTTTAATAAATCATATAACGTTGTATTTATAACGCTTTCAATCTGGCATAAAATCAATATATTAATATTAAACAAGTATTGTAATATTTAAAACAAGCAGTACCTCTACATTTTCATATAGATAATAATAATTAGGAACGTTTAATCTGTCAAACCGTTTAATATATAAAAATATTTCAAACTAAATTATTGAGCGAATGTGCAATGAGCATGTAATGAACAATTTTTATTATTTTAAAACTCGTTGCGTATTGATGATATTTTTCTTTGGAAATTATATACATTTTTTTAAATCCGCTCGTTATAAATCCCTCATTTATGTTGTGGATACTCCCAGGATCCCAGGATTTCGCTTCCACATTTATACGGCGCGCGGCTAGGGAGTTCCCTGAATTCCCTGCCTGCGGATTTATTCCCCGCACGCTATAACTTGGACCTTTTAAAGGCGAGAGTGAATAGGCATTATTTAGGTGTGCATGTAACATCGTCGACCACATCGTCACTTTCTATCAGATAGATGGAGGTCATGTGCAATTATTTTTTGTATAAAAAAAACTTTTTAGTTTGCGGAAGGATCTTAGTTATAAAAATAATATCATATATATTTTACTTCGCCTTGACTCATGGACTTGAAATTTGGTATACATATACATTACTAAAATATCGTAACCTTAATCTGATGTTGCAATTACGACAGTCTGCAGACTACCAAACTCCTCAACTACATAAGACAAAATAGTGTTTGAGCTCGACGAATTGGTGATTAACTTTATTGAATTATTGGAGGCTGTTTCGTGTCAGGTGTTTTTAAATTTTAATTTAGATTAGTTACACAAGTGAGTTTGTGATAAGTAAATACAAATGATAAAAACACACAAGCATGTGACGCGTACGTAACATAATAATGATGATATGAAGTCTATGTAGCTCGAGGTTCTCCATTCTTATCGGAGTTTATTGAAAGCTTGTTGTCGATAAAATTAGTAAGGCATTTTCGTTTCACGCATAAACTCGCTGAACTGAGTGCCAAAAACGGTATTTAGAGGGTAACATAGAATATTCTTTAATTTATAAAAGTGATTACAAGTATTTTACCTAAATCAGGAAAAGGCTAATAAAGTTCAATATCCCGAAAAATTTACTTTTAATTTTAGGCATAAAACGCTTGAGAATATATGGCACATAAGTTAAATAAGATTTATGAAGGTTTTTAGGTAAAATGGATTATTAGTTTGACACATTATGTCAACATTGACTATAAAATCAGGTAGCATTATTACATGTATTTTTCACCAACATTGAACAGTGTTTTCAAATTAAAAATTAATTTATCTTAAAGTTCTCCTCAAGTGACTTTGATCATTCTATCCCTGGACTCTTCACATTTTTACGACATTTGGAATAAAATAAATAACTACATACCGCCTCCGTGGGCGCACGGCTGTCATGCTAGTCTGCCACGCAGAGGTACAGGGTTCGATTCTCGGGCCGGGAGAAATATTTGTACCTATGGCTTACATTTATTTCTCTCGTGAGTTTGGGTGTAATTTGTGGTGGTCTATGTCTGTGTGTCGATGGCACCCGTGAAACAGAGTTTCCCAAATGCGGGGCTATGAGAGTATGCGTAAAATAAACATACTACTACTATTTTATAATAGGAAGAATGATTGGTTTTGCCTTAAGCACAGAGGTGTTCTTTTAGCAACAACAACTTTCTTACTTGTTCTCTATTATTAGACATGTGACATTATTTAGCTAAGTTTCTTGAGAAGTTAACTCAATCGCGTACCTACTGTATATAATCTCAGTACCAAAAAAACCGACAGCAAAATTCATTCATCCCCTACAGGTAGAATATTTTCTCCAAATTGAAATGGGACACCTCCACTCCTGAGCTACCTTCTTTCCAACAAAAAAAGACTTATCAAAATCGGTTCACAAATACGGAGTTATCGCGTAACGTACATTCAAAAACCTTCTTTTATTCAAAGTCGGTTTAAAATACACATTGGCGAGCTCTTAAGCTGAAATCATGTAATAGATTCTCTTTGGGTTTCCCAATGCGCCCATAGAGAATCGATTGTCTCATGATCAAAACCACATGACTCTGATGAATTTGACATCGCAAAGTGGAGTTATTATGCCTCACATTCATTGTATTCTCCTAGAGAAGTAAATCAGTTTGTCGTAACGTAATAAATATAATGAATAGCATAATAAATTGTTCAGAATGAGCATTCATTTTAACCAACTTCGAGAAAGGATGAGGTTCTCAATTCGATTGTGTTTTTTGCGTATATGTTAAGCGATTACTCCGAAATTCGTGAACTGATTAAGATGATTTTCTTTTCATCGGGATGCCTCAATATCGTCCAATTCAAATGTTGAAAAAAAATTTCTACCTCTAAAGGTGATAAGTTAAGAGATGAATTCAGTTTACTGAATTTCACCTACTTTTCGTTAATCGATTTCAATAAAACTTGGTACAATTCCAATGAAAATAAAATATTATGCTGACCCAGAGCTGATTTGATGAGGAAAATAATAACTTACACACTCATAGCCCCGCACTATGAAACGCGGGTGCCATGGACACACACATAGACAACCACAAATTACAACCACGAGAGAAATAAATGTCGGCCATACATATATTTCTGGCAGTCCAGCATGGTAACCGTTCATCCACAGAGGCAGTAGAAATGGCAGACATATGAGAGGAATTCCTGAACAGATTTCAGCAGCTGTCTTATCTTTGGGTTCGTGTGATTCGTTTTGACGAGGACTTCTATATTCGTTTTAGTTATTATTATTAAAGAGTCCGCGGTAACGAGCACAGCGAAATTATGATAAAGTAAACATTTGATGTCGGTTTTATTAAAACGTTATAATTATTGTGTTACTTGACAACTGCAGTTGGTCACATCATCTGAGATTAAATAATAATAACAACGCACACACTCAACATAGCTCTGCACTAAGGAATCCCTATGTCGCGGACACACAAAGTTACACCCAAACTCATAAGAAAAGTAAATGTAGGCCATACAAATATTTCTCCCGGCACAGGAATTGAATTTGGAATCTCTGCGTGGCAGTCCGGCATGGTAACCGTTCAG
The DNA here is from genome assembly GCF_003589595.1 of Hyposmocoma kahamanoa. Taxonomy (NCBI): domain Eukaryota; kingdom Metazoa; phylum Arthropoda; class Insecta; order Lepidoptera; family Cosmopterigidae; genus Hyposmocoma; species Hyposmocoma kahamanoa. Next base: position 6,081,972 of record NW_020653945.1, read on the forward strand.
CCACAGAGGCAATTATAGATTGAGGGCACGCACGCGTTTACATTATTTATGAAAATAAAATGCCTGGATTAATTTAATAACTTAATTATTGTTATACTATTATTTCTAATGTGAATTCAATTAAATTTAATGTATTTCTTAATTATTTACTTCATTAATAATTGTAATATTCCGTAAATAAAATTCAATTTAATTGGTTATGTAATGTAATGTAACGTAATGTAATTAATAATGTTAAATTTATTAATGGGTGTATGCCTAAATAAAAAAACATATTATTTTATTTATTTATTTATTTTATTTTAATAGAAACTAAATACGCTTATACAACTAAAGTTATTGAATATTAACACGAATATATTTTTTTAGACAATAAGTTGGAATATACAGATAAGGTATAATATAATATCAGCAAAGTACTAAAAAACCGACCACAAAAGTTCGTGGAATACATGTGTTTGCCAAGTTTTATTGAAATCGGTTACCGGACAGTGCGCGAAACCGGATTCATCCCCTAGTTTGCCACCTTACAGGTGGAATATTGTCTTTAAATTTAAATGGGACCACTACTAAGGTACTCTCTTTCCAACAAAAAAAGAATTCACAAATTTAACGAAATTAAAATTCTAATTTGTGAATTCAGAGCTTAAATCGCAAAGATCTCAGGGGCACTGCCTCTGCGCCCGTCACCCTGAGACATAAGTTATATGTCCCATATGCCTATAATTTCACCAGCACCCTTACCCTTCAAAACCGGAACACAGTGATGTTGGCATTACTACTTGGCGGCTGAAATAGGTAAGGTGGCAGTACTACCCTGGACGAATTCTTGGGGTTAGATGGGACTATTAAGGTACCACCTTTCCAATAAAAAATAATAACTGAAATCGGTTGGCAAATGACGGATTAATCGGGTAACATACACACAAAAAACAGTCGAATTGAGAATCTCCTTTTCTGAAGTCGGTTAAAAATAGGTTGTTTTTTTCATAATCACACTCACAATACATAATTTTTGCAATGTGTGCATTGCAGAGAGTGCTTCTATTTTCTCAATGTTCCTCGACAATCATAGGATTTCCGAATGCATACGAAAATTCATTTCTATGCCCATTAATTATTAGATGTAAAATCCATAATAACCATTGACTTACAATAACTTAAATTTTGAACAACGTACTTTATTGTTCTTTTGTTTTGATTTCCGTGTGAACTATATAGAGCTGTAAAACTATTTCCCTATTTGTAATAACTTTTACTCCATGTCAATAAGTAAGTTAACAAAAATATAAAGTAAAGAAAAGAAAAAATAACCGATAATAGCCTTTTTATAATATTCTTTTAAAATATTATTTTCTGTTCCGTTGGAAATACTACAAGCTACAGAAATACGTTTTTTAACTTTTTGAAAATAACCATTGTTGTCTTTTTTGAACGTATCGGCTTGTGAAAAATACAAGCACACTCTGTAAATTATCTGTTGTGACTTTGGTTTTAGCGGCTTTCCTCCCACGGGATAATAAATAACACATGTAATAGCAATTCTATATATACTTTCCAGCCGACTGAAAGGTTTGTATCAAAGGCAAAGGCAACTGAATAAAACCCGACGACAGAAGAACGCAGACATGTCAATTTGCAGCAAAACTTCAGCAAAATTTCGTAATAAGTAAATCATAGAGGTTGTGAAAGATACAAATTACTTTTAGGTAATTCTTGAATTGCCTTTTAAATTTGATACGTCAATTAAAGTACACGGGCGGTCTTACTTCAAATACAATCGCATAATAATAAAATATAATAATACGTATAATGGCGTAGTAAAATACTATTGTATAACCTTAATAGAATGTATATAATAATATGACGACTGTCGGTGGTCCAGCGTTAGGACTGTAGGCGTTAGTTGAGGAGGTTCCAGGTTTGATTAGGACCAATTTGAGAAACGAACTTTCCAAATTTGGTTGTGGTTAGGGTGTTTTGGGTAGTACCTTGAAATCAATTTCGTTAATCCAGTGCTCGTTGTACAGGGACATCCCTAGTTTGATACCCGGCAGTTGGTGTGGTTTTTTTATGATACCAAGGGACGGAGTAAGTCGTACGCCTGTCCATTACACTGGCAGTGCCACTCAAAGCTTTAAATCACAAAGATATGAGGGGCACTGCTGTTGCGCCCTGCACTGTCCGAGTCATAAGTTGATATGTCTCGTGTACCTGTAATTTCACCAGCACCCTTACCCTTCAAACCCGGAACACAATAATGCTCACATTACCGCTTGGCGGCAGAAATAGGTAAAGTGTCAGTACTTCCCTGGACGAACTTTTTCACAAGCTCTAATGCTGCTGTCATCTGACACATCACCGTTATTCGATCTCGCCTTCAGTTAATTAGGGTCCTTAATAAAGTAGATCATATAATAACTAACAGTGGGAAACCCAGTAGGAGCACGTGGAAACGGTCAGTTTGTTATATATTTTTTTAACATCAAAATTATACCACCATGACTTCAATTCCTCCCGCCTTCTTTTTTTCACCATCTGCCGTTCTCTATTTCTAGGCGCGCTTCTTTTGTTTAATTTTTACGCTGCTTTGTGTTTAGAGTGACCCATGATAGAACTTATAGTAACTGTAACTATTACAAAAAGGTTAGTTTTGGTAACCTATCACAAACTCGATTTTTTCCGTAATAACGTTTCTTCGAATTTTCATTACACCGAAAACCGAATTATAGCCGAATAATAGCCGTTGTTCTTTCAAGATTATGTTGAATGTTTATTGTAAAGACACGATTTGGTTCGATTAGATTAAGTTAAGTTAGGTTTAAAAGAAAAAAGTTTTGTTCTCAAAATGACTTTTGAGGTTATGAAAATTAGAACAAACGTTATTTCTGGAAAATGTCACTTCGGACTATTGATAGGTAACTGTTAATTTTGTAGCGTATCAAAAACAATTTAATAAATGGCGGGTTTTTGTAGCTACAATTTTTGTCAATCATAAATTGATAGAAATCAATTTATGTAAAAATTGTAGCTACAAAAATACCACAAACAAATAATTTAAGAAACTATAAAACTTAACAATACCTTTAAACTAGAAAGTTTAAAGGTATTGTTAAGTTTTTAGTTTCTTAAATTATTTGTTACCTGTCTTAAGCTGACGATACTATAGGCAATACTTAATAAATAAATAATAAAACAGTCGACCATCCTGATAAATAGGAAGTCCCCATTTCTGAATTTTCTTCCATTCCAGTGTATGTCCACTTGCTGAGTACGTACTACATGTATTCATTATATTCGGCTGAATTCATTACTATAAACGCAAAAGTAAAATGAATACTTATATAAAAACAATAAAAGAAGTAATAAAAAACAATCCTCTAAATAAAAATAAGCAAATAAAAATTAAAATCAATTAAATTTAAATACATTATTAATTTGCTTCCGATACACGTCCGTTTTGACCGAATGTACAATATAATACTGCGTTCGATGACTGGTATTGCTGATGTGGGGAGCAAAACAGCCATCCATGCTCAATTGGGTGGGCCAAGTTAGCCGGACCCAACCCGATAAGTGTACAATCGTCGTCACTCCTTGCGTGCCCGAGGATGGAAGGCGACGGCGGGGACAGCCGTGAAGGCGTTGCCGGGATATCTTAATGAGTTTGAGAAAGAGTGGTGGAAAGTCGCCAAAGACAGTGAGCAGTGGAGGATTTTGGATGGAGTTCTTTGCCCAGCAGTGGGACACAATTGGTTGAAAAATAAATAAAATATTCGCTGCTTACCTTGTGGATGTGCTTTGTTCTTTACAGGTAGCATATCCAGGGTAATAACAGACTGTTGACCTCGTTGTGATGAAATGTGTTTGACAACCCGATTAACTTCCATTACCGACATACTATCTATAACTAAAGTATTTAGTGCCGACAGGTCACGAGATCTACTCATTAGTTTGTTCTTTTGAACTTGTATGTCGTCTTTAGAGACATCCATAACTATAACATATCCATCAACGACCTTTGTTCAATGAATAAAGGCTTTGTATAATTAAATACACGCCTTTTTCTTTCATGTAGATATATTTGAATCAGTGTCAATCTCTAATAATTCTACTTTAACACGTGTATGTCGAGTATTATCGTATCTGTGATTTGTTTAGACGATGCCCGCCGCAGACATGATTTCGACTTTCGCGAGGTTTGTATGTATGTATAGAACCGTTCGCTCCTAACTCATTCCTGCGATTTGTCTTTTTTTATTATCAATACATAGTTAAACTACCACCAAGCTACTGGTAGGGTCTTTGGATAAAGGTGGTGCATAGTAACCATCCGATTCACTCTCATCAAGCCAATTTATTGTTTCTTTAATAACAAAATTATCATTAAATAAGAGGTAGGCAAATAGGTATAGCGTACAAAGCATAAAATAAAATAACAGCACAAAATAGTCCTTAATAGTCCTTAATAATAGTCTCAATATCATAAAAAGCGCGAGATACAGCTATTCTCGCATAGAATATATCGCGCTTTATGTCGCTCCCGCGCAAGTCGCGGCCTATCGTGCTAGCCCTAATGCTAAGTATTAAGTCAGTATATTGTTGAAGAATATATAATATTAGCACGCAAATAAGTACATTGAGATAAATTAAACTCATAATATTCATTTCACTTGGATGAAACCCAGACGCAATATGATTTTTATCACATTTCAAATAAAATCTTACGTATATCATCATTTCATACCAAAATGTTACAATCAACGTTAATTTAAATTCTGCAATATACTTTAATCCGTTACAATACAAACAGATAATTATACTCCTTAGCTATCCGCGTTAAAAAAGAGTAAGCAAAGTGCAAATCTTGTAGGTGGTATATCTATGACATAAGAGTGTAATTATTAGTAATAATAATTTAAAAATACCTTTACGATGAAAATAGTTTTCACTTTCCGGTTACTTAACAATAGGAGCAGTCAATGTGCGGTGTGCGTAAAGAAAACATTTTAATGACGATTTAGTTGCTTAGTGAAAGTTGAATGGGGCAACTATAGAAACTCATATTATTGTTGTAAACTTTTTTTTAATTTGAGCAATTTGTTGTGCTACGACAATGTAAAATTGACGCTAGTTCTTTGATCGTAGTTGTTTGTAATAAAGACAAAAAGCGATGAGCCCTGGGTCCCTGGGGGCCACAGGCGAAACTTCTAACGACCGATCCGTCAGATCGCCTCGTACAAGCGTTCAGTGACCACAATGCTGGCAGTTATTTCCGCCAAAGAATAATAATCTATTCAAGGAGAAATGTTGTCAGCCTTCTGGGCTTGATGCCTCAGAGTACGGCCCGCGAGCTTTTCTACTTAGAAATTTTCAAATATTATATTATATTTATATTGTTTATATTATTTTTCAATAGATGTAAGATCATATACTGTTTACATAAACATATATATTATTTTTATGGTTTTATAGGAATTTTTAAATGTAATTTTGTTACAATTTGAGGTAGACGCATTGACTTACAATTATATGGACGTCGGGTCCGCGCTAAAAAGTGTCCGCACTTGTAAGGCGCTAAAATCGTATACAGAGCGCCAAACTCCGCTTTAGTCTTCATTTGTTCGACTGACAGCGCGATACTGCGATGACATTACAATTTAAATTTCGAATTGGTTGACTTGGGACATTTTTTTCGTGGTTTTTGTATTAGACCCGTCGTCCATTTATTTGTAAGTCAATGGGTAGACGCGTTTAATTTTGAATATTGACATAGTAGTAATAAATAAATAAATATTAGACAACATCACATACGTTGCTCTGATCCCAAAATAAGTAGCTAAAAGCCCTCGTGTTCTAGAAATCGGAATCAACGACCGTACCACAAACACACCCGAGACAATATAGAAAAATTAGTTTCTACACTGACCCGGCCAGGGATCGAACCCGGGACCGCAGGGATGGTGACACCATGAACCGGAGTGCAAGTAACTCGACCACAGAGGCTATTATTGTCAAAGAAGTTTTTTACCGAGTATATCAAACTCAACGAAGGAGTAGGGATATATTCAAATTGATAAGTAGCTGACATTTTCATAATTCTATATCTTCGATAAATTGCAACTAGTATCACGAGGGTTAACTTATAAAAGAATCAGTTTGACATAGATTCATCGGTTTTATGTTTTAACAAAGTTTACTAAGAGCGATTTTAATTTTCATAATTACATCATTATAAAAATAGTAAAATAACTTATGTAGTTAACGTAACACATAATGTTAACCATCAATCACGTCTGGGTCTAGTTGGCTATGCTTCATAATCTATGAAAAGAATTTACATTTTCATACGAAAAAAAATTAGTGAAGACATGGCGTTGAAAGAATGTTCGTGGTTCTTTCATGTTTTGTTGAATATGCGTGGTTTAATTTTCTTATTCGAATGTGTTAAGTGTGTCGCGTGATTTTATTTTAAAGCGGGTCTTTTATAGTGGTGAGGCTCGTTCTTATCCTGGGGGGACAGTCTGTAAAGTGCAACTAACAAGGGTGGCACGGATGTAGATCAATATTGGATTGAGTAGAATGCCTTGGGAGATGCCTACATAAGCAGACTTTTCTCAATGTTGCCAATTCTTAAAAGAATTAAAGTAATAGCTGCTTTTTAAATTGTTATAAAATCCAATTTTAGAATGAAGCATTGTTTGCATTTCGAACCCTTTATTTAGACTTTAAGATTAATAGATTATTGGGCAAAAATCAGCACTGTAATACATAATTGTAATAATAATAATTGTTCTTCAGGGACCAGTTCAATCGTTGGACTGTCGGATGTGACAGACAACAGGTTGATCTGGCGGCAGCTGGTCGCGGAGCTGGTGGGCACCTTCCTGTTGACGTCTATCGGTGTCGCAGCATGCATCAGCCTTAGTGTTGAAAGTGCCCCTCAGACGACAAGCATCGCTCTGGCTTTCGGTCTTCTAGTGGCTTCTATAGTGCAGGTATGTAATATTTGTTACATCGTCATTCTCAACCCAATTTGACCCATTGCTGAGTACATCCACAACGATCCAGCATTCTCACTCATTTACAGTCCGCGATCCGCATCATTGTAGCACGTCGAACGTTTCTGTAACCACTTATCGGCAACCATTTGGTTGCTGTTTTATTTTATTTAGCTTCGCCACGCCTCGCAATATGTCCTACCTAGTAGTTCGTCTTCAGACTTCGAATTGTCAAGACTATTAATGAGTGAAAAGGTAAGTACGATTATTAGTGATAGATTGGACGTAAACGATCTACCGTGTAACGTATGAACCACTCGATTTAAACTCGCACAATAAACTCACCATTTTACTTACCTGAAAAAGTATATACTGTGATATTGTCTTATCTATTAAGTTACTTAATTTATTACAAAAAAAAGGAAACCAGAAAGTGGTAGATTAAAAGTTGGACTACTTTATCTAGTTAGTGTAGTCACCAATAAATTTCAAAAACAAGTAGGTATCTATCATTGTCGCTACTTACAGGTTTCTTACTACGGCATGAGTTTTTGTTATTTTCCCGATATTTCGGAACTTTTACACGCTCCACAGTCACGGGTTGATCGGCCAGCGGCAGATGATGAGCGTGTAACCGTTCCGCAATAACGGAAAAACAAAAAGAACTCATACCGTGGTAAAAAACTTGTAATTAGTGATAATCATTTAATAAATAACCACAGAAGTCTAAAAATCTACATGTCACAAAACATACATTTACTTTAAAAAATAACAATAGAGTGTATAACGTGCAAACGTATGCGACACCAAATAAATAAATTTGTCTTTTGTTCAATTTCAATTTAATTTCAATACTTGTACGACGTTGTCTATACCATTTTTATATTTACGCAGATGTTATGAACGATGTCTTTGTTGAAGAATTTGTGCCCGATGCCTTTTTTATAAATTATTCACCGTTTATCAATATATAGCAGTACCTATAGACTTAATGTGCACTAGGGAATAAATAGTTCTTTCATTCTTTGTACCGTTCAATTTTAAACAATTGCTATATAATAAATGAACGAATAATATATTTCTGTCTGTTACAAACTTTACTATTTAGTTGTAATTAACAACAGCAATTAAAAATAAGTAACTTTGCTTTTATTTCAAAATGGGGGGAAAGCTGCTAGAGTCACAGGTACGACAGATAATTTACAGCGTGTACTTGTATATTTTATATGATTTCGAAGCATTAAAAAAAAACAACCATTGTTATTTTTAAAGAGTCGAAAAACGTGTTTTCTTGTATTTTGCTTCGTTGTGGTTGATAAAAAGGACAAAATGCTTTTTGAAAAATCTTTCGTATTTCTTTTGTTTTAAAAAATTTAACATTTACATTATATTTATATGTAAATACATAAAATGGGATTACACTAAATAAATACAACAGAAATATTAATATAACAGAAGGTGAGCAAATGTGAATTTATCTCTAAAAAAGCTCTCTACCAGCCAACCGAAGGCAGTCAGAGCTAAGGTTATAAGGGATCAACAGAGTGCAAGAGAGAACGAGAGAGAAATATAATACACTTCGATAAAAAATGAAAAAATACCGTTACTTACATAAGTATTATAAATAAATAGATTATGTAACGTATAATAAATAGCAACAATATATATTCACATAAATATATACACATAGCTAACGAAAAACACGATAAGTAAAATAAAACGTTTGCAGTAAAAGTAATATTTACTATGTTATCGTAAAGATTAGAAATGAATTGCATATTATCATGAGTGTCAATTATATCATAAATACTGTATTTTGTAACTTTAAAGGTAATACAAAAAACTTTAAACGAAAAATAGCGTTCCGAATCCTAGACTATACAAATCTAGAAAACTCGGACCCACTTCGGATGTCGCTTGTGCACCAAGGCCGATTCGAATGCGGGAAAATACGAATATCTTTTGTACACCTAGAGATAAAAATGCTCCCTGTGACATTTCGGACCGTCAATTCTCGAATCCGGAACTGGGGGTCTACTCTCGATCTCCGTCCGACATCCGTCCGAAACAATTACTGCCAAATAAGCAATACTTGACCAAATGAAAAGACGCGTGATGCGAATGAAGCTTCATACTGGATACTTGTCTTTTAATTATGTCAAATGTTACCTATTTGACAGTAATTGTTTCGGACGGATGTCAGAAGACGAGAATAGCCCCCTTGATACGAAACGGACGTAGTGTGCGAACGCTCTTAGGGTAAGTCAGTGGTATAATATATGTATATATAATATTTAACAATGGATAGGTCATTCAGTCAGGATCATCTGTAATTTACTTTAACTCCAATTTTTTTATGTATATACTTTAATTTTGAAGGTTACTATGTTCCATGCCCTTGAAATAAAACCACTTGTGCTTAGAACTCATATAACAATAAATACTGTAGAAATGGTTAGTTAGCGTCTGGCGTGTGCCAACTACAGGTCTCAAAAGACCTACTTGAGCTCAGTCCGCCATATTCGCTTTTTATGGTCTGGTTATGTCATTCTTTCGTGCAAAATCTCTAAAATCCCGTAAAAATGCCTTATTGTGCTGTTCTGGAGGCAAAAATGAGAGCCTCACCAAAAATATTTCCCTTGGTGGTCTTTCATATGATCGGGTTGTCTTATTTTAATAATTTTTCAAATTTCTGTATATCGAAATATTTTTTTTGTTACAAGAAACGAAAATAAAGCTTATACCCCTACAATATGGTCGCTTCTTTTTTGGGGAACTAAATTAATAAATCCAATTCGTCGTACCTCTACTATATATTTCATACGAGTCCATACTCGAAAGTTTAGTCAAATACTACATCAGAATGAAATTAGTCAATAATGCCATCGTCAACTTCCGGAATACCGAATGACTCCGAGGCGAGTCTTTTGAAAATCGTTCTCTATCAATGAATAAAGTCTTTTCTATTTATTAATGAGTGAGTGAGTGAGATGTTGAGTGTGCGCGTTATTTATTTATTATTATATTATTATTTATTAATATACAGATGTTACAATTATACAAACAATAAATAGGATATGGTCGAGGTCTTGTAATATAATTCCTTCGGCCTCTGTGGCGAACGGTTACCATGCCGGACTGCCACGCAAAGGTCCCAGGTCAAATATTTGTATGGGCTATATTTATTTCTCTCGTGAGTTTGGGTGTAATTTGTTGTTGTCTATGCGTCTGTCCTTGGCTCCTGCGACACAGGGTTTTCCTAGAACGGGGCTATATTGAGTGTATGCGTTATTATAATTACACAGCTAATTATAAAAGAACACAACTTGCAAAAATAACGTAGAAATAATTGCTGCCGAAAATATAATTAATATAATAATTGCTGCCAGTTTGGGTTTAGGGCGGGGCTGTCTACGGAAAGTGCCATCTTGTGTGTGAAGCATACTGTCCAGTACTACACGGCCAGAAAGACACCTATTTACGCCTGCTTCCTGGACCTATCAAAAGCATTCGACAGAGTCAATTATAACATCTTGTGGCAGAAGCTGGAGGGAGCGGGCGTACCGGTTGATTGTGTCAACATTTTAAAATTTTGGTACCACAATCAATCGAACCAGGTGAGATGGGCGGAGGCCTTGTCCAATGAATACAGGATGTAGTGTGGGGTGAGGCAGGGGGGCTCATCGTCTCCGGCGCTGTTCAACTGGTACATAAATGACCTGGTGGCTGGGCTCAGTAGTATGCATGCGGGTTGCCATATTGAAGGCATGTGCGCCAACAATATAAGCTACGCCGATGACATGGTGCTGCTGAGTCCGTCCATTGGAGCGCTCAGGGAACTGGTGCAAAGGTGCGAAGTCTATGCGAATGCACATGGTCTGGTGTACAACTCTGCCAAGAGCGAGATTATGGTCTTCAAGGCGGGCAAAATTAAGCCTTATTACATACCGCCCGTCGCTCTTGGTGGGGTTGTGCTTAGAAATGTGCAAAGGGTGAAGTATCTTGGTCACATACTGACGGATGACCTGTGTGATGACCAGGATATAGAGAGAGAGCGTAGGGCGTTGTCTGTGCGTTGTAATATGCTGGCCTGCAGGTTCGCAAGATGCTCAGACGACGTAAAAATCGTGTTATTTAAGGCATACAGCCAATCTTTTTACACGAGCGGCCTGTGGGTCAAGTACACAAAGCGAGCATATAACGCCCTACGCGTACAGTACAACAACGCGTTCAGGATGCTGTTGGAGCTGCCACGATGGTGCAGTGCGTCAGGCATGTTTGCCGAGGCGCACACAGATGGCTTTCATGCACTGATGAGGAAAAAGATCCTCTCCCTCTTGACTCGTGTCAGAAAGAGACCCAACAGCATCCTGAAAACGATTGCAGGCAGATTTGATTGCCCAATCCTATGGTATTGGATTGGGCAAATCAAATCGGTTCTTTTGTATATAAAATAACGTTAGGTTAATTTGTGCTGTATGTACTAACAATAATCTAAGTTTTAATTGTTTACTAACACTTTGTCTATGGGCATTTCATTGCCTGAAATAAAAGATTTCATTTCATTTCATTTCATTTCAAATAAAAATAAATAACAACAAGATCCCAGGCAATGTCAAAAAAATTCGATTATGGTTAAAAGAGCTTTTAAATAGCAAACTAAAATTTATCTAATCTATATTGAAGCTCACAATAGATAATACTCATCGTGTGTGGTGAATATCAGGTGCCAAGACTGTGGACCTTAGTAATATTAATTATTGTAATAAAATATATACCTACGACGGTGAAAGTAAATTGATTTCTGTTTACGGTCAATAAAATATACCTGTAATCTAAACGAAGATATAAAATAAGGGTAAACACTCATTTAGCGCACATCAGAATCGTTACGGCCGATTCTAATTTGACGGATGAGAGAGGTTTTGCAACAATTTAGGAAATAATAATGCCCCGGAGCGAATTTCGTTGCTCTAGAACTCGAAGTACGGCAAACACCGTAGTTTGAGACCAGATAAATTCTGAAATTTCTCTAGACTGAAAGTTAGTCTGTTTTTACGGCACCTTTGCAACTTTTACAATTTTGAAACAAAAGTTCCTTAGAATTACAAGATTACTATCTCTATAAAGATAAGAAAATAAATAAACTCATATCAACTTTACAACACTGTATCACGCAGCATAACGACATTGTTCCTGAGAATAGCTAAGATAGTTTACGAAAAGCCTGAACGTTCCTACGCAGTGGCAGAAAACGTATACTATATCTCAATTTTGATTAGATTAATGTTAACGAGACCATGCAACGTAATTGAATTTATGATATTTATAATCAAGAATCGAAATGCTGACGAGTATAATACTATCATACTGATTTAAGCACACACGTGCAATGGGGCGAAGTGGTCACGAATAAAATATCGGTGTGTCACGCATGCGTACGCCCTACCCCTGGATCGTTGCGTAAATTGATTTAATCTATGATTATAACGGTAACGTGCATTATGTTTTCGTTTATTTTGAATGTAGATATTTACCTATGTCAAGGCAAGTGTCTTCTTTCTGCTTGTAACGATTAATTATTTTTTTTACATATTGTTATTAAGTTAATCTAACTTGTGTAAGAAAAAACTCAATTATTCAATTGAAATGTATTAGAAAGGAAAAATATTTTAAAAGCTCAGGCCGAATCATTAAAATGCAAAAAGTAGTGCGGAAATAAATCGAATGCAGAGTTGAGCTAGTGTTGTACCAACTAGATTCTACCAGTTACCACCAGTACTGCCAACATTGACACAAAAAGTCTGAAACGCCCTTTACGTAATACTGATGTATAATATTTTATTATGAGTATACACTGTTTTTTATACAGTTATCAAATGTTCAGAAAATGAGCTATTGTTTTCGCTACAATCTATCTCATTAGGTGTTTAAAATCTTTCCGCTTATTTTCTCTAATATTTCTAAAACTGTAGTGTGTGTCTTGACTTATGAATGTCACATGCACATTTTATGTGTAAATACATATAAGGGTACATAATTACGTAACTAGAATATACTCATATAAGAAACAACTCAGTATTGTAGTTTATTCTGCTCTACATTGGTACAGAAATCGCTTAAAAAGAATATTGTGAACAATATTTTTAATATATCTACTATTCATTTGACGACATTACTTTGAAATTTATTATTTTTAGTAATTTCGGACAATCTGCCTCTCTTTTGCTATATCGTTGATTGCAATAACCTCTTTTATGTAAATCACGCCTACAATGCAAACAGAGACGATGTTTTTTGCATCAACTAACCCCGTATTCAAAGCACCATCATATTATCTCGATACGATAACTTCGACCATGGCCACAATGGGTAACGATAATATATGCAAATCAAAACAAGTATGAATACCTTTGTGCCTTATTGACATTTTGTTTCATTAAAATCATTTGGCAATAATAGGGTACCATGTAATAATACTGTGTATACCTCGCGTGTATAACAAATGCTGTCATCAATATGTGTTCTAATGTTGTATTTTAAGGTCATGGGCGCGCTTCGTTATTCGGTTTTCTTAAGCTCTTGATCTCAATTATTTGTATAGCTTTAGGATACGGACTGTTTTAACGGTACCGCGCGTATGTATATTTTAAATACCTCTGTTTTTATACAATAATCTTGGTATTAAAATGAAGCTATTTTTTCGTATCTGATTGCCGTATACTTCTTTATTTATACAAACCAATGTTTCGGGGTCTTTACAGGTCCCATGATCACGGCTGATCAGTAAATACCTAGAAACGTTGGTTTGTTTGAAAATACAAATATACGCGTTTTACATTTTTGTGACGGGACGAATGAGTCGTGCGTCTGGTGGTAATTGACACGCCTGTCCAAAACAGTTGCAGTGCCGCTCAAAGCTTTAAATCGCAAAGGTCTGAGGGGCACTGCCCCTGGCCCGTCACCCTGAGACATAAGTTGACAAGTCCCATGTGCTTGTAATTTCATCAGCACCATTACGCTGCGGGCGCTGGAGGTACCGAGTTCGATTCGCGGTAGGACTAATTTGGGAAATTAACTTTTCTGAATTGGTTTTGGTCTGTGTGTTCTGGGGCTCCAGACCTAATTCCGCTGCTCTGGTAATGCACCCATTGCCTACTGCTAGGCAGCAGAAATAGGGTAGAAGTAAGGTGTCTGTACTTCCCTGGAAGAACTCTTTTACAAGGCGCTCTACTGCTATTAGATCCGAAAAAATAGTTTCTTTTCCAATGCATAGCAATCGCGAAAACCTAGATACTCGATAATAAAATAAAAAAATACATATTTTCAAGAAAAGTGAACCAGGTATAAAAGTTTAGTAGCAGTAGAGTTCCTTGTGAAAGAGTTTATCCAGGGAAGTACTGCCACCTTAAATATTTCTGCCGCCAAGCAGTAATGTGGGCATTATTGCGTTCCGGTTTTGAACGGTATGAGTGCTAGTGAAATTACAGTCACATGGGACTTGTTAACTTATGTCTCAGGGTGTCGGGCGCAGTGGCAATAATACTCAGAAATTCAACTGCAACTGTTATGGACAGGGCGTGTAGCTTACTATCAATCGCGTGACTTGTTGAGCTATTATAAAACAAAGTAAAAATAGTAGAAAAGAGAAAAGGAATCGAACAACATATCGAAGAACACATTTGCCAATGTAGAATCGCGTTAGGGGGTCAGAAAAAGATTTATGTCCATGCAAACGAATGAAAGACATTGTATGTTTCGCTTCATCGATTTAAAAAAAAAGAGGTCATTGCACCTTTTTTAGGAGTCAGAACACTTATTGGCGCAGAATTGCATTACGCCGGTCATTAAAAAGCTGTCCATGCAATAACTGTGAAAAAGACGTTGTGTGTTTGGCTTTATCATTCAAGCCGAACCAGTTCTGACCGCTCTAATACGATTCCACATCGATAAGTGTAAGGACTTCTTTTAGCAGTTGAATAAAGACGCAGAGCTTGGAGTACGCGCAACGCTCAACAATCTACTATGCTCCACTTGATAACGAGATGTGGTATGAGAGATGTGAGCGCTATCAATATTTTTTAAATCCAGGTCATGGAAGTGGCACATATTTGAAGCATAGTATTTTTTTTATAATATCAAACGACGCGACGAACAAGTCATGCGCCTGATGGTAAGTTATACGCCTATCCATAACAGTTGCAATGACACTTAGAGCTTTAAATCGCAAAAATCTGAGGGGCACTGCTACTGCTCCCGTCACCTGAGACGTAAGTTGACAAGTCCATAGTGCCCGTAATTTCACCAGCCCCCTTACTCTTCAAAACCGAAACACAGTAATGCTGACAGTACTGCTTGGCGGCAGAAATAGGTAAAGTGGCAGTACTTCCCTGGACGCACCTTTCACAAGGGGCTCTACTGATTCCCGGGCAGGGAAATATTTGTTTCTCTCGTGACTTTGAGTGTAATTTGTGGTTGCCTATGTGTGTGTCCATGGCACTTGCGTTCCAGGTATCCCTGTCTGCAAAAAAAACTGACTTTGGTAGTCCAATGGTTTGTAATGTGGGCCCTGGATGAGGACGTCTCGGGTTCGATTCTCGGCAGAATCAATTTGGGAAATGAAAATCTAAATTGATCTTTGTGTTTTGGGAAGTGCCCCGTGGCCTTACCATGAACTCTTATTACAGTTCAGTTTAGGTTCGTAACGACAAAAAAGCGGGATGGTGATGTACACTTCATGTAGCGCTGTCTCATAACTATTCATTTTAGGTTATAAACTGAATCGACTGGACTCCATTGCTCTGGAACTCATAGTACGGGAAAATTTTCTAGTCGAAAACCAGTAACTGGTGTGTAGTCCGTCATTATTATTGATTCAATTAAAATTCGCCACAACATACAACATTAATACACGACTAGTTATTTATATTAACAGCTATTCAAATGTGAAAATATACAAGATTTAATGCAATATTATAACATAAGTTTATGTGCTTATAGCTAAATTTAAAAAATAGGAAATATTAATTCGGGTAAGATGTAACAACACGTGTATTTTAAGTTGCTTAGTAGGTTAGTGTATATTATATTACATATGTAGATATATATTTAGTGCGGTATTATTTGATTACAGTTTTCAATGAAAAGTTCATTGTCGTCAAACCTAGCGGTATCTATAAGATTCTATTTGTTCGAGTTCTCACCTCTTCAAACCATTTCAAGAAAATAATAAGATAATGCGAATGAACTCTCAAATCGTGAACGTTACGAATAGCTTTTTTCGCGACCTTTATAATCGTTGATCGGATCCTGTATAACAATTTTACCACTTTATGTTTTCTGCTGGATAAATTTCGATTTAACATTTTGCCCATGTGAGGGTTGATGGACAACGACGCAATTGACTGCATAAATAAAGTTGTCTAAAACAAGTTCATTTCACGCCCAATCAAATTGCGTCAACGCACGACTGTTGCGCAACTTTTCATCTGTCAATCGTGGATTAGCATCACAATGGGACAATGCGATCTGCTCCAAATGTCGAGTGTCGCTGTAACGTGAGGCGTGAGGCGCCAATGTCATTGGTCCTGTGTGACTGGAGTACAACACTACGCCTTTAAGGCTTTTGTTTATCTTTATTAGCTCGAGAAGGTGGCAGACTGGCTGTAGCTTTGCGAGAAGCGTAGGTGTAATTGACAACTGATGGCATAGGCGTGAAGGGTTTGATTGCAAATATTTGTACCCAAATAAAAAAGTAAACGTACCATTAAGCGATGTCATTATTTCATAACAATTGAACTATCATAACTTATATAGCTTTTAGTCCTTTTTACGAGCAAATAAATTTATTGAGCAATGTAGCCTCCAAACCTGCAAAATGTGTGAAATAAAACTACATTTCAATCCTCTAAGACATCATGTTCATAGCTTGATTGAGCAATAAACATAAAGCGAGCTACAGGCGTGTAACAATCGTAAAACCTTTATTGTCGTATAAATTTGCAAAGTTGGATACATCACTTAGTTGCAAAATTATCGGGCCCACACATGGCGCTTACATGGGTTACCCCTTTCAAACAAGATTACCTATATTTTCATGCTATGCCTTGTCCAAAAGTGTAGGATAACTAAATTTACATTTTGTCAATAATTTATCAATCATCATTGAACTTTATGTGAAACAAAAAAACACACGGTAGAAGTTTTAAAAAGGGTATGTTTATTCATTTGAAAGGTTGTGGTAAAACAAAGTCAAATGCGGTTGAGAAGGTGATAAAAATGTAGTACATTATATTGCAATGTCGATTAAGTGCACGTTATGATCAATTTGGGTAAATCGCACCACTGGTGTAACAAGGCCACATCTGCAAAATAGCCTTTCGGATGAGAGGTTAAGATTCTGCGAACGAAATTATTAGACAAAGTTTTAATGCTTAAATAGGAGAGTTATAAAATTGTATATATAGGTATTTAATTTGTTTTATGTAGTTCGTAACATTTTTATCACATGGAAATCTGATAAAAGCACTTTTGACGTATGATAATTGATAACATATGGCTTTATATATTGACTCTGCCTCTGTGGCTGAATTTCTCGGGCCGGGAGAAATATCTGTATGGCCTACATTTGTTTATCTCGTGAGTTTGGGTTTTATTTGTAGTTGTCTATGTGTATCCATAGCATCCGCGATACAGGGTTTCCCTAGTGCGGGACTATGTTGAGTGTGTGCGTTATTATTATTACACCCAGGTTACTAATGACACATTTCGTGCTTAATTTGCCAAATCGAAATAAAACACTTTTTTTGTAAAATCAAGTGACGGGTCGAACAAGTCGTGCGCCTGATGGTAAGCTACACGCCTGTCCGTAACTGTCTCAGAGCCACTCGGAGCTTTTAAATCGTAAAGATATAAGGGGCACTGCGCCCGCCACCTTGAGACATAAGTTGACAAGTCCTATGTACCTGTAATTTCACCAGAACCCTTACCCTTCAAAATTGGAACGCAGTTGAAAAGCGCCAGAAAGTGTCTGTACAATTTTTTATATTCGTGTAATAGCCAGGGTTTCAATGGCGGCAGCATTACATCCGGGTTTATGGCTTCATTTTTGGTCGAAAAACTATTGCAGCAAATTTTTGATAATTTTTTAGCTCCGACTGTTGTATTATGTTTTGTACTATAACTTGGTAAAGAATCAAAAATAAGATTTTAGTAAATGGAATTTGAAACAGCTCCGACTGTTGTTTCGGTCGAGCTGTGGAAGTGATCGTGGTACGAAAACAAAATGAGAAAGCAAAGGAAGATGGAACAATTTAAATTAAAAATTAAAATACAAGTAAAATAAAAAAAATGATAGGATACAAGCGGAGAGAGGCGATACAAAAAGATGAGATGACGGCGTAAGGAGGTCACACCGTCACACAGTAATGCTCACATTACCGCTTGGCGGCAGAAATAGGTAAGGTGGCAGTACTTCCCTGGACGAACTCTTTCACAAGGAGCTCTACTGCTACTAAATCAGTTAAACCCGTACTCAGTTTAAATGGTTTTATCAATCAACATAGTTCTGACACTTATATTTTACCAAAGTACGTTTTATAGATTAATAGTAAGTAAGTCTTAAATGAATCTTTGCTGAGAGATTATTTACGATGAAAAATATTTTACGTAATTTAATGCAAAGGTAAATAGTGGCTTTGAAGAGACGCGAATTTATCGTTGTATTGAGATTTACAATTATTTTAAGTATCTCATTACCATTTGAACAAAGAAATCTAACCCGTAATGAATTTTTACTTTACAAGCCGAGCCATGCGGAACAAATTCGCGATGTTTTCCCGGTGACACGACGAGTATTATTGTAGTGTCGTATTATTATTTTCGTGTAATAATATTTGTGATGTTTTTAGAATAGTTAAGTCAATATAATTTACAATTAACACCCACATTGATTCATTATCGAACGTACAAATATGAAATCACTGACAATCCTTACTTGCTCATTATAAATTTAATGGCGTCATGTTTTTATTATAGAACAAAATCTTATTCGGTATAAAAAAGGCATCGTTAAATTTATATATCAAATAATTATTTGAAATTCTTAGTGCTTTCCAACTGCATTCCATCTGCTTTTTTGCGGTTGAAATACGGTCTGAATGCCAACGTGACATTATTTTTATTTGTTTTTCTTACATGACGAACTAGCTATGTACCTGTTAAAGTGGGATTACAATAATTTCACTTGCATATTGCACTACTAATACAATATTGCTGTAACTCAAGAAATGTGAAATTCAAGATTATACTATTTCTGAACGTTAAATTTGTTTCTCTACATGTCAATAAAATTGTCATTACAATATTGTCATAAAAAACCATTAAAATATATCTATGTAACCCACAAAATGAGACAAACGTTTTGTGAGCTAGTGCAGGACAAAACAGTTCTTACTCAGAAATATGAAATTGTTTTTCACTTATATTTAAATATAAGTCTATTTGGCAAGTACGAAAATGTTCAGATGCGTGATGTGTTAATTTTAACCTAAACATAAATTATAATAACCTTTCACGGGAACTGAGCAATTCGTTTTTCAGCTATACTGAATAAATTCACATTTTGAGTTAATATACTATTGTATTAGTAGTGCGATATATGCACATAACCATAATTTTTAAGTTACGTATATTTGTGAACGTTAATTAGTTATACCTATTATAACGGTGTACGAAAACATAGCGGTTGAAATCTGCTTCTTTTTAAACACTTCTTTACTGCTGAGCGTCGTGACTCCACTTCATTCTGCGAACCATTTGCCTCCATCGGTTGCGCTCTGTCGCATGGTGTAGTGCAGAGTTAACAGGAAGCTCCAGTTGTTCGGAGATCTAATCTGATCGCCTTTTGGGACTCCTGCCTCTAGGTCTCTTTCCCTCCACCTTCCCTGTCACCATCAAACGCTCCAGGTTACCAGCTTCTGTACGTGCCCCGTGGCCAAAATAGCGTATCACACGCTGCATGCAAGTCGAAGACAGACGTTGTGCAATCTTTATCTTGAATTCCTCAAGTACAGAGACATTGGGCGCGTTGTCCACGGTATCCTTAACATTCTGCTCCAGCACTACATTTCAAAGTCGTTAATTGTTTGCCTCTTGGCGGCTTTCAGTGCCCACATCTCTGTTATGTCGCAGAAATCTGCATGTCGCAAAAAATTATATGGAATAGAAAACGTGTAGCCAACGGTCCATCGCAAAGGATTTTAACCTAAACCCTTTTTTTAGCGGAGATTCATGTCCAGTAGTGAGTCGTATAATGGATTGACAATGATGAGTATTAACACGGAATACATTACATACTAGATTGCTTCAATTTTCAACCAACTTCAAAAAAAGAGGAGGTTTTCAATTCGACAGTAGTTTTTTTTTGTGTATGTTACGCGTTTATCCGGCAGTCCCGGCCGTATTTCTGTCGTCCGCTGTTACTCGGCTAAGTGACAAAATATATTTTTGAGATATCATAAAAAACCATAACCCAGTATTTGTTTAATGATATTTCAGCTGTACATCGTTAGGGTAAGCTCCGATAAGTCGAACACGTTAACTAATTTTAACCGTTTCTAAAAGAGAATTTTGTGCTCTATCTTATGCTATTTATCCGTCATTTCCTCCGGGTTCTGGTGAAGTGATGGGGTAATCGACGGCGCCTCGAGCGAAATAATGTGTGTTTTTATGGTTTGTCTCTTTGTTTACTAACAATAGTCAAAAGTTTTAAAAATATCTGTATTTACTAACAAGTGGGCCTTGGTTGCCAAATAAATGATTTATTTATTATTATCGAGTTCTTAGGCTTTCGCGATTATTACACATATGAAATGAAACTATTTTTCCGGATTTAAATCGCGTATATTTGTTTTTTCAAACAAACCGACGTTTCGGGCCCTTTCCAGGTCCAATGGTCACGGTTGACTGAGGTGGTACAGTCTTCAACCAGTTATGTCTAATATTGATGCAAACCAACCTATTTTTTCACTATAGTTACAATAGTTATTAATTAAATACCTTATTTTTAATTTTACAAAGAAAACATTCCAATTTACGCTACATTAAGTCTTACAAATTATTTTATTGAATGAATTTTTATTAAGTTTATTATTAATTAATAATAAAAATTAGAATAATTTGAAACATAATAATTAGTGCTGCAGTCTTATGTCTGTTTGGGATTTTTCATTAGAGGAAATACTGATAGTTATAATGAAATACTTATATTATCATTATTTATTAAAACGGATATTTGACCATTTGTCACTTTGCCGCATTTTAGATAGCGGACAGCAGATTTGTGAACCAATTGTACTGACTCTTTTTTTTTTGTTGGAAAGAGGGTGCCTCAGTAATGATTCCATTTTAATTTGAAGTAATTATCACAACCAACTAGTTTGCCACTACTAAAGGTGGCAAACTAATTGGTTGATACCGGTTTCGCGCACTTTACGGTAACCGATTTCAGTAAAAATAGATGTAATTCTACGAACTTTTGAGGTCTTTTTTTATAAAAAAAATTATAATTATGTTGTTATTTCCTGAGATTTTAGAATTGAACTTCTAATAAACTTAGTTATACGTCAAAAAACATTATGCCTCTAAACAACAAACACTGTCGGTATGGGATTTTTCGATATGCTTGACAATTATTACAACTGTTACTTAGGATAATATTTTATCTGTTCTATGAGTAACAGTACGAAATTGACTACGGTTTATTAAAACGTTAAAAGAGCTTGTTAAGTGTTTTAACGAATATTACAGACCTGTAATACCGAAACTAACAAGAAAAGCAAATGTTTCTGTGTTATTTACAAATGATTGTTAACGTTCATCTTACTACATCTCAAAGCTTATCAACATTTATACCAATCTATCTTCCTGCCACTGTTAGGCACGGGTCTTTGTCAACAACATGATGTTTCAAAACAATCTACGTTACAATACAACATCCTCATGATTGATTAGACTTAGATTTATTTATTTAATCCGTACTCGTGACGGGATTACAATAAATGGACTATAAAAATATTTGTTATATTCAAGTACCGAAGAGATCCCACCCCAAAACGATATTTTCGAAAATTATGCCTTTATAATAAACATATGTTAGGATCTAAGAACAGTGCCAGGTTTTACATTTAAGATTTAGTATCTGCACATATCACTTACAATGACTAGACAGAATGATGATTCCTCTTCGTCTTTCTTTTTTTTTTACAATTCTGCCCGCTCTTTTTTTACCTTTGACCTCAATTATCTCAGTTCGAAAGTCAAAATTTGAGTTTCGTCACGAACTGCAGAATTGTATTTTTTATTCTAGTTTCGAATTTCATGCATATCAGTTGAGGAACGGCTGAATAATTCAGTTCGTATAATAAAGAAATCAAGCCTATAGGTACATACGCAAGTAATGGTAATACCTAATATAAATATATGACGTGACGACTCCGGTGACTCAAACGATTGCTCTGTGGGCGCTGGATGAGGAAGTGTCGGGTTCGATTCTCGGTAGGACTAATTTAGGAAATTCACTTTTCTAAATTGATTCTGGTCTGAGTGCTCTGAGCTACCAGAGTAGATTCCGATACTCTGGTACTCACAGTACAGGGAATTTCTTAGTTTGAGACTAGGTGACTTGTGTGATTGTCTAGCACTTTATTATTCCATTATTACTATACAACGAAAACACAAAAACTGAATGACATGTGTTTGAATAGAACGAAATGTTTTTATTAAAATATTTTTCTTAACCTTTATGAAAAGTTTCACCGTTGTATATTTTCAAATATGTAAGTAGTTTCAAATGTGTAAGTATGACAATTTTGTTTTGTTTAATTTGATTATTTTTGCATGCTCTGAAATGTTTGCACTATTTTCAAAAAAAGAATCCACAAAATTTGTTAGTTACGGAGCGTGCAGTAAATATAATCTTCTAACATAAAGCTACATAAACAGACTAAAGAAAAACTGTCATACAGCCAACTGCTCACTAGCAACAGTGCTCATAGTTGCGAGAATAAAAAAAAATTGTATATGGTATTACTTATTTTGCGTTTAATTATGCTGCATGAATATACCTGCTCAAATGCTAAAAAATGGCGGCAAAAAAAAAGAAAAGTAGGTACTTGAAGTTCTTTCTCGTTATTTTTTTTTCACTAGTTCTAGTGAGGGATCGAAAATACAATGATAGTGAACTGTAGTGTACCTATACTTGTCCGGCAATCCCTTACTTCGCAGCCTCTGCAATAATGTATTAAATAACGAAAGCACAATGACCCCCGAAGATACATTTGTATAGATGGAATGTTTTTTTACCTGTACGAAAGTTTCGGTGCTGGCTTCCAAGCAATGGATATAACAAAAACATTATCGATCTACGTAACGGTATCTTAACCAAACATGCAGAGTAAAGAAATGAGACAGGTCATGTACCGACCGCGTGTGCGTTTACGTATAGATTTTTTGAATACTCATTGTAATCCAAACGTGATTGCTTGCGGTTGCGGTGTAAGTTACGAGATTGTGGCATTATTTGATAGATATAAAAAATAGTGATAGAGATCAATAAGAGGCATTGAGTTGTTGCGATTATTACACATTGGACATGAAACTTTAATCAGCTGTGACCATAAAACATGTAACTTCCATGAATCCATGGTTTTTTTGAAAAACTTATAACTTTTTTAGGAAGAAAGGAATTTTTCTTTGTATTTGTTTGATCTTTGTATCAATAATGATTACTAAAAGCAATCAAAGTACACTATGTTCCAAAATTAGTCACTTCTCAGTATGCCGAAATGACATTTTCCAGATATAACGTTTGGTCGAAATTTCATAACCTCGAAAGTAATTTTGTCAGGGTTCAGCCCAGTCCCACATAACCCCGGCTCTGCCCCCGCGGCGCCGGGGTATCTGTAAGCAGATTCCCCGGATTAACAAAAAAAAAAAAAAAAAAAAGGTACGGGTGTACTTAATGGTGTCGTTGCGATAAACATTCAACATATCCTGAAAGAACAACTGTTTCGTTATAATTCGGTTTTCCGTGTAATGAAAATTCGAACAAACGTTATTTCGAACAAAAAAGTTTTCGACTTTGTGATAAGTTACCTCCTACATTATTGTAACTTTTTTATAAAAAACAACCGACCTCATAAATTCGTGGAATTTATCTGTTTGCCAAGATTTATTAAATACAGTTACTGGAAATTGCGCGAAACAGGACTTTAGTAGCAGTAGATAAGAAACATTACGTTGCGCTTTGTAATTAAACATTTGTGTACATTTGTTTACAATATCTATTTCAAATATTATAAATCGAGACAACTTGCATCAACTAAACGGGTCATTAACCATAGATTTTTGTTATCTAAGTACGCAAAAACCGTATAATAACCTTTAAAGTAAAGTTTTTGTTTCACTATCAATTTAAACCTTGTTGGTGGCAAAATTTCAATGTCAACCATAATTTTATTATAAAAGCGAAAACATTGCGACTTTGATATGAAGACGAATGTCAAGAACAGCCACTTTATTGGAATTGATTTTATGTTTTACCGACTTCAAAACAGGAGGAGGATACTCAATCTGATTGTGTTTTTTTATATGTTCGTTACGCGATTACCCCGGCATTTGTGAACCGAGTTTGATGATTCTTTTTTTGTTAGAAAGAGGGTACCCCAGTATTGGTTCCATTTAAATTTAAAGAAAATATTCCATCTCTAAGGGTGGCAAAATAGGGATTTTTTTTAAATAATATCATGTGACGGGACGAACATGTTGTGGGCCTGATGGTAAGCTTCTCGACTGTCCATAACAGTGGCAGTGCCACTAAGATCTTTAAATCGCAAAGATCTGAGGGGCACTGCCACTACTCCCGTCACCCTGAGACATAAGCTGAGACAAGTCCCATGTGCCTGTAATTTCACCAACACCTACCCTTCAAAACCGGAATGCTGTAATTACTGCTTTGCGGCAGAAATAGGTAAGGTAGCAGTACTTCCCTGGAAGGACTCTTTCACGACGAGCTCTACTTCTACTTATGTAGTGGTGTTAGCCCAGTGGGAGTGCGATTGCTTTAAAATCAAACGTGTTGTCGAAAATGTTCTTCAAATTCATGCATACATTATTTCCGTTTAGCACAAACGTATTGAAATTCTTTACAACAATCGTAACCGATGAACAAAAGGGCATACGGATAACTGATAATCTTGATGAATAGCCACAACATACATCTCGTGTGGTTGTTACCAAAACATGTCATACGCACACAAAGTTTGTCGATAAATCTGCAGTCACGATTTTCGAATGATTATTCCGATTCAGAAAAAATACGTATTGCAAAGAAACAAATATAAAAAGTTGCAAATTATGTTTTTACAGCAATTTAATTCCTTTTTTTTTTGAGTTAATTACTTTATTTTTGAAATTACAAAATATTATTAATATTAGACATAACTGGTTGATGACTGTACCACGTCAGTCAAACATAACCATGGGACTGTAAAGGGTCCGAAACGTCGGTTTGTTTGAAAAAAACAAATATACGCGATTTAAATCCGGAAAAATAGTTTCATTTCCTATGTGTAACAAACGCGAAAATCTAAGAACTCGATATTATTACGTTTTTAATATTTACAAAAAAAATCAGGACAATATTCAGTTTATTGAATATAAAACAATATTCAATTATTTTTATTATGATATTAAATAGTTTGATATAATTATTAAACAGAGATTGAACACAACGAAAAATTCCTTCGATTCGGCTGGACTCCCAGCGCCTTTGCCATATCGAATCGAAAAACACAAAAACAGCTACGGAACAAAAAGTTCATTCCATAGTTTAATTGGGAGAACGTCACCCATGGTGTGATAATAATAATTATATATGACAGATATAGAAAAATTACGGAAAAAAGATAATGTAAATTCCTGGGCTCAATCTGTGAATGAATTCCTGTACTATGAGTACCAAGCAACTGAATTCTCTCTAAGGCTGCTACTCAGAACACCTAGACCAACCTTACGTAAAAAAGTGCATCTCAAACCGTTATAGCACCGAGGTCGTCATCGATATGAAAGCTTTTTAAACACCTCCCTACGACGAATAATGAAAGAAGTTCGTCCAGGAAAATACTGCCACCTTACCTATTGCTGCCACCAAGCAGTAATATGAGCATTGCGTTCTCGTTTTAAAGAGTTTGAGTGCGAAAGAAATTACAGGCACATGGGACTTGTCAACTTATGTCTCAGGGTGACAGGCGCAGTGGCAGTGCCCCTCATATCTTTGTGATTTAAAGCTCTGAATGGCATTGCAACTGTTATGGATAGGTGTGTAGTTTACCATCAGGCGCACAAATTGTTCGTCCCGTTACATGATATTATAAAAAAAGTATCTATTGTCCATACAGAACTTTCATTCAATCAAAGTAAAGTTATGTAGAAGTTAGACAAGTGATAAAGCAATTGTAAGTAGTTTCTGAAGGTATATTATACATTTACCCATATGCACTTCTACGTATGCACTTTAACATGTTTTTTGCAAACATGGATTTCCATTATAATTAATAGATACGATTTAATACATTAGAAATTGTGTATTGATAAGAAGCCCAGTGAATCTATTGGCCTCAACTTTGAATAGTAGCAACATTTTAATACTTAATTACCGAGGTACGGTTTCGGGTACCACGACCAATTGCCAAATATCCGGTGTGATACATGTTAAAAATATAAACCGTGCTAGAGTTCAATGTTAACACGTCATTCGGAAATGTAGGGTGCGATTTTTTGTCTACTACTTCTTGCTAAGATGCTAAATTAAATGTACAACTAGGGGTTTTATTTACCTAGTTTAGTTTAATTCACCTATTTTAAAATTGTTTGAAGTTGACATATAGTTCATACAATAGATTGTAATTTCTACCAGCATATCACAACAACTCGCGTCGATGTCTAATATACCGTAAAAAAGGTAGGCAACTTGAACAACCAAATAGGGAGATATAAGCGCAATAAAATTGCACCCTTGTTAATAACAAAAGCTATAATAGTAGATCATTGATCGATACGCACTCGTAGATCACGACGCCCTTGACTCTGATTGCTGTCCGGCGCGGGCGCAACTTTCGTGGCCGACCGCGTCTCAACGGCATATACCACAACTCCTGCGCACAGCCATGTGAAATGTTACAAAAATTATGTCAGTCAACGCGCACATAATCTGTGGGATCTGACAACCGTCTGTCAAATCAGCTGTCATGTTACTTATAGCTTCGTTTGTTTGTGTGGTTTTTGTAAAGTATATTTAATTGAACAGAAAACCCATCTTATCTTTATTTTTTATTATTATTTTCGGTTTATTACTGTTTTTTCTTCGTTACCTTAGTTTGTTCGTTAGTTACCAGAATGGAATTTACCACAGTAAACTAAGTATGTTAATAAAATCGTATCTTACCGTCAAAAATGCTTTCATGTGGCCTTAGTACACCATAATAGTGCGATATATTTCGAAAAACCTTTTCAATGTCAATATCTATATAACAGTAATTAATCATTGGAATGAAAAAATATGTAAATAAGACAGACAGCTTGGAGCCACGTGAATTGAGAAATCGATCTCAACCCTCTAAGCTTACGTTCACAATGTCACAATGACATTGCTCGATATTAAGCCGATATCCGATTACACGCGGTCCTTTCATGTTACTTATTTATGTTTTATGAATGAAATTAGTTTGCTTGAATTTCGCGGTCAATAGAACAAATCTGTATATATAAAGTTTATATTTTGTAGCAGTAGAAGTCAAAGTCAAAGTCAAACAATCATTTATTCCATACGTAAAATTTTTACACTTGAAAACGTTATTTTTAAGCTAATGCTCGTTCACTACGCTGACCTCCCTGAGAAGAACGAGCAAGAAACTCTAGGGATTGCTCTTTTCAAATAAACTTAAATGCTGTGGAATACACTTTGAATCATAATTGTGTGGATCTAGATTCTTGTTGTCATTCCATGCTTCTTTATCTTATTTTTTTACGCACACACTCAACATAGCCCCCCACGAGAGAAACAAATGTAGACCATACAAATATTTCTCCCCGCCTGGGTATCGAACCAGGGACCGCTGCGTGGCAGTCCGTCATGGCAACCATTCAGCCACAGAGGCAGTTAAAACATACTAAAATATACTCTTCAATTTTGTAATATGACTTTTCAATTAAAAATACTTTTAATGTAAGTTTTAAGCTTAGGAAATGGTAATCTTAATATATTCTCCGGAATGTTATTGTAAAAACGTGTATAGTTCCCCATAAAAGAATCATGTACCTTAGTTGAACGAAATCGTGGTACCATAAGTTTGGACTTAGTTCTAATATCTTCTTTCTTAATGAAATCATAAATCAAATAATATTTTTACGGGCATTCAAAATATTTGATGCGATACCACAGTCATGATACCAGTCTCCTTAAACTTTTCTCTAAGAGAAACCCGAGAACCTAAGAGCTTCTTATGAAAGAGTTGGTCCAAGGTAGTACTTTCCTATTTCTGCCGCCAAGCAGTAATGTCAGCATTGCTGTGTTCCGTTTTTGAAGGGTAAGCGTGCTGGTGAAACTACAGGCACGTGGGACTTGCCAACTTATGTTTTATGGGCGCAGTTCCAGTGCCCCTCAGATCTTTGCGATTTAAAGCTCTGAGTGGCACTGCAAGTGTTATAGACAGGTGTGCAGCTTACCGTTAAGCGCACTACTTGTTCGTCCCGTCACTTGACATTATAAAAAAAAGTATATTTATTAAGAGAGATAAACTAAAATGAATTAAATACATAAAATTAAACCGAAACCTGAACTTTTTAACCAGTAACCCTAAATCATTTATTTAATTTTAAACTTGGTGTAATAAGGCCTCATCTGCAAAATTACAACTTTTCAGGAGAGAGGTTTAAAGTTCTATGAACGAAATGGGTCCATAACTTTTTTATGGTTCAATAAGAGAGTTATAACATTTCATATATCACAGTTTCTATACAATAGTGTATTGTGTATTAACTGTTAAATGTTTCTATATAAGTGTATTAACTCAAAAAGTGTATTTTTTTAGAATCGATGAAAAGCACACTTCTGACTGCCCGTGAAATATTATAAAACTTATATATAGGTTTGTATAGATATCTGAACAATTTCCTACTTGCCAAAAAAGTTTCTAAATAAAAGGTAGAATAATTTCATATTTTTGAGTCAGGGCTGCTTTTTTCAGAATTAGCTCACAAAAAGTTAATCTCATTTTGAATTTATCTATTTGTATTATAATAACTTTTAATTATTTTTCACAATATTCTAACGATGGTTGTATTAGAGATTAAAATTTGAATCTATAATACAAGGCACAAAAATAGTATAAATCTTGAATTTAGCATATTTTGAATTACAACACTATTTTAATAGCCGTGCAACATTATTGGAAATAAAAACAATTTTTTTCGCCCCTGAATCACTTATATTTGTTTGTTTTTTAACAACAACCTACGTTTCGACCCCTTAAAGGCTGACTGAACCGCGACCATGGGGCCTGTAAAATCCCGAAACGTTGATTTGTTTGAAAAAATAAATATACGTGATTTAGATCCGAGAAAATAGTTCCCTTTCCTATTTGTAACAATGACGAAAACCTAAGAACTCAAAAAGTAACATGAAAGGACTTATAGGATATCGGCTTCACATTAAGCAATATCATTGTGGACTTGTTGTGGCTTACGCTTTGAGGGTTGATATCGATTTTTCAATTCATATGGCTCCAAGTTGTTTCTTTTATTTACATTTTTTTATTCCAATGATGAATTACTGTTATATAAATATTGATATTTAAAAGGCTTTTCTGAATATTTCGCACTATTTTCGTGTAATAAAGCCACATCTGCAAAATGACGAGTTTTCAGAAGAGAAGTCTAAAAATTTTACGAACGTAATTAGTCCATAACTTTTTATGGTCAAGATTCCACACAACCTCAAATGACTTTGGTCGGTTCCGCATAACAGCGATAGTGTAAATCAATCACTCAGATAAAAATTAACACTAAAATTGAGGATATATACTATACGGTACGAAAACACGATTTTTAAAAAAACACACAAACTACCTCGAAATTTTACAAGACAATCGCAGTATTCAATAGACACTTTACATGTACCAATTTTTTTTTTATGAACTGAACTAAATAGAACCCGTGTACTATACGATACACGTTTTTCAAAGACCCAAACAAAATTGACCGTATTAGTGCGGGAAAAAACTTAATTCGAGCTCACGTTAGTGTCGACTCTTAAATAGGACAGTTATAAAATTTCACGTATTCATAATTTGTTTCATGTAGTTCGTATTATTTTTATCACTTTCATGTGATAAAAGCTCTTCTGACGTGTGATCACATGTGGCTTAATTAAACCAAGGGTACGAATGTCCTTACTATAAATTACGTACAAACAACATCGCTAATTAATGAGTATACATAGTTAACGGCTCCGTGAACCACTTAATCGTATCAATTTACGTTAATTTTATCACGAGCCCTTGCCGTAGGCAAATGCATTGGTCGTGTGTAATACATCGCAAGTATCTTACGACTTTTGACATGTTGAAAATGCCCTTTTGTGCACCGAAGCACTTTGATAGGACCATGACATTTTTGTCACATTGCGCCACCGCCGTGGCAAGATTAAACCACCGATTATTTTAACCCTTCTGCATACGCTCCGGTTTCGACATATTTGTTAATGAACGCACACTTCCATATTATGCATATGCAATACAACTTGTGCGGCATGCCCTTCGTAACGTTTTGATTAATATTTTGGGCTCAGTAACAGTTTATTGATCCATTAATAAACAATTTTTAAAATTCGTTGCTTTGCTCTTTAATTCCACGTGATTAAAAATATAGATTTCGTATCAAAAGTCATATTGAATGCAACTAACGTATGGGACGTACATTTCATTAGCATAGTGAGGATTTAAGTATTTTCTTTTGAGTTGTGGCAGCATAATGGTTTGACCTACCGCTTCTAAAGCAGCGGGTGTGGTTTCGAATTCGGGTTCACATATCTGAGTTTTTCGAAACTTATGTGCGAAATTTAATTTGAAATTGACTGTGAGCTTTTGAGTGAAGGAAAACATCTTGATGAAACCTGCACGTTGAAGAAGGTTCACAACCGTCAGCAAACGTGTGAAGTTTCCAATCCACATTGGGTCAGCGTAGCAGACTATGGCCTAGAGGCAATGGCCTCGCCACAGTGGAGACCGTGTGCCGCAGTGGGACGGATATAAACGGATTGTTAATGACGATTATTATTATTATCTATTTTAGACTCTCGCCTCTCCCAAGGCCTAAAAAATTAATTATGAATTATTATAAAGTTTGGTTTCAGGAAAAACATATTTTTAGCGTTTGTGCCAAAACTATAAGGTAACTAACAATGACGTGTCATTTTAGTAAAGCACATTACGATAATCTCTTAATATTCACCGGAAAATATTTGCGATAGTGATTTTACTGAATTTCGCTGTAGTATAGGCGCAGGCGCACGTGTCTCGTCCAACCAGTTGTGCGGTTCCAAATACGGTGACAAAGGTCACTACCATTTTATTCAACGAGTGCCGAGTGCGAGAAAATTCTGGGAAATGAAATGGGGATAAGTGATAAAACTTATCACTATATTCATTCATTCATTTTATTTAACTTCCACTCCTCACGGTCCATAGCCAACTCCTTGACCTCCCTGTAACTGCTCACATTAACCTTTCTTTACTATATTATATACTATATTAATCGGTATAAATGTTGAATGCTCTACATTTTACTTGTCTTATCAATGGCATTTTAGGATGACGACCTATGTGTGTTTGGCGCGTCAAATCGGCGAATGGCCGGCAAAAAGTATCACGAGATTATTTTAACCAATCGGAGGCTTCGTTTCTTATTTACAAAGAGCTATCGTATTCTAAATACAGCTGTGTAATTAGAAAAAAATTCATCATTTTAGTTTGGGGCACTATTTTAGAAAAGCAGTGACTTCTTACCTTCCGTGATGTGTTAACTCCGAGAAACATATTCACATTTAATAGAATGCCTTCGTGTAACATAACATTGAATATCCATTTATTTGTATGCCATACCAAAATGTGAATAACAATTATTCTTTAAAAAGATATGTACTTGGGTAAGTGTCTGCTGCTAGGTGGTTCAAAACGGTTAATAAAATCAATTCCAAAATCCTTTATAATTTTCATTTTTACACCATACACCTTACAACATTCATCACACGCAACGTGGGCGTGAGAAACCTTCACATCTAAATCTGAGTCGAGCATTGAACCTGAGACCTCTTGTCTAGCTGACCCGCACTATCAATCAACATCCTCAACGGATGACTGCCTCTCTATACCCGCTCTATACCTAATTACCTCCACACAATAAACTGTACTCCATCCTATAGAGACCGATTTGACACATGTCATAACTTAAAAGGGGACAGCCCTGACTTTCAAGTTATTTTTATCAAGAGAACTTCGAGTTTGGCTAATGGTTTGTTTGAACGACATTTTTAATTTCACTTCCGACTACGCTATGCTTAATTAAAACTTGTTTTTTTTTTATAAATTTGTGTAAAAGTTGGTCGAAGATAAAAGTGATACAAAAGTATCACGTATCAGTATCACGGTAAAAACTGTACATTTAATAACAAACATTCGTTCGGCAATGGACAGTGTGTGCGGAAAAGCATAATTCACACTTATTATATACAATTTTTTTATTATTATACCAAATGATGAATAGTCGTGCGCCTGGTGATAGGTTACACGCTTATCCATAGCAGTTGCAGAGCCACTCAGAGCTTCAAATCGCAAAGATCAGTGCGGCACCGTCATCATCACTTATGTTTCGGATAAGTTAACAAGTCCCATGTGTCTGTAATTTGACCAGCATACTTACCCTTCAAAACCAGAATGCGACGGCAGAAATAGGTAAGGTGGCAGTATTTTCCTGGACGAACTCTTTTGCAAGGAACTCTACTGCTACCAATAACCAAATAAAAAATCAGTAAATAACCAATTGAGATAAGAACTGTAATGTGAAGATGATTACGGAGAATTTCTTTCCAATTTTGTTAAGTATTTATTGACTGAAGCTC
Source organism: Hyposmocoma kahamanoa (assembly GCF_003589595.1). Taxonomy (NCBI): domain Eukaryota; kingdom Metazoa; phylum Arthropoda; class Insecta; order Lepidoptera; family Cosmopterigidae; genus Hyposmocoma; species Hyposmocoma kahamanoa. Next base: position 6,115,206 of record NW_020653945.1, read on the forward strand.
GTGCTTTGTAAGTTCAATCACATATAATGTACATCTAAGAAAGGTTTTATTAAAATGTCCCTATAATAATAGGCGAAGGTCTAGAACAGCGTTCACATATAAAAACAAACATATTCATTAACGAATTGCGGTTAATAAAAAAATATTCTATTTTGCACCTTAAAACGATGTCCAGGTCAATGAAAATCCAATTAGTAAAGTAAGATTTGCGTTCGCGAAATGGATGAACGCGGCCTTGTCTGTGACTGTTTATTTTCATATTTACTGCTGTTATTTATACGCTTAAATAATAGGAGTAAGCCTCAGGCTCTAATTGACAATGGGCCCACACAAATTGCTTGCGAAATGCCGTAATAGCAGTCGAATTGGCAGTTTAAAACTATATTTACCATTGATGTTTAGAACTAGAAAGTGGTAAACGGAAAAATGAATGTTTGACATGTTTGAACTGCAATTGTTATAAAATATTTAACTAAGTTAGTACGTAACTTAATCTATCAAAATGAGATGCAATATAACAGTATACTTCATATCCAAAACATGGTTCCTCCACTCATCATAGCCAATCATAAGCTTGGAAGGTTGCATTAATTACTCTACTTCAAAAGTGGTTTTACTCTGTGACGTAAGGTCGGACCGGACCTGAACTTGACCCACATTGGACCAGTAAGACCAGTCATGAACTCTTCCTATCCTGGCTTGATTCGAGATAATAGACCGTCTAGAAATATCCGTTTATAAAAATTGTTTTGGCTCCTATGCATGAGCCATATCCAGTATCTATATACTCTTACAATCAACTACTGATGTATTCCGGATTGTAGGATAGGGAGTGCCAGCAGACCTTCTGGCAGAAGATTTGATGGTCTTATGTTCCACGTAAGGATTACTACTTCTACTTAAAAGATATTCAAAAAGAAAAATAGCTGCTTAATATATATTATAAATTGGTAAACAATTAGTGAAACTGTTTCATAGTACCTTATGCACTAATAAATTAAAGCATAGAATAAGCTTACTAGTGAAGATAAAAAATAAGAACAGCTTATTTCTACGTCTCGAAACGCCTTAATAGAATTAAAACATGTTTTCAATATCATTAATTCTCTCGTTAAATATATTTAGTTCTAGTGCCCAATTACAGTTTAACAAAAACATCAATTGTAGACGCCTATAACTTTAAAAGGTGTTTGAAAGTAAATGTTAGGGCCTCTTTAATACCCCAATGTAGACAGCTTATTAAATTTCGCAGACTATTCATTTTTTTTTATACTGGAGAAAGTTATTGACGTATTAATAATAATCGAGACACTCTCTCTGCGTCTCGCGAGCTTAGGAAGAAATGAACTAACCGTGTAAGTATCTTTATTTTGTTGACTCTTTGATACTTCACATTAACTCGACCAGAAACTTTTACATTCTCTTTTTGTGGCTCGTTGTCGGTCTAGTTGAGGTTCAACGAAATACATCTCACGTTGCTTTTCACTATTTCCTTTATAAAAACAAATGGTTGATTAGATACAGCCGCTAGGGCTCTCACACAATTGTTTCCTTGACATTTACAGCAACACAACATCCAATAATTATTCCACAATCACAATCAAACAACAGAAGACAAAAGACGATCGATGAATAAAATCGGTACGCGAATGACAAATGACTTTCGGCGTGTTTTGATAATTTGTAATCGTTTGTCCAAACATTTAACAGATCAGTGCCGATTCCGTCACGATTCTTCTCGTAAAGTATAAAACTTATCGTTTTTTAATTCGAATGCTGCGGCGTGTGCGTCCGAATCGATTTCGCGGGCGATTAATTGCCATCGCGATCTATTGTCCTGACAAACCAAGCATGCATTGGCGCAAGGCTGTTAACATTGCCATTTAAAACAATTAGAGGCCTTATGAATCTGTCACTGCAATTGATACTTTTTTGTTTGTTGCTTTAATGTGATTGTCATTTGTTCACGCACGTCATACATTATGTAACTTTTGTTACAGGAGATATAATAAATGTATTTACGACAGATTCGACGCCGTATGCATTATAATTACGCACACTTCCCAAGCAGTTGAAACAATCGGTCAATTAACACCTCAATTCATATTTATTGCTTTTTGTCCGGACGCTTTTGGCATTGTTGTTGTTTGTTGTTTTTTTCTTAAAATCAATACATATATTAACCAATTGAACTTTGAAGGACTTTTCCAAAAGGTCAAACCGTCAATTACAAGGTCTAGTTTTGAGATTTGTACCTGGGTAACATTGCCATTTAAAGACGAAAAGGTCAAAAATAACGCCTATATTTCATCGATGATAGCTGTCACGTATTGAAGAAGTGTGCTCATTATTTCTGGGCTTAATTGACTGCGAACGTGAACAAATCTAGATCTGTATTTTATTTTCTGTAAATTAGCGTTTCTTAAAAGGATTTGATTTTATCTTGAACTAAATTGAACACAAACATTCGTGGTAATGAATAATTTATAACCACGTGGGTATAATTGCCAGTAAATGCGCTTATACGAGTGTAGCTTTTCGAATGCTAACATGTATAGATTGGATAAATTATCGATATGCTCTCGTGTTCATAACATTTGCCGTTTACTGTCGGGTCACCGGATGTGATTAAATTACTTAATATTTTATACTAACACACATTTAAATTAACATTTGCTTGCCCTAAAAATGATTTATTATCAACATTGCGTTTGTTCCCACGATATGTATTCATAATTTGCGTCATCTCTACGCGTATTGATTTCTAGAATATGATCGAGCAATAAGCAATGCATTGAGAAATTCCTCAATCACTTAATTTCATAGCTCTATTGCTATGAACTTTAATATATTAATGTGTTTTTTACGATACCAAGCTTTGCGACGGGACGAACAAGTCGTGCATCTGGTGGTAAGCGACGCACTCAGAACATTAAATCGTAAAGATCTAAAGGGACATTGCTATTGCCCCCGTCACCCTGAAACAAGTTCCATATGGTCGTCGATTTCACATAGTTCGTTTTTACTGATTTCTGTTGTAGAAAAAATATATTATTAAAGTAATATAGTAGCTGAAAGAGGTATAATTTAACTAATTAAAATGCTAACTACAAACATTATTGCGTTTACTACATTTTACACCACATCTCGATCTTCGTCCTGAAAAATTACATAGAAATCATATACGAGGCATTCACTCTAAGACGACGATATACTTGTAATTTTACCAACACCAGAATTTACCGGAACGTAATAATGCTGAGAAATAGGTGCTTCACTGGACGAACTCTTTCAAGGGGCTCTACAGCTGCTAAAATTAATGTGTTTTTCATTATATACTTATATCTATTATTTCTAGAGGCTAAAATTTTCATAATCGTATATCTGGGACTCCACGATTTAGACTTGTAGTGTGGGGACCGTAATAAGTGTGAAATTGTAAACAATTCCTGACAAATTTTTTTATCATTTTTATTTTATGTCTAGTCTGTAATAATTATAATTCAAAATTAATCTTTTAGGCCTTGGGAGAGGCGAGAGTTTAAAATAGATAATAAAAATAATAATAATAATCGTTATTGCCTTTTTATGGTTTTACAGTAAAGTATTACAGTAAACTGCCTCCGTGGCCGAACGGTTACCATGCCGGACTGCCACGCAGAGGTCCCAGGTTCGATTCCCGGGCCGGGAGAATTGTTTCTATGGCCTACATTTATTTCTCTCGTGAGTTTGGGTGTAATTTGTGGTTGTCTATGTGTGTGTCCATGGCACCCGCGACACAGGGTTTCCCTAGTGCGGGGCTATGTCGAGTGTGTGCGTTATTTATTTATTTATTAGTCTTATGGCTAACTTACAAAGAGAAATTGTAACTGACCTTTGTAAGAGGCTGGAGTCCATAGGTATAAACCTGTGTCACAATCTCCAGTCTCACCTCCGGACACAACAATTGTTGAGAGCAAGAATATTATAATGCATTTCAAATTTAAATTAACACATAGGAATCACAAGATATTAATGTATTTAACACAAAATATTTTAATGTAAAATACGGTATAGGCTGAGAGTGATGTAGTATAATATATTACAATCCAGCTTTCTGTAATTATACAAGTTTTTTTATTACAATCTTTGCAAATAATGTCTTTTAGTCTAACAGGATTCTAGCACTAAGGTACTATAAACGGATAAGTCAGGAAAGTAAACCATGCTGAACCGTTGACAAGATGTACCTACATTTGCAAAGTATCCGGGCAATGTGGAGTGCAGAGTCAGCGAGTAACGGTTGTTCACGTTCGATGCATGCTGATGCTTGCATTTCAAGTTGTTTGAATAAATCTAACTTTGCTTTAGCTTCAACGTTTTGTTTGACGTTTGATTCACGATACTGTTCCCTTGACGACTCAAAATTGTATGTCATGTTCATTTATGGCACTAGTCAACGTGTATATCAGCGTGACGGGCGCAGAGGTAGTGTTCCTCAGATCTTTGCGATTTAAAACTCTGAGCGACACTACAAACTGTTGTGATCTCAGATTACGAGGTAGATTTCCATTAGCATCCACTTAGAGCATATAGAACTGGAGGCGTCATCGATAGGCAGTCCCCTCTGTGAAGGTACAAGCAAAAAAATCGATCGCACAACAAACACTACTTCCGGATCGATGTTTTCCATTTCCACCATCGAATTCACCGCGTCAAGTGCTCCACGAAATATACCGTCTTGTGCTGCGCCATACAAAATTGCAAAAAGGAATCCGTTACATCCAGTCTAGCCAAGGGAGGAATTATATTTCATATACGCGATTAAAAAAAATGGAATACATATCGACACCAACACGTCGATAACTTTCCGTCTCTAGCATATTCATGAGAATCTATTTTTTTCTAGGCCTATTCTGTGTACGGACATGACATGAATATGTGTTTTATCTGTGTATTTGTAAAAATAAGCTAGTGTTGTCGAACTACTCAATATTGCATATTTTCTTCAAATTTAAATGGGACCAATACTGAGGAACCCTCTTTCGAACAAAAAAAGAATCATCAAAATCGCGTAACATACATACAAAAATAAAAAAATACAGACTAATTATTGAGAACCACCTCCTTTTTTTAAGTCGGTTAAAAAAACAAATATACCCAATTTAGATCCTAAAACAATCCTAAAAACATAAGACCTAAGACTTCGTTAATATAGAGATACTTAGTTTATTTCTTTTACATAATATATTCTGAATGCTCTTTTTTTTTGTTACGCGACCTAATTTCGAAGATGCATTTTTAATAAAAGGGGCTACCTCTGGAGTCGTCTCATTCAAATTTGAAGAAGATATTCCTCCTTTAAGGATGATAAATTTGGTGGTGAATCCACTTTATTGCATTTCACACACTTTCCGTAAATCGATTTCAATAGAACTTGGCACCTAAATGTAATTCCAATGAAAGTCAAATGTTATAGTGGATGTTTTAAAACTTGCGATCAAATTCTATTCAAGTTTACGTACGATGCCTTACTTTCTCAAAGTCGTATCTTATAAAGAGTGATTATTCAGGACACGGCAAAACTTATTTAACTTATTTTAAATTTCTTATCAAGGGTGTTTGGGTGCATTACTTTAAGAATAGGTAAAAGCCAATTGTGAATATGATGGAAACGTGATGTGAAATCATCCTGTAAAATTTATAATATACAATTAACTGCCTCCGTAGCCGAACGGTTACCATGCCGGACTGCCATGCAGAGGTCCCAGGTTCGATTCCCGGGTCGGGAGAAATATTTGTATGGCCTACATTTATTTATCTCGTGAGTTTAGGTGTAATTTGTGATTGTCTACGTGTGTGTCCACGGCACCCGCGACACAGGGTTTCCCTAGTGCGGGGCTATGTTGAGTGTGTACGTTATTACAATCCATTTTTTGCGTTTCAGTAACTTTGTGCTTTAAGATACGAGTTTGAGAAAGTAAGGCGACGTTATGTCGTTTCTAATTTCCATACTTATCATAATATTGTTGAAAGTATAACCAACGATAAATCGTACACTATGTTTGTATGAATAATAGCGTGAGTTCGTAGACCTGCGCAGGCGTCATACTGGCTAGAATGCGTCGGTCACAGCTGCTATGCTAATGTAGAGCTTAATTGCCGGATTGAATATTCATACATGAGACTAAATGTTTATTTATCTTATAATTTCAATTAGAAGAATTGTAATACATTTTATAAGTAAAAAAATTAGCATAATTATTTAAAAAAACATGCTTAAAATTATTTATTTGAAGTCAGTTGTTAAATAAGTATATTACTCGTATTATACGTATCTCAACCAGATTAAAGGTGCCTTAAAAATAGACGACATAAAGAAAAGTGGTACGTGTGTAGGTAGCAAAGGAGCCATATTGAGAACTAGCAGGTCAATAATAATAATAATAAATCTTTTATTAACAGACAACTCAGATCCATATAAATGTTACTATAGACTTGTTTAAAGCCTGAATAAATGTAGGTCATATCCTACATTTATTTATCTCGTGAGTTTGGCTGTAATTTGTAGTTGTCTACGTGAGTGTCCATGGCACTTGCGATACAGGATTTCTCTAGAACTAGGATTATTAATGTGTGCGTTGTTAAAAAAAAGAAGATACCTATTTTCTTCTATATACAAAAATAATCTAGTGTGTCTTAAAAACTAAATAAACTTTCAAAAAGCAATAAATAAAACTAATCTCTTCAATAAAAATGGAATAATGGTTTGTATATATCCGTTGTGGCAATTAAAGTGGACTTTATGTCGCGTTGAGGCGATAAATACGGCTTATCGCGCATTAATACGGTGTGCATTTCAAATGCATCTTTACGAATACGATTATGGTGCCATAGTAACGGTTATAAAAACCAGATAAGATGCGTTATGGTAATTTTATCTTTTTTTATTTTTACGAGTCATCATGTTTCTAAAAATAAGGCTGGTAAATTCCGTTAAATTTAAGCCATCTATAGAAAAAAAGTTGCCAACATGCTCAAGGCGCGGTCAATGATGAAAAAAGGATGGCGACATTTAATGTATTTTGTGACCCAGTGTTTTTGACGACGTGCATTTAAGAGACCTATCAATACTTGGGATTCATTATCAAAGCATCAAAAAAGCTAATTAAGTTCAAGCTGTAGAAGTTGGGGTTATAAAGATGACATAGGTTATGTTTATGACATTGTCCTATATTTCGCTTCAGATGTTTGTTAGAAAGTAGTAGCAGAAAACAACAAGTTTTCAGTTTGTTCCCAAAAATAATAAAGAACTTCCCGAATATCTCAATTCTGCCAAACTCTGCTACATTTAATACAACTTATCATGTTCTGCAGCAATGAAAATGAATAAAAATTAAATACGCCCAAATGATAGAAATCTGCCACAAATGACCATACTGTTCTCAATATCAATGTGACATTGACATTGGCAAGACGTCTCTTGTCAAAACGTTCCTTTGCAACTACCTCTCATTTAATATTGTCTAAATGTTTTTCTCACAATGTGTTTTATTCTTAGCTTTATATCTTCATCAAGTATTTCATAACGCTTTAATGTTTTATTATGTACTATAAAATAACCAATACTTCAAATAGGTAAAAATTCAATCATACAAGAACGTTACCTAATCTATGGTCGAACTGAATCAATTGCGTTGTGTTCTTGCACCTATTCTAGAATACAATGTTTTACAATTTTTTTATTCCCGACTTTTAAAAATATACAAAAATATATTGATAACTAGGCATAAACTAAAACGCTAAATTATACTAGCAAAGTCCATGAACGGCTCTACGTCGTTATTGGGACAGCTTTAGCCATTCTTCTTTTCTAACATTTTTTTTTAAATATGGTGACGGGACGAACAAATCGTGTGTCTGGTGGTAACCGAACTATCTCTAACAGTTGTAGTTCCACTCAGAGCTTTAAATGACAAAGATCTGACTGCCACTGCGCCCGACACCTTGAGCCATACGGTTTGCTAGAAGACATCGGTTCGAATCCTGCCGGATCGAAGGCTTTTTTTAAGTGTTCGCTCTTTGTATTAATAATTATAACAAACTAATGGCGTAATTTCTCAAAGATTTATTGAATATCAATTCAATACAAATTTAATCTATAGATTTGTTAAAAGGTATAACAATACAATAAAATAATTATTTAACTAAACGTTTCAAGTTTGCACGTACCTTGCATGAGTTATAATTGTATTTGAAAGAATAGAACGCTTATGTTCTAATTGCTTATATGATCTATTGTTCCATATGAAGTACTACCGTGGTACTAAGATACTTATGTGTCAATTTACGATGAGAAATATGATTTATGCTCACGTCAAATGTTCGATAGTAATAAAAATTCCAATCATCAGTTGATTAACTTATTTACGACTCACGTAACCACTGTTATATCTTATTGTATCATTCACTTCACGTGGAATGAGATTATTGGAAACTTATTTAAAATAAATCATAAAGTTTCTACCGCGTAAACACAGCATGACGCTTAAAAAATCCAGTAATTGCTGGTAAAATCGAAATAACCTTACAAACAATTGTAAAACAAATACAGACATTAATTAAAAACGCGCAAATAGCTTTTCCGTGTTTTCTGGACTTTGACATGAATAAGAAAAAGTTAAAAATAAAACAACTAATATCACGATGTTTTAACATCATGTTATTCAATTATTTTTGTGAAATTACTGATGATGACGATGATGGATGTTTTTATAATTAATAATACAAAAGCACCATCTGTGAGAAATCTTAGTGTATAAGAAAAATTCCTTCGATTTCTCATAGATTCTCACAGATGGCGCTACGACAAAAATGTTGTTAAATACTAAAAAATAAAGATTTATACAAACACATAGAAAAATTGGTAAAGTCTACTGTTTCGTTCTTAGCTCAGTTGGGTGAGCGTCAGACACGGCTTACTAAAGACGCTGGTTCGAATCCAGCCGGATCGGAAGAATTTTTCTTAGTGTTCATTCTTTGTAAATTATTAATTAATAAAATACATGATTACTATTGAATAGATATTCAATTATTTTTTGTGAATTTAGTCCACTAGTTTGTTATAATTATTAATACAAATTCGGCCGGATCGAAGGAATTTTTTCTAAGTGTATTCTAACTAGTATAGTTTTCTAAATCTTTGTATTAATAAAAATACATAATTATTACTTTTTGCATTATTTCCTTAATTTTGAATTTAATTTAAATTTGTTGAATAATTTGGCATTAACAACGTAAGATCGACAAAACTTCAGTTAGTATAAAAATCAACTTTTGATGTGCCGATACATGAATTCATTCAACATTCCACTGAATATAGTAATTTACGTTTAAGTAGACATTATAAATAGTATAATTATAACACGTTGAACGCCTTTAAGTTATAATAACAAGTTGCACATGCACTAAACACTCGTGCAGGTGGTCACTTGTTTTTCTAAACTAATACTAAACGTGGCCTGAATTTGATAAGGGCCTCTCTTAAGTCGTACCGGCCTTCAACTTTTCCACACCATTCCATAATGCAATACATTCTATGTGTGACTTATTACCAGAGATCAACTAGGCAGATATTTACCTACACTTCAAAGTAAAAGTATACATAGAGTGCATGATACCTCCCTCTCAGTTATCATTATTCGACGACCTACGTGGTCGAGTGGCTTGCACACAGGTTTTCATGGTGTCGCCATCTCTGAGGTCCTCTAGGGTTCTATCCCCAGCCGAGTAAATGTAGAAAAAACTAAAATAACTTTTCAATATTGTCTTGGGTCAGGGCTTGTAGTATCGTCGTTGTTTTTGATTTTGATTCACGTCTGAGTCGATCCGATCTGGTAGTCTCGAAGATGGGCGTCTGAGCGAGAAGATGAACCTGATTCCTACTATATCTTTCTAATTGTGAGTTAAATCAACTATTGTCCCGATTACAAATGTCAAAAGTTCTCGGAAAACAAGTTTCCGATCGGGAGGGGCAATCAAAATCAAGCTGCCGAGCGACGTATCCTGATGTTATTGTTTTACTCCAGTTGTGTATTTAGAAGAATATTTTTGTAATTGTAAAGAAATATAAATTTTATTTTGATTCATTGCCATCTGTTTTTAATTAATCTGTGATTTCAGATGATGGCATTATTTATTCTTTGTGAATGATTTGAAGTTGAGGTAAATGTACTTTGCCGATTTCGATGTCTGCTTATTATTGTTACGTGTATTTTGTTTAATCTTTGTTCTTTAGTACAGAAAGTGGAATACCATTTCAAGTATTGGGAATATTTTTTTCGGGTCAAATCGCGATTTAGATCCAAAAAATGATTATAGTTTAATTTCCAATGTGTAATAATCGCGAAAACATTAATGTCAATATTGTTGCTGGCAGGGTCCAGGGTTAATTTTTTGAACACTGGACTAAATACTTACATGTATGTATGTCCTAAACCCAGCACGTATTTATGAATTTGTATTTTCGAACACTAGTATGTAAGTTTTTGTTTGTTATACTAACCATTATGGATGAAATCTGAATTAAAGTATTTGAATTGAATTGAATCGAAAGATTGAATTAAGTATATTGACCTCTAATGACCTAGTAACTCAAGGACGCTACGGTAACAAAACTGTTAGGGACATCGTGTATCTCTAGGACGCGGGACGGGGTTAAAACGCGAAGAAATATTAAGTTGTTCATAGTCAATTAAAATTTGGCGAAAGAGTTCCAGTTTAGACTTTATATCTTAGATAATAGTGATAGTCTTTTACCATCAACTATGGGTCACCTCTGTAAATGTTGTAATAATTATAATCTACAACGCTGACGCAATTAAAGTATGTTTATTTTCAAAACCTTCAACACTCAATGATTGTAAAAGATCATCGTTTATAACATAAAGGTAACTTTATAATTATATGAATTACATAATTCTGTAACATAAATAATTACATATCACTGTTTATCACTCATGAACATCAATTACTGCGTGACTGAGACGTTAATCGACCCAAATGACTGTTTACCAGTAAATGAATGATTAGCTTCAGCTCCAGCTTTATTGAATAAATTATATATCCACTTAATTGACCAAACATGTCGAAATGAATATGCATTTTTTGTATTGGCGTTCAAAGTTAAAAAGGGCTAAACAGACATTTAGGTTCAAAATGTGTTGTGTCGAGGTAGTGAATTTGTGGGTAATGGTTTTATATTACACCAAGTGATGAGATGAACAAGACGTTCATAGAAACTTGTTCATAGAAGTTGCAATGCCTCTCAAAGTTTTGAATCACAAAGATCTAAGGGGCACTCTCACTGCGCCCATCACCTTTAGACATAAGTTGACAAGTCCTATGACCTACCTGTAATTTCATCAGCACGCAAAATAACGCACACACCACACACTCAACATAGCCCCGCACTAGGGAAACCCTGTGTCGCGGGTGCTATCGACACACACATAGACAACCACAAATTACACCCAAACTCACAAGAGAAATAAATGTAGGCCATACAAATATTTCTCCCGGCCCGGGAATCGAACCTGGGACCTCTGCGTGGCAGTCCATGTGCCTGTAGTTTCACCAACACCCTTACCCTTCAAAACCGGAGCGCAGGAAGAAAATTGTCGGCAGAAATAGGTAAGGTTGCAATTGCAGGCTGGCAGTACTTCAGCAGTAGAGCTCGTTGTGAAAGAGTTCGTCCAGGGAAGTACTGCCACCTTACCTATTTCTGCCGATAAGCAGTAATGTTAACATTACTGCGTTCCGGCTTGGAATGTTAAGGGTGCTGGTGAAATTACAGGCACATGGGACTTGTTAACTCATGTCTCAAGGTGACGGGCGCGGTAACAGTGCTCCTTAGATCATTGCGATTTAAGTTCTGAGTGGCACTGTAACTGTTATGGACAGGCGTGTAGCTTACCACCAGGCGCGCGACTCGTTCGTCCCGTCACTTGATATTAAAAAAGTCCCTGGACAAACTCTTTCACAAGGAGCTCTACTGCGAATAATGTTCCATGTAATGTTTTAATGATATTTATTATCACCCAATTATACATCCCACTGCTAGTCGCGGCCCTCCTCTAAGCTGTAATATAAACGTGAAAGTAGATAATGAATTCTCAATTTAGTGTTCTCTTAATGCCGTCATCATAATACCTAAGCCACTGTACATTCGTAATTTTCCCAATATACTTAGTATCTGTTCAATAAATTCTTATTATACCATTTTGATAGGGATTGTAGATGCCCTTGAACACGGTAACTGCTAAGGTAACACACGTGTCGGAACAACAAACGTCGTTAGGAAATATGTTACTGCACCATGTGTTTATTTCCTTCTGCAGATTTCGTTTAAAAAGAAAAAAGGTGTTATAGAGATGTCATTATCGTATATTGTACAACTATGTTACAGAGCGTTATAATGATTAAGTGGTCAATCACTTTCCACCCTATTTTAGACAAAACAATTACATTTACAGGTTTTTATAATAAGATTTGTAGACAAAGTAGGCTGAAGTAAAAACAATACTCATCCTAAAGCCCTTAGACGCTCCAAAACGTAATTCATAAAAAAATATTTTTAATTAAAAATCTTTTTTAATATATGTATAGGGCACACGAACTGTGTCCACACAATTTTTGTTATAGCCTCCATGTATAATTAATACCCTTAAATAGTAAATAAATAATAACGCACACATTCATAGCCGCACACTAGGGAAACCCTGGGTCGCGGTGCCATAGACGTGTGTCTATGTGTGTCACAGATAGACAACTAAAAATTACAACCAAATCTCACGAGAGAAATAAATGTAGGCGATATAAATATTTCTCCCGGCCCGGGAATCGAACCCGGGACCTCCGCGTGGCAGTCCTGTATGGTAACCGTTCGGCTACAGAGGCAGTTACCCTTGGTATAATATAGCTTTTTTATAATATCAAGTGACGGGTTGAACAAGTAGTGCGCCTGATGTTAAGCTACATGCCTGTCTATAACAGTTGCAGTGCCACTCAGAGCTTTAAATCGTAAAGATGGCTACATGTGATCATACGTTAAAATAGCTTAGCTTATATAACACGAAACTCATATAAATAATACTAACTACACGAAAGAAATTATGCGTATGTTAAAATTTTATAACTCTCCTATATTAACATAAAAAACGTTAGAATTTTGTTAGAATCTTTTAACCTGTCTCCTAAAAAGAGGGCCTCCGTGGTTGAGTGGCTTGCACATCGGTTTTAATGGTGTCGCCATCTTTGAGGTCCCGGGTTCAATCCCCGGCCGGATCAGTTTGGAAACTATTTATTCTATATTGTCTCCTGGTCTGGGTGTTTATGGTTCCGTGGTTGTTTCCGATTTCCATAACACAAGTGCTTTAGGAAATGAAACTATTTTTCTGGATTTAAATCGCGTATATTTGTTTCGCGGAAAAATAGTTTCATTTCTTATGTGTAACAATCGCGAAAACCTAAAACTCTACAAGTACTTTAGCTACTTATTTTGAGATCAGAGCAACGTATATGGTGTTGTCTAACATTTATTTATTTATTTAAGTTGTCATGCAGATGTGACCTTATTATACCAAGTAAGGGTGCGTATTTTTTAATTAAATAATATAAGACTGTCAATTAAATAATACAGGTTTTGGTTTAACTCAATTTTTTATATTATTACAATGTAACTTAGCTAGAATTTTCATTACATCCGAGAAGTACAATGGAACTAAAATAGACCTCAATGCCTATTTAAATTAAGACCTCATACTAATTATCTTGTCAAATCATAGGATAGGAGCGCTAACATTCCTTTATAACACATCATTTATCAGTCTTATTAGTAGTTCAGTATAATCAGTCATCGCAAATGGTAATAGAGCTTGAATAGATCCTATTTGCAGCTGTCAGCCTTCAAGTTTGTGTACAAGTTCTCATGTGTGACGGACCGTGAAATATGGCGAGGATATACGCCTGTCATATCACTCCTACATAGGATTGTATTGACAGAAATTACAAAATATATTAAAGTTTTGTTGTGTTCATGTTGAAAATGACAATTTTTCAGGAGAGAGGCTTTAAGCCTCTTCTTCTCGATTCTAGTCGATAACTTTTCTATGTTTAAGTCAGAGAGTTTAAAATTTCACACACACGTAAATAGAATAGAATATGATTTATTACTAAACCACGCTAGATGTATTTTTTTTCACCTCACTAGAACGGAAAAGCTATCTTTCTTATTAAAAATCTGCGCGCAAAAGCGTTTTCTCCTTGCTAGCATGGAAAAGGTTTTTGAAATTTGAACTTGACTATGGACTGTGGTGTACCTAACTTTTTCCTCCGCTGAAAACGAACAGGTATGGCAAGTTCAACTACTACATTACTTATTTATGTAATATAAATCCATTGGTATATTTTAATCTTATTTTTGTTGACATTAAATTGACAATGATAACTTATTGTGTTTATTAAATCGTAGAAAAACTAAGAAAAAGAATAAAAAATTATGAGGTGTAAATTCAGAACGCATTCGAAGATAAACTATTAATTTAAAAAAACTGATGTTTTATAATTCGAAATTATACGAATCTCGAACTAAAATACCCGTATCGGCCCGTTTTAAGGAATCCCGAGACAATCCAAGCACGTCGCCTCAAACTGCCTATCCTCTTTGTGGCGGCCATATTTACAGAAACATATTTAAACTTCATGTTTAGGCTGGCTTTGCCAAAGCCTTAATAAAAAAATAAAAAAATGTTTTATAATTCAATGTTTTTCTTTCATCTACCACATTCCTCGCTATAGTGTGGTGAAAAGTTGTGTCTTTCGCTCGGCAGCAAAGTTGTTTTGCGTCTCGTGCTTTGAAACTCTCGCTACGCCCAGGAATCTATTTTTCTTAGCTTCCTTCGCTTGCTCAGGTTTCCATACAAGCACTCGCGTCAAACAACAACTTTGTATCTTTGCATAACAAATAACTATTTTGATATTATAATCAAATGACGGGACGAACAAGTCGTGCGCCTGATGGTAATGCTACACACCTGTCCATAACAGTTGCAGTGCCACTCAGTCAGCTCTAAATCGCAAATATCTGAGGGGCACTGTCACTGTGCCTGACAGCTGCAAACAGGATCTATTCAAGTTCTATATACAGTTGTTACAAGGAAAATAATAGTATCACATGTACCCTGGTAAGTTATAGCAAATTGTACTTAAAACTAGTTTGCATTATTAGTTTTATTTTTATGATTTTCGAAAGCGTCAAAAGCGCTTTTGACGTATGATCACATGTGGCTTTACTGTACCAAGAGTACCAATTCAGGCAGATTTTAAAGTCAGAAAATTACGAGGTGCAATATCGTACTGTGTCTCTACATAATCAATAAAACGACACGGTAACATTGGTTGTAATGGTCTGTTAACTAGAAATTTTCATTACGATTAATAAATTTATTTTGAAAGTCAGCTTAGTTCTCAGGGGGCGTACAGATCTGGCGATTGCGCCGCGAAAGTGCTGCATGTACGCTGGGCGCGCAGTGCGATTTATATGTGCAGTTAAATACTTTCGCACAACGTAATGCACGTGAGCAGCTCGCGAGCATTTCGCTAACAGGCGCATTTGCACTTTTAAGTTTTCTCACAATAAAAATATTGATGTTGAAACTGAATATTTTACACTGGGTCTTTTTTCAATTTAGGTTGCTATTTTGAGTTCTCGCGGTTAAAATGTTTTTGCTATAATCAAATGATTTGTCAATGCAAATTATTTCCTAAAAGAACGTTTTTTTAGGACAAGGCCGAAACCTCAGGAAGTCATAATTTTACTCACTAAAAATAATTACAACAAAATCGGAAAAATATAACGAGGATACCATTATTTATTCGTATTAAATGTTATTGATAATTTATTTTACAATTATTACATATTCATGTACGTATTCGTTTTTTTGTAATTTAATTTATTAGATACTTAATAAAAGTATATTTTGAAGGCTAGCGGACTGGAGGCCTTAAACTTATTAGTCATCTTTTTTTAAATTATGTAAGAATTATACGTTCTAAATTTAACGGTTCTTTTTGATGACGTATTTTGTTCATTCTATTTTTTTGTCTTTCGATTGGCTTCTTACTTTTGCACATGTCTAGTGTTGCGTAACTTGTTTCATAAAGTCAAATAGATTCCGGTGGAGATACAAGAGGCTTAAAACTTTAGTGAAACTAAAAGTTTATTATAATGGTTATTATACATTTCTGCGTACTAGGATGACAAAAATCTGTGGTAATGACCCGATTAGCTCTTGCATGTAGCAATCTGTGATGTTTGAAATAAATATTGTAAATGGTAAATGTGTACAAATGATTATTTACAGAAAGCAACCCCTTAGCCTTACGAAAGAATAGTAGAGTTTAGTCAATATGACGATTTCAAGTGTAATTTGATTACGTATAAAATAAGTTTAAGTTTGAAGCTTTGAAAAAAAAATCTTTTATTTCAAACTAATGTTCATATTTTGTTAGTAACAATGAAATTGAATGAATTATTTAATACTAGACATGGCGACTCTGGAACACGTGTGACACGCATTCCAGTGCCTTACTATACATATCTAAAGTAGTTGATTGGTTTGCTGTTAATAACCTACTTCTTAATGAGAAAAAAACAAATTGTGTGAAATTTACATTACCCAATGTTAGAGAGACGGTTACAAACATTGTAGTTAGAAGCGAAAAATTGAATCTTGTGGATACAGTTGTATTTCTAGGTATAACGTTAGATGCTAAATTGCAATGGGGTCCCCATATAAGTAAGTTATCAAAACGGCTCGGCTCTGCAGTGTACGCGATAAAAAAAATAAGGAAACTTTCAGACGTCGAAACCGCTAGATTGGTTTACTTCAGCTACTTTCACAGTCTAATGACATACGGCATTTTGCTTTGGGGTAATGCCGCCGATAGAATCTTTGTCCTGCAGAAACGTGCAGTTAGGGCAATTTACAATCTGGGCCCCAAAGTATCTTTGAGAGATAAGTTTAAGGAAATTAACATTCTTACACTAGCCTCACAGTACATTTATGAAAATGTAATTTATGTTAAAAGGAATAGTAATTTATTTATGAAAAATAGTGACAGACATAACATGAATACGAGGAATAGAAATAAACTAGCGTTTCTTGTTAGTCGTCTTCACAAAGTCAAAAAATCATTTAAGGGGCAATGTATACGCTTCTATAACAAGATTCCGGTTGATATACAAAATTTGCCTTTCACGAGGTTTAAAACTATAGTGAAACAAAAACTTTATACTAAAGGTTATTATACAACTTCTGCGTACTTGGATGACAAAAATCCGTGGTAGTAACCCGTTTAGCTCATGGAGGTAGTCTCGATCTCTGATGTTTCAAATAAAAAAAATATTGTAAATGTTATTTACAAAGAGCAACCCCTAGAGTTTCTTGCTCATTCTTCTCAGGGGAATCTGCCTTACGAATGAGCGGTAGAGTTTAACTATTGTGACGATTTCAAGTGTAATAATGCTTACCTATGAAATAAAGATTATTTTGAATTTGAATTTGAATTTGAATTTGAATTTGAATTTGAATTTACTATCGGGCAATCTACCCACTCCAGAATGGTATTCAGGAGACCGCCCCGGTATTGTCCCGCACGCCCTGCATCACCGAAGCTACCCATTTGCGCAGGATAGTCTAGAAACTACCAACGCGTTCCTCGGCAAACATACCCGATGCGTTGCAGAATCGAAGTAACCCTAGCAGCATCTTAAACCCATTGTTATATTGTATTCGTAGGCTATCCAGTGATCTGCGAGTACACTTAGCCCACAAGCTGCACGGGTAGAAAGTTTGGCATTATGCCAATAATCTTCCTTACGCATTATAATCCGATCTACATTCATACAGTAACATAAAGCACTACACGTGTTAACAAGTCACAAGTTACTACAAATCTTTTCGAAATATTTCAACGTCTAATTTCATTCCTAATTATTTCAATGTCAAGGTCTATGTGGCTAGCGTCTAAAAAGTAATTGCTGACATAATAAATAATTTATTCGTAACGTATGAATATTTATTAATAGGTTTACATTTATAACGTATGTTACGAAACGTTTAAACACTCATATTTTTTAAAATAATTTAACAAAAAATTACTAGTATGCTATTTATTGGACAATACGTTAAAATGTGCGTGTACGGTACAATAAAAGCTTCAATACTAGAAAGTAAAACTAGGATTAAATTATATGAATAAAATTGGGTCGCGGCAAGATAACCAATATGCTAGTAGCTTTTCCCCTTTATATGACTATGCTAATCATCATCATCATACAGCCATACGACGCCCACTGCTGGGCACAGGCTATGCTAATTCAAGTAAGTAATTAAAGTTATGAAAATCGAAAACAACGACGGTACGACAAACACCCGAGACAATATAGAAAAGTTAATTTCTACATTAACCCGGCCGGAAATCGAACTCTGGACCTCAGATGGCGAAACACAATGTAAACCGGTGTGCAATCCACTCGACCACGGAGATCATCAAATATACATACATTTCATATACTTATACATTATATTTCCTCGACGCTGCAAATGTCTATAGGTGAAGAAGATCACTTTCTACCAAATGAACAGATTGTTTACCGTTTTGTGTACTATTATATTGCAACTCTGTACCGCAATTTACTCGCATATTCAACACAACTTAACAAATTGTATACGAAATCAAAGTAGACAGACAAATTACAGACCTCATTTGACTTTGTTAGAGTCGTAACAATATTCACTTGTATTCACATATTAATTACTTTTGGCATATTTATCATTTAATCTAACAGATGATATTATAGCATTTAAAACTGACCGACTAATTGTTTACATTAAAGGTTAGAAGTTATATTAGTTAGTAGCGATATTATCTAAATATGACACGATACATATAAATCTCAATTAGATGCTGTACAATCGCAAACGGCTTTACAAGATGGAGCTGATATTACGTGAACTCCACTTATATGTTGTGTCATGTCAACTGCCTCAGTGGCCGAACGGTTACCATGCCTGACTGCCACGCAGAGGTCCCGTGATTGATTCCTGTGCGGGAGAAATATTTATATGGCCTACATTTATTTCTCTCGTGAGTTGAGTGTAATTTGTGGTTGTCTATGTATGTGTTCATGGCACCCGCGATACAGGGTTTCACTAGTACGCGTTATGTTCAGTTTATTAGTTTTTGTTGTTATGACGACGTGTAAGTGCTAGATGAGGTGGTACGGGGTTCGATTCTCTATATGATCAATTTGGGAATCAACATTTTCTAAATTGAGTATGATTGTAAGTTAAAAAATACTTGATCTTATGTAATTGACTGTGTGTTGAAACAATGAAAAGGTAACTATGATCTTTTTTTGAAGTGGCCAAGTTCTGTGGGTAATTTTTATTAACCGACTTCAAAAAAAGGAGTAGGTTATACGTTCGGCTGTATGTATGTTTTCAGATTTCTCCGTCAATTGTAGACAGATTTTGAATATTATTTTTTGTTTAAAAGGGTGCACTCTCGTGGTGGTCCCGTTGTCACCAAGTCCGAATCTGATGATCCATGAAAATCGAGGAAAATCCTCAAATTTTATAGACATGTCAGTGTTCATATCGATTTCTCCATCAATTGTGGTCCGATTTTGAAAATACTTTTTTTTATTTGAAAGGGTATACTCTCGAGGTGGTCCCTGATGCCGATAATGCTGGTCCGGGTTCGTTTCGGCTATCACAAATTAAAAAAATATTTTCCGCAAATGAAAGTCGACTTTTCACTTGACACAATACATATAATCAACAAATCGCCGTCACCATGACAACCAGAAAATAGTATAAAATACACAAAGGAGTCCGTAGCAGTCCTATTGTCACCAAGAAGTCAGAATCTGATGAGGGGAAACTTAGAGGATGGAAAAAAATAAAGGAAAGGAGCTGCCCTATCTGTGGAATAAACAGCCCTACCTATCCAAAAATGTCCACTGCAAACATTGACTTACAATTATATGGACGTCGGGTCCGCGCTAAAAAGTGTCCGCACTTGTAAGGCGCTAAAATCGTATACAGAGCGCGACACTCCGCTTTAGTCTTTATTTGTTCTACTGACAGCGCGATACTGCGATTACATTACAATTTAAATTTCGAATAGGTTGACTTGGGACATTTTTTTCGTGGTTTTTGTATTAGACCCGTCGTCCATTTATTTGTAAGTCAATGACTGCAAATGACGGATTTCTTTAGTGTTGTACCATAATCATCGATAAGTCATTATCGACATGCAAATGTATGGCTTGAATGTTGAAACTGTTTTTTTTGTTATGCTTGTGATTTGTATAGTTTACTGTAATCAAAGAATGATTAAAATGTTTAATTAAAGTAGATCAATACTCTTTGTCATATGGGAATATCCGGGATGATAGATATGAGGTTTTGAATTTGTTGTCTGCATATTCTGCACTTCAATTAACATTCTAGAAGTATTTGGCTGTACTGTTGGCTGTAGAGTATACAAATATTCTTGCAATACATATTGGTCGAGCCTAGGCCACCACGAGCGCAGCAAATTGATATGCAGCTATAGTGCTGCTGTCTACACGCTCGACAAGTTTGAAAAAGAGCAGTACAAACGGCCATTGTAGATGAGTTTTGTGTAGCTGCTCACACGTTGGTCGCTGTCAGTTATCATTTACATTGAAACTATATGGATGACGTAGAAGTTATTGCAGCTGCTGCTATTTATTATAGGGCGTCTATAATTATTTCGTCAGTGCATCTAATACATGTTATGTAATGTTAGAGTTGTCAGTGGGAAAAAATCGGAAAGTAGTGGATGGTTTTAAGGAACTGAGAATGCCTGGCAATTTCTCTTGTTTACTCAAAATTAAACATAAAATTATTTACCAATAAATGCGATGATGGAATTGCATTATCATATAATCCAGTTACATTCAAAGTTCTATTAAAATTTGACTCTTCAAAATGGAGCGAACAGACGAAGGTGATATTTGATCCAATGTTTATGTTCGGCAATCCTATAATTTCCAATCTATCTTTCTTTCTTTTTTCATTTATAGGTAAACTTTAAAAATAAAAATAATAATAATGAAAAAATAAGTACCTCGTAGTGAATTGGTTTAATAACAGAATATCGATAATATGTCTGTTTACAAGAACAACACTATCTCAAAATAATCAACATCTTTTCAATAATTTTCAAAATATACTAACAAACACACAATCTAAAGTAACCAAAGCAAAATTCGGCAAGACTTATGAATAAACTACTTAAATGAGTCTAATTACATGAGATATTTGGACTAATGTATGGTTTATAGACAAACAAAACACTTGCCGATGTAATGTAACATTCAGTTGATTTTCGCCTTTTCTACTGCCGTATCCCTTAATGCCGCAGTGACGCATTTTAATCAATACCTAGTTGTTCTCACTGTCAATATTTTTGTCCAAATTTATTACAATTCAAACGAATAATTCAATAAAACATTTGGCCAAACATTGGTTTTGACATCTCATGTACTTCCCTTTGACAACCGAATACGGATGTCAAAGGGTACTCCAAAAATGGTAAAATGAGGAAAGATGACGTTACGAATTTTCGATTCCCGTGTCTGACATAAATGAATGTAGTGCTATCTCTTTTGGCTTACGACGGTAGTTAAACAAAGACAGTAAAATGGTTACTTTTTCAACGTCTAAATGCATCATATACATATAACGTCTGATTTATATACGTCAATATAACATGTCCTTTGGTTTCCATAGTCTAAGAGGAGAAACCATGGTAATCGAAAAAAGCCGATAAGCAAACTTTTGAGGTAGGTTTTTTTTCAATGAAAAAGTTTCATTACTTATATATACAAGAATAGTGGTAAGTTATTTGACGATCTTTGCGCTATGGTTTTTTTTTTAATTATCATGAAACTACAGTAAAGTCTCGACTGTTGTTTGAAATCGTATCCATAGTATATACACCTTTCTCTGTCGCGCAGCCGACAAATCGAAGTATCTTCCAGTACATGTATTCCCGCTCACTTTTGGTATGGGGTTCTTCAAACGAAGCACAAAGAAGGCATCTTGTTGGCATACAGGGAAGAAGTGCATGGATAGGGTCATTGTACCAACACTGCACTAGGTTCGTTCATATTACAATTCCACTTTTTATTTAACATCAGACAGTGAGGAAGCAACTTGCCTGTCATGTCTTAAAAAAACAATGATTCAATTATTAAAAGTTTGATAATTTAAACTTCACCATTACGGGTCGTGAGCACATGTGCGTGAGCATCTAGCGCGGCGAGTCGCGAACGCACGCGATTGACCTCTGAATCACCATCGGAGTTATGTCACAGGTCAAGTTCATAAGCTTGGTTTATATATTTACAATCATCGTGGATAGCAGGTGCACCGTTATCATAATATAGGTTTTACGTAATCATGTGAACGAAAATATATGTTCACGGTTGCATAAAGCAGAGTCGAAAATCAAATTATTCTCCTCGTTGCATAGTCGAAAGGTACAAGATATTTCCACCACCAATTGAGCATATAACTCACACAGAGTTAGATAGACATAGTATTTTTAGATAAAAAGGTAAAAAATAAAAATAACAAACAGTTACAAAAATGTTGTTTTAAATACACTACTAAGTAATTACTCGATACACAACGAAAATACAAAACAAAATAGAGTACTGTAATTCCAGGATTTCAAAGGGAGGTATTATTACTTCCTTGAAGTTCACATTGTTACTGTGCCTATTCCGATCTCTTCCAGTAACTATAAATCTGAAGTGAAGTCCCATAAAAGCCGCTTTGTGATCAGTCCTTTACGTTTGTGAGTGAGGCCCCCACAATGACTTCAAACTTATAACTCCTATGTTTTTGCGTCAAAACATTCGGAAATACAAAAGTTATTTGAATGTAAGAGCGTTTACATACGGCGACTCTTAGCAGCGATGTAAAAGCGATGCAAACGCGATGCAGTCGCTAGTCGTCTACCTTTACACATGCGCGACTTTAAGCAGCGAAGCAAACGGGATACACGTTTTAAATTAATTAACAAATTTATTTATTTAATGTAATTACTAATTTCACTTTTAAATTTACTTAAAAAATTTAAAAATTTAATTAAATTTAATTAAAAAAACAAAACAATGTGCATAAACGAATACAGACTTTTCATACATAATCTAAAAAATAATTTCTGTAATTATTTTAGTGGATAACTGTAATTGGCCTACCCAAAAAACGTTAACGTATGTTGAGGTTAGAATTGTATTAAATAGGGCTATTGTAATCCAAATAAAATAAAATAAGAATAAATAATGATTCAACATAAGCGACTATATCGATGCAGTCGCGCGTTTGCGTCGATGCAATGGCGCGTTTGTATCGATGAAGTCGCGCGTTTGAATCGATACAGTTGTGCGTTTGTATCGATGCAGTCGCGCGTTTGCATCTATGTAATCGCCTATAAATCACAAGTGTAGTTTCGCAAACGCGCATTTGCTCCGCTGCTAAAAGTCGACGTCTATAGCCACTCTAACTCGGTAAAATAAGCTCGTGAGTACATTTAATGAGCCGGTAGTAAGAAACGCGCCTGTCCATAATAGTTGCAGTGCTGCTCAGCACTGCCACTGCGCCCGTCACCCTGAGGCATAAGTTGAAAAGTCCCATACTTACCTGGACAAACTCTTTCACAAGGAGCTCCACTGCTACAAAGGTCTTATGCGTAAACATGGATTAAAACATTTGTAGCAACTATGAAGAAGCTAAATTCACGTCTGTTAGATCTAACGATTGATGTTTATTTTTATTTTAACTCAACTTTCCCGAATCACCTTTTTGGGAACGACTAAAAGTTTTCCGTCGTTCTAAAATATTCCTAGACTAAAAAAAATATATTCAATCGGAATCGTATAAGTTTTATTAATATTGTTTTTGTTTGGTACGATAATTATTTGTTTGTTTAAAACTTGGAAATGCGTAGATGGACAATAAATAAATAAACTACATTTTAAATGTCACGCCTTCACTCAGAGTGTTTTATGAACCATTTAGTTTTATTACGTGTGCAAAATATTTTTGATTACTTTTTATTGCACAGTTAATGTCTATAGATATATTATTATAATTTCATTATGACTGCCGAATGCAAATAAGCGGACACCACTGAACTGTCATCAGAACCAGTGCTATGTCTCACGTCTCGAATAATTTATTTCGCCAAACAAATGTAAATTTAATTTATGTTATTAATTAACTTAATTTTAATGGCTTGCGGACTTTGCGTAGGAAAAGCACACCGCTCAGGGAGTTACCACACTTGTTGATGCGAAATTGGTATGAACCACAGACACATATCTAGATAGACACCGCAAGTTCTGCAATTTGTATAAAAATCAAGCGTGCCACATTTTTGTAATCACTACGACGTCACACGTGTAAATACGCGTATTCCATTCAATTAATCGATTCTAAATAGAATAATGTCCGTTCAAGTATTTGTTGATTACAAGTAGTTGTAATAATAATAAAGTAGATAAATACTTCGGTAAGATAGTTATGTCCTTTATTAAAGCTTGTTTTTAGAAAATGTTGATTACTTAAAATAATTTATAGACTTTAATATTTTAATCGACTTCCAATATTAAAATTATTGTCCTCCGGTTGAAACAGTCACGCAATAACATCAAAAAGACGTGCATTTCTTTTCTGCTTGTATCACCGACACGAAACGCACTTCGTTTGCGATCTAATTACAAGATTTTTCTGATTTTTGCAAACCGACGTTAATGTAATGATCCCCTTATTCGTCATCAATATTTAATTCCATTTAGTAACAACAAAATGGGCCATTGTGCTGGATTTGGATGCTTGATTACCTACAATTCGGTAGCTAATATGAAATGCGCTTTGTATCGAATTAAATCCCGCGACTAAAAATAAAAATTAAAGGAACATTAACGTGAATTGTATATATTCATAAAAATTAATATTTTACGTAACATTTAAACTAACTTTTACCATATTTGGAAAATGAAAAATGTAAAAACTTCAGATATTAAAAAAAAAATTGTAGTTTCAATGTTTTTCTTTGAATTTATCATGTCATCTATTAAGTTTTTTGACACTGAGACTAAGTTGTTATATTCCTGGTCATTATCAGACTTTTTAGATTTATAGTGAGCCAAACATCTTATGTATTTAAAAAATAAAAATCGTAACATTTCACTGCATTCCTGGATTTAAATAAGCCATATTTCGACGGTAATTCACGTAAAATGTAAACTTTTCAATATTCAAACAATATTTTTTGTGAAAATATGGAGTATTTTTTTAACCTACTTCAAAAACGTTACGGTAGTGGTTCAAATTTGAAGAAAATATTCCAAAGGGTGGCAAACTTGGGGATGAATCCGGTTTCGCTTACTTTTTGGTAACCGATTTCAATAAAACTTGGCAAATAGATGTAATTCTACGAACTTTGGAGGTCGGTTTTTTTAGTACTCCGTACTGATGTTTTTATTTATATATGTACGTACATATAATAGTTTGTTGTTATTATTATTGATGCAAAGGTCGAATAAACGCAAAGAAAAATTCCCTCGATCCGAGCGGCTCGATCAATGTCTGTTGCCCCGCCGTGGCAACACGAGACATTCGAGTCCAATCGGATCAAAATAAGTATTCTATATTTGTCAAGAACACTTGTAGAACAATGCTTTACGTGTCACGTTTGTTTGTACACAGGCTATCGCACACGTATCAGGCGGTCACATTAACCCGGCTGTGACATGTGGCCTATTCGTCGCTGGAGACATCACGCTGATCAAGGGTGCCTTTTACATCGTGGTACAGGTGCTAGGTGCGGTCGCCGGTGCTGCCTTTATTAGGGTAAGTGGTATAAAGTATCAAAATCGCAATTACCATTGTATTTTTACCATACCAAGTGACGGGACAATCAAGTCGTGCGCCTGGTGGTAAGCAACATTTAGAGAGCTTTTAAATCGCAAAGATCTAAGGGGCGCTGCCATTGCGCACGTCACCCTGAGACATAAATTAACTAGTCCCATGTGGCTGTAATTTCACCAGCACGCTTACCCTTCAAAACCGGCACGCTGTTATACTCACATTACCACTTGGCAACAGAAATAGGTCCCTAAGGTGGTAGGTAGTACTTTCCTGGACGAACTCTTTCAAAAGGAACTTTACTGCAGCCTTAGAATAATAACTAACTTATTCTAAGACTGCAGCTATAAATAATAAAAATTACAAGTTAGTCGTTCGTTTTTTTGGGATATAGCTCGCGCACTTCTAATTATTTTATTCATTCTGAGAAGTATTAATTGCCCCATAGTTACAATTATAAATTCGACTGCATGTAAGTATTTAGTACCCACCGATTGGTTAAAAGGGTTTATTATTAATTATAATGCGTATATTAACACAAAAGGCGACCTTATGCTTTATAGTGAAAAGCGGTCGTAATAACCTTGTGGGTTGCTGCATTGTTGTTGGTTATCTGTTAATTAAATAATAGCAAATTTAATTTAAAAGACTTATCTAAATCATGTATTTAGAATACTTTGTTCTTCAACGCATTGGAATAATTACAACAACGATACACTTAAAAATAAATTGAAGAAAAATAAAAAACCTCAACAATTTCTTTGACTACTTCTCCTGCTTCATAAGCGGTATACGGAATCAAATTTTTTTTTTTTTTTTTTTTTATGACATTAAGTAACGGGACGAACAAGTCGTGTGCCTGATGGTAAGCTACACGCCTGCCCATAACAGTTGCAGTGCCACCAAGAGCTTTAAATTACAAAGATCTTGGGGGCACTGCCACTGCGCCCGTCACCCTGAGACATAAGTTGACAAGTCTCATGTGCCTGTAATTTCACCAGCACCCTTACCCTTCACAACCGGAACACAGTAATGTGAACATTACTGCTTGGCGGCAGAAATAGGTAAGGTGGCAGTACTTCCCTGGACGAGCTCTTTCACAAGGAGCTCTACTGCTACTAAAAATACTGATTAGAATCATTTAAAACTTTTAAATATAACTAATATTGAAATTAAAATTAATTTTAAATCGAATTAAATTGTTTTAATTCGACAGAGACTTAATTAAGGAGCTAAGCCAAAATGACTCGCATATATTTCACATGCAATACATAAAAAAAGACAGAAATAACGATTAATAATAAAATTTTAATGAACATGTCATAGGGGTGTATCAGTCAACTACAGAGGATTATGGAGTACGTAGACAACGCTGATATTTTATCATTTGTCAAGAAGACACTAAAAATTAACAAACACACCAGAGTAAAACCGACTTCGTACTATTACCTATTTCAATACTACAGACTTTCAGCAAAATATTTAAAGATATATTCTTAATTAGGTGCGTGCTAATGTTTAGTGATAATGTAATGTCTCTTTATACAATTTGGTTCACGTTTCACTTGAGGTCATTCAACAACCGATGCTGGTGTTGAGTTGACAAAGCATACATTTGTTGCATGGGAAAACTTGCATGATTCCATAGGTGCATTTGGTGACCTTGCTAACGCATTTCATTGTGTGCACCATGATTATTTGGTCATGAAACTTCGCCACTACGTGACCTCGACCTTCTTAAATCGTGTTTGACTAATAGGGTCCAGAGGGTCAATGCCAATCAGTCATAAGGGTACATAAGGATGCGCCTTAAGTCGTCCAAGGTAAGTTAAGGACGTCCTTCAAGGTTCATATCTAGGTTCGTATCTGTTTTCAGTTTATATTAAGATTTACCTAAGTTCCTGAAAAGTATGGACATAAAATAATATTACGTGCTGATGGTTATTATTTAAAGTAAAAGGCGCCATTGTTCCTATAACATTGTGAACTATGATATTTAAAAGGTCGTCTTAAGTACAAAAAAGACAGATTGTGTACATACTCGTAATGTTAGACAGGCGGTCACAACCATCCCGGTTAGAAATGGAAAAAAGAAACACTTTGTTGATTAACTGCCTCCGTGATCGAACGGTTACCATGCCGGACTGCCACCCAGAGGTCCCAGGTTCGATTCCCGGGCCGGGAGAAATATTTGTATGGTCTACATTTATTTATCTCGTGAGTTTGTATGTAATTTGTGGTTGTCTATGTGTGTGTGTCCATTGCACCCACGACACAGGGTTTCCCTAGTGTAGCTATGTTGAGTGTGTGCGTTATGATTATTATACAATAGGTTATTTAGGTGTAACTTTAGATGCGAAATTGTAATGGGGTCTACAAATGGTTAAATATCTGAACGGCTCAAGACTGCAATGTAAACTTTAACAATAACGAAAACATTCCGACAGACATTTCGGACAGGTGCTTCTTACATTGGTTTACGTTAGCTGCTTTTATAGTTTGATGACATACGGCATTTTACTTTATGGTTATGCGGGCGACATTAATAGAATCTTTATCCTGCACAAACGTGTTGTTAGTTAAACGGCAGTTTACCCACTGAGGTGTAAAAATAAGAGGTATAAAATTTAGTATTCTTTTTAAGCGTTTTTATCGTTTTATGTCATTCGTAAAGCTCATTGTGAAAGAGTTCGTCCTCGGAAGTATTGTCACCTTACCTATTTCTGCCGCCAAGCAGTAATGTGGGTATTATTGCTTTCTGGTTTTGAAGGGTAAGGGTGCTGATAAAATTACAGGCACATGAGACTTGTCAATGTCCCTCAGATTTTGACGATTTATAGCTCTGAGTGGCACTGCAAATACTACAGACAGGAGTGTCGCTTAACAACAGGTGCACGACTTGAACATTGGGATTTGTTTCAAGAAAATTTGTGGTTGACTTAAGACAGACATGAAAATAAACTGGAGGTTTTTGTAAGTCATTTTTAGAGTAACAAATTCGTTTAAGAGGCTATCTATATGCTTAGGGAAGTTTTTTTATAAAAGGTATATGTACAGCGTCTGCGTACTTGGTTGATATAAATCCGTGGCAGTAATATTAGTGATAACCGTGATATTAGAAATGAGTATTTCAAATTTATTTTAAGTAAGAGAGTAAATAGCCATTGTTTAGGTATGCTTGTTCCATCGTCGACCTCATCAGGTTAGATGGAGGTCAAGTACGCACTTATTATTTAATTTAAAAAATTCTGCTTACAAAGAGCAACCCCCCATTCTTCTCACAGGAATCTGCTTTACGAATGTGTAGTAATTTGTTTAGATAGGAAAAAAAAATTGAGTACAAATTAAAATTGAGAAATGAACAAGTTACACTTACACCTAATAGTTGTACTTTATCAAAAGCTTACATTCGCATATACCTTGATTCAAGCTATGGTATTTACGTTAAAATCTATACAAGAAATTGTCTTCCCACATTTATCACTTCAAAGGTGTATTATAAAGGTCATTACTTACAAGTTCTACATTAATGCGTGTAAGGTCTCAGACCCTTATGGCAAATGGTGGAGTGCATGAAGGCCGTCGGCGCCGCCGCTCCAGTTGCGCCTGCGTTTCTATTCACCATCAGTGTCAGGGCGAGCGACAGTTTTAGCGTATGTGTGTTTTATAGCTTGCGTCGTTAGTGTCTATAGCTTAACACCTTTGATAGTGTGTTGTGTTAATTAGAAGTTATAGATAAATTATATATATTATTTGAAATGGTACGTAAGTCCACATTCTTTAACCTGAAGTTGAAAAAATCACATTTGGTAATGTGGTAATGGTTTTTGGATTGTTACAAATAAGAAATAAACTACTTTTTCGGATCTAAATCACGAATATTCGTTGTTTTTTAATTTTCAAAGAATATTCCCATTTACGTTACATATGTTTTTACAAAATATTTTCTTTTATTTTAACAATATAAATGTACTTGTATTTTACCCAATCGTTGCATGATGAGGGTTCTTAAAGTTGAGTACCGTGTTCATGTCACGAGGTTTTGCCGAGTGGCCTAAGTATTAGGATTTTAAGACATTATTTTAAGTATGTAAATTTTCTTACGGGTAAATATAATAATGAAACACAACCAATATTTAATGTATATTTTGTTAACAATCCATGACAACAAACTTAAGCCAAAGCCAAACAAAATAAAAAACCAAAGAGATGGAATAGAAGTGGCTGAGTATAGTTTGTTTTAAAACCAATCTTTAAAATCTTATGTAATATATCTACTAACATTAATTCATAAGGACTTTTCTGATTATTACTACCAAAATATGGAACTCGTTGCCTGTTATGATAGAATTTGATTTTATTTTTTATTATTATTTTAAAATAAAATAATATAACAATGCTTCACTTTCTCAAACTCGTATCCTATAAAGAGTTATTATTCGGGAGATGGCAATACTTTCCATTTATTTTAAATTTCTTATCAAGGGTGTTAATTGGGATGCATTACTTTAAGTGTTTTATTGCATTACTTTAATCACAAAATTAGTGTGTAAATATATAATAATAATAATAATAAATATCTTTATTTATCTCCACAACACAATACAAAGAAACGTTACAATTACAGTAAATATACATTATTACGTAAGCTTAGAGTAATGTATTGTGGGAGACTGGAGCCCAAACTAAGCAGAGCTTGTAATATGGGTCTCCAGGCACCCAACCCCTAGGATAGTCATGTTAGTAGTAATGATGAGATACAAAAGTACTGAGGTGGAAGTAAAAAATAAGTAAAACAAATTATGTGTGCGCGCGTGAGCGCGTGAGTGAGTGAGTGAGTGAGTGTGTCTGAATGCGTGAGTGAGTGTGTGTCTGAGTGTGTGAGTGATTGTGTGTCTGTGTGTGTTCGTGTGTGTTTGTGAGTGTGGAATTGTGAGGTTATTTGACGACTTTTAGTAGATTTTCAGTCTCATCATAGTTAAGGAGCAAGAGATATCTGGTCAATTTTAGTTTGCATTCGTATTTAGAGAGTTCACAAAAAGGGGATAATTTATTTAATTTATTATATAAGAAAGGGCCTAGGAATTGAAAGAAACGCTGAGCAGTTATTGTCGAAACTAATTTTGAAGGACATATATTTATGCGTCGCGAAGCCAGAAGGGATGGAGTGAAAGATGTCTGAGAGTGTTGTTTCAAAACAGTAAACAAAATAAAGAGCTGCCTGACTGTAAGAACTTTGAATGATTTGTATAGATCAGCAGTCGGGTACCGAAACGGCAGACGTGAACTTACCTTAATATGAAGGAAACGTGATGTCAAATCAGCCTGCAAAATTTGTACATGCATAATTTTTTAGCATTTCAGTAACTTTGTGCTTTAAGATACGAGTTTGAGAAAGTCAGGCGACGATAAGCAAAATCAGTGTAATCGACATTTTCAGGTGACAATAAAACTTAGGTCGTGGTGCATTGCGTTGGTTATGACAAGAGTCGGGTATTATATTTCAAAATAAATTTACATTTTTTCTTAACGCGCAAATCAGGGATGTGTGATGCGACACTTTACCTTGTTATAAAAATATGTCATTGAATAATTGTTACCACTCACGATGTAATTATCACTGATGCATGTCTAAGGTAAACAATAATACATAACAGGTATTGTCTATATGACATTTCCTTCACGGTCCGTTATGCAAAGAGTGATGAGCGTAAATCTTGTTATAAATACAATACAAAAGACATGATTTATGTGTTATAGATATATGTTTATATAATCGCCTTTAGAAATCTATATACTTTTCTACGTAAGCACTCTTATTTGAAAATCGATTTATTCTATAGGAAAATAAAACTGCGATAATAAATATGGTGTAATAGTAGATAATTATGTCTTATTTAGTAGCGATAGTAATTATTTTTACTATAGAGAACAAGTCATGCTGTTATATGTATCGTGCATTTATGATACATTATTACCGTCCACTACATTCGAATTTGGTAAAATTGCCGATGGCTACACGGATGAATTGGCAGAGAAAAGCTAAGCATACACGTAGTATTAGGTAGTAATCCTCTTTGATAGAACTAGTAAAATAAGTAGGTATGGTAACTCCATACAGACGTAGCAGCATGGTTTGTGTGTGTGCGCGCCCGCCGTGTACGGACGGACATATTCACATAATCTTTTTTTATGAGACTAAGTGATGGGATGAACAAGTCGTTCGCCTGTTGGTAAGCGACACGCCTGTTCATAACAGTTCAGTCGCAAAGATCTGAAGGGCACCAATCTCACAATGCACTCGCGTTGCATAGCGCTGGTCGACTCACGCGCCTTTCGTTATTTTGCTAATGTGTGCGTCTGTACACGGCCCACGGCAGGCGTGCATATGCCAGCCGCGCTGGCACGTTCGTACGTACAGTAACTCAGTACAGTTACCGTTCTTGTCTTATTAAACTATGCTAGAACCGTATAAGACAAATGTTAATCTTAATTTTTTGGTTACAGCTTGCCATCCCGTCCGAGAGAGTCGGTGGCTTTGGCTTGACTCTACCAGGACCAAACGTTTCTGATGCTCAGGTAAGATACAACTTTTGCAAAAGACATATATATATACAATATATATACAATAGTGTTCACTTAGATGTATAGCGTGGGCAATAATGTTCGATGTTAATACTTTCCTTCAATGGGAGGTTGGGGTGATTTAATTTATTAATATAGAAATTAATATTTTGTTACAAAATTGTAACATCTATCATCTAACATTTAGTTTCATAAAGCATTACTAGATGGCGATAATTGTACTTTGAAACGCGCTACTATTTTCTTAACTTCGTAGTGTGAGTAAACCCATACATTTTTTATGATCAATCCCTTCTACCTACAAGTTTCAAGGTATTGCGATTTGACGCCTGTGAGATACAGTGTTGGATCCCTAATCTTAAATTACTATTTTCGTTATATTTACACGAATTGGCAAAATAAATAGTGCATACATTGGCATCTTTCTCTATCTCTACTCACCCCTGTCTGCTGATCCCGCTAAAACATGTGTTAAGAACCACAGTAAACTAAAAAAATGAACAAATTGAAGCAGTTTTAGAAAGCGTGTTTTATTTAATTAAAAAGTTTTAAAAAATTGCGATGATTGTGTCTATCTCGAAAACGGTGGGTATTGTTTCGGTTTCCCTGAACTTCTATTTAAAAGATAACATATCCGGTACACCTACATAAACTATATATATAAAGGTATACGTTATACCTGTATAAGTATTATAACGCATAGCAAAGGTTTCTTATTAAGCATGTTTTAATCTTGTATTTATACTTACACTCTACGCCGAACTTTAACTTCTGCTCTGCTTTTAAACCGACCTCATAAAAAGGAAGATGTTCTGAATTCGACTGCTTTTTTTGTGTGTACTTTTTACTTTACTTCTTTTTAATTACTCCGACATTTGTGAACAGATTGCGATGATCTTTTTTGTTTT
Organism: Hyposmocoma kahamanoa; assembly: GCF_003589595.1. NCBI lineage: Eukaryota > Metazoa > Arthropoda > Insecta > Lepidoptera > Cosmopterigidae > Hyposmocoma > Hyposmocoma kahamanoa. Next base: position 6,148,714 of record NW_020653945.1, read on the forward strand.
TTCGTTAGAAAGGGGGTACCTCAGTATTGGTCCCATTTAAACTTGTAGAAAATATTCCACATGTAATGGTGGAAAACTACGGGACGAACCCGGTTTAGGGCACTTTTCGGTAACCGATTTCAACAGAACTTGGCGATTAGATGTAATTTCACGAACTTTCAAGGCCGGTTTTTCTTATAAAAAAGTTACAATTGCGCTAACGTTAATTTTAAAAAGAAGATAAGGTAGGTAGTAACAATTTCTGTAATATTTGCAACAGGCCTTGCTGGTGGAAGTCTTGGTCACGTTCGTGCTGGTATCGGTGGTGCAAGGCGTGTGCGACCCAGGTCGTTCCGACGTCAAGGGCTCTGGACCACTCGCCATCGGCCTCAGCATCACCGCCTGCCATGCTGCTGCTGTAAGTGCTAACGGAATCCCAGTGTAATAATAATAGAAACAGAAATTAACTGCTCTAAAACAAAAAGCAACAGAATTAACACCGAGACCAGAACAATTTTGGAAAAGTTCCTTTCCCAAATTGTTCCCACCCAACACCTCCTTGTCCATCAAGGTTGCCAAATAAGATTTTATAGTATATCTGGTCCACGGTTATGAGGGGAAGAAAAGCTGGATGTTTAATATAAGTTTATGTATCAGTCATATAACAAATAGTTTGTTTGTCTTGTTTAATTTTTCAACTCACAGTATGGTTTATGACATTTATATTTCTCAAAACAGAATACAAACAACATACTTACAATGATAAATACTAGATACATAACCTTATCGAATCGAAGAATCGTTAGATAAAATATAACAGAACAAATTCAATTTTCACAATTCTGTTGCTTAAACTTAAAATTTATATTTTGAAATAACCATGCTAGACATACATGAACAATGAGTTTATTTTTTTATGTAGGTAAATTCAACTGAAAAGTTTATAAACAACGTTAAATGAGACTCAGGTTTACGCAGGATTATGCAAGTTTTTGTGACATAGAGAGAGAAAGAGACAAAAAAGAACTTTTTGATTATGCAAGTTTTTGTTTGTGTGTTCGAAATGTTTGTAATAAGATTTTTTTATTTTAGATCCCGTTCTCTGGTTCGAGCATGAACCCTGCTCGTTCCTTTGGCCCTGCCGCTGTAATTGGTCACTGGACATCACATTGGGTGAGCAATATTAATTTGATTTTTGTTGATGATGTATTTAACGAATTTTGTCACCATGGCACATTGAATTTTATACATCAACTGTGTAACGTACAAACTAGGTATGCGCCAAAAAAGAGAGCCCCAATTCTGTTAATTTTTAAATCATCTTTAAGTTGTAAGTTGATAGAGTGTCATTGACAGGATTTTGTACGTTTAGTATTCTGCTAAAAGTTAAGAGTAAGGCAGCTATTAAGCTACTATTCAACTGCTATTGCAGTTTTGGCCAATGGCTTGTCGTCGGCACGATGGCGTAGTTTACTAATTATGTCACGTAAAAAAATTAATTTAATTTGGAGACAACTTTTTTTATGATACCAAGTGACGGGACGAACAAGGCGTGCGCCTGGTGGTAAGTAACACGCCTGTCCACAACAGTTGCAATACCAGTCAGTGCTTTAAATTACAAAAATTTTAAGTGCACCGCCAATGCACCCGTCACCCTGTGACATAAGTAGACAAGTCTTATGTGCGTGTAAATTCTCCAGCGAGCGTTAGAGATTGAATGAATGGATGCCATCAGTATCATTTTACTGAAACTGTATTGAGACTCGACTGCCATTGTCAACTGGATTTTAGCAGAATAACAAAATATTATCACATAACAAAATGTAGTATATATATATTGCAATTGCAATATAATCTCAGGGGAGGTCTAATTGAGCAGTGGTTTCAAGATTCCACTTCCACAGAATTCTCGCGCAGTTTCATGAATTCCCGTAGCTCCCTTATCGTTATAAAGTTTATTATGCTATGTACAATTTCGTTACAAAAATTAACTTACCTTCAGTTCCGCGGCAATGTGAGTTGAGCATTCCATTCCATTCATTCCACATGTTCAACTAAAACACAGGTTTTTAATAACAATTAATGAAAATATTAAACTTCTTGAAAACCAAGTCGTGAATACTATCGAAATATTCATACTACTCCTTTGAAATTTAGTAGATAGCTTGTAGTCAGTATATAGCCTTGTAAATAGCTCCTTTACTGCAGTTCTCGTGTATATACAGGGTGTAATCGTTAAGTTTGCCCAGGTGATTATTCCGTAAATATACACACATTAAGCGTATCTAGGGATCAAGGTATTTTTTTTATCACCATATTAAAATTTGTGAAAACTTCTATATTAATTTATTAAATTCCTTTTTTATTTATTTATTCATTAAATTACAAAATTGAAAAAAAATAATTAAAGGTGTTATAAAGATTAATTAAAAATCTGAAATTCAATAATTGACAAAAACGTGCTTGATCCCTAGACACTTTTATCGAGTGTACATGAACAACATTTTCTTAACTGCTGTCGAAAGTACATATATTACCTAATGAGTAAAACGACATCAATAACTTAAAAAAAAAAAATACTAGAAATATTCAAAATCTTAACGTTAAACTGTCCCTTACACTTAATATAACGTTCGTAGAGGCTTTAATTGACCTACTATAAGAGGTAAACGATAAGTTTACAGACAACGAAAATACTAGAAATAAAGTAATAAAACAATCTTTTAATTGAATAAAAACAAAGTTACGTTTATTTTTAAGTACAAAATTTTGTATTCAAAGCAGTTGATCGAAACTAAAGCCTCTACGAATTTCATATTTAATGCGTTTAATGTTAAAATTGTAGATAATTCTAGTTTTATTTTGTAAAGTCATTGATATCGTTTTACAAATTGCGTAGCGTACTTTCGATACCAGGTTTAAAGGTTTTTGATATCTCTTATGTTTACAGCGTACTATAAGAGCTGGTAATATAAACCTGGGCACACTTAACGATTACACCCAGTATTTTCTCCAGATCCAATTAACTACGACCAACGTGGTCGTAAATTTGTCGAGTTCGAGAATTGAAGACGGTGAAACCGCTCCAGTGCAATATATACTTTACTGCTTGGCAGTGATCTAATGTACACTTGTATACATATGTATGTGAGAACGCTAACTTATTAATGTGTGAAAGACATCTATCTCAATTGTGATTTGGCGTTTTTAGGTATGGTGTAGATACCTTTATAGCTACCAGTCCCGGCTACAGATTATATTGATAATATAAAATTATTTTGTATGGGAAATTACTCCACTAGTTTCATATAATTATTAATACAAAGATCGAACACTCAGAAAAAAATAATTCGATCTGGCCGGATTAGAACCGACGTCTTCTAGCATACCAGCCAGTGCCAGACGCTATACCAACTAAGCCACGGAACACTATATATATTCTTGTGCGCCTGATGGTAAGCTACACGCCAATCCGTAACGGTTGCAGTGCCACTCAGAGTTTGAAATCTCAAAGATCTGAGGGGCGCTGCCACTGCTACCGTCACCCTAAGACGTAAGTTGACAAGTTCCATGTGCCTGTAATTTCACCAGCACCTTTCAAAACCGGAACACAGTACTTCCCTTGACGAACTGTTTCACAAGGAGGTCTGCTACTACATTATTTTGAATTATAAAACAAAACTTGTTGTTTTCGATGTTAATAATATAGACCTGTGAGGTTGTTAATATTTTATAAATAACCCTGTGTATTGGTCAGTCAAAATTTGGTTTTAATTGTTAGGGTATGAAAGTAGAATATTTTTTTGCTTCAGTTCTTCATCTAGTTTTAGGTCTAATTCATTAATCTTTACTTTTGTTTTGTCAGATTTTTCTTAATGTATTTGGTCAAATCTACAAATAAGTCAATGCAATATAGAAAGGTCTTCTATAGAATACAGAGACTTTTAAAAAGCGACTAGACGACGTTTTTGTATGTCGAATTGTCATATCCATGGGCACGAAAAGAAAGTCATCTGCGTAATGCGAGTAAAAATAACAGAACAGCGAAGATTCCTACACTGTGCTAGTATACTTAACTTCGTGTCTTTGTACCTGATCAAGTAGGAGCAAAAATCATCGTTCGAGAAATGTACTGTATAATTTCCGAGTCCTATAATCTCATGTGCCATCACTTTCACTGAAGAACCTGTTCGTTGTTCCGCATCGCGTGGATAGATCTACTTTAACTCTAGAAGATCTTATCGCGAACAAGCGCATCGTAAAAATATCACAGTGCACATTACGTGGCCACCTATCGGGTATCGGACAATGCTTAATTGAAAGTTCCGTGAAAGTATTCAAAGATATTCTAGTGCCTTGTTATGCAAACTGGAACACTTATTGTTGATTGAACAGATTTACTTAATAATACGTAATCGCGTAGATTGGCAAGTCATTGCAAAAAAAAGACAAAGGATGGTAAGTTAGTTACCATATTAAATGAAACTTACATACAAAGATAAAAATTTTATATACTTACAGAGGTAGAGCAAATAAAGGGTTCATTTGTTGAGTATTCTATTAGCTAATTCCATAAGAAGCAATTTGTCTGTAAATAACCTAAAAGGTCACATTTGTACCTTCCTGTTGTTTTACACATTGTACTACGGCGACAATCAATATTTGAACGTTTCGATAGTGTAGAGTTTTTAAAATAAACCAATATTAATATATTCTCGAAAATATTTTTTTGGTGATCGATAAAAGTGGCTTACGCATAATGTGAAAATGTAGAGTTCATTATACGTTTCCCAATTTTTTTCTTTTACAATTACGGCAATCTACTTCGTTAAGCAATACAAAGTCTATGTGAAACGGTGGAAAGTGGTAGATTACGATCGCCGACTCCATATTCTTCACGTCAGGTAAAGGTATTGTCTGACACTCATTACATCTTGTAGATACTGAATGTAACAGCTGTATGTGTATTGTCCGATGCTTCAAATCATTATGTCAGCTAAAGAGCCATTGTTCAAATTTCCCATGCCTGTTCTTTAGCGCAGAAAGCGTTCCTTTTTACTACTGTTGCTTTTAAGTACTTTGCCGACGAAATAGGCATTTCTTATTCACAAAGTTTATATAATATTAAACTTATTATACTATTTATACTTCAAATCGAAGTGTTAAGATAGGATGCGTTTGCAATGCATAGTCAAATAAATGCCGCTGAGATTTATCCAATATATAAATAGATAGTGGTGTTTGTAACAAACTGCAGAGTGAAAGTGGAACAATCTATCAGAAACATTAAAGACTGACTCATCGCTCATATTAAAGAACTGGTTTAGTAACGGCGATTTCGGATAGACGCAATAAGTTATATTTGAAAAAAAAAACACGATGACAGCCCGTTTGTTTTTTAAACATTTCTTTATAGGTATCTATTAGAGCGTTTTATCACTACGGCCGAGTCGTACCATTTCCGAATCCGAGAAATGACGGCTCGAAATGTTACAGGGATAATTTTACCTCTAAGTGTAAAAAGCGATGTTCGTATATTCTCGGATTTGAATCGGACTTAGTGCAGAAGGGATATCCGAAGTGGGTCCGAGTTTTCTAAATTTTTGATTAGGGCTTTCATTCCGGGAATTTCGGTCTCGAAAATTTCGAGGCTCGAGACTGATGTTTTCAGTCTCAGGACTATCGACGCGTAAGTCATTTCATTAAAAAGTATTAAAAATTTACTAAACTAACAGTCATTTTTTATTCTGATTACTTGGACAGGACGACACCGGTAGTATGTAAATTATATACAGGAACACACATAATATAACTATATAGTACCAAAATTAGGTCTTCCCTATTTGAAACTGTATTAAACGCCCTTCGTTTCTTACGTACCCACTATAAAAAAGAAAAAATACTATCATAATCCTTTTTTTTTTTTTTGAATTAATAAAGAACATAATTAAAATATCTTGTGACTACCTAAATACCTAGCATATAGATATAGATATCTACTTTTAAAACAGTCTTGAAAGTCTCGTCGGGAATGACGATTTACGAGACTGCACCGTTTCTCGAAATTTTATTCCGGAACACGGAATGTAGCTAGATTGAAAGCCCTTGTACCTATGAATGTTGAATTGATTTATTTGTTATTTCCAGGTTTATTGGGTGGGTCCTATTGTGGGTGGAATTCTATCCGGTATCGTCTACAGGTTCATCTTCCGCATCGGCAAGAAGAACGAGAGCGGTTCTTACGACTTTTAGGGATCGTTAAGGTAACTTAACGATGTCTAAAAGTTGTAACCGCACGGTTTCAACGCGAAGCGTACCACTTTTGTGCCTTTTTTACAAATATATAATTGTTAATAAAGCAAGATTATGTTATTGGCAGGTATCAAATTTATTTACGATTAGTTTTGATTTGTCTATGTTCGTAAGTTGTATGCTTTTTATTCATTTATGGTGTTATATTAAAGGCACTTGCAGTATAAATGCATTGATTAACAATCGACATTTGGGGATCTTAGGCCACCCGTCCAAAGTGGCTACGTCGTGACGCATAGCAACAGCATAACATAGCGTGTTTGTATCGCTACCGGTCACCTGTATATATTTATATACAGTGTTTAACCGTCAAGTGTGCCCAGGCGATTATTTCGTAAATATAAGAGATATCAAAAACCTTTCACTGATATCCAAAGTACGTTACCTAATGAGTAAAACGACACCAATAACTTTAAAAAAAAAAACTAGAAATATCTAAAATTTTGACGGTAAACGCTCCCTACATTTAACATGACATTCGTAAACAGGCTTTATTTGACCTACTTCAAGAGGTAACAATAAACTTACATCTATAAATTCTTAAATATTTTATAATTTTTAATTTTTATAGCAGTTTCGTTAGATAACGATCCTGCTATAATAAATAAAGTAATAAAACTATCTTTTAATTGAATAAAAACAAAGTCATGCTTATTTTTAAGTAAGTACAAAATTTTGTATTCAACTCAGTTGTTCGAAACTAATGTCTCTACGAATTTCATATTAAATGCATGGGAGCGTTTTAAGTTAAAATTTTGGATAATTCTTGTTTTATTTTTAAAGTTACTGATATCGTTTTACTCATTAGGTAACATTCTTTCGACATCAGTTTAATGGGTTTTTGATATCTCTTATATTTACGGATTAATCGTTTGGGCGCACTTAACGATTCACCCTGTCTGTACACGTCGCATGTGTGTTGCGTGGCTATACGCTCTTATGTAAATCACTCATGATGAGTATTTATTGAAAATCTGTCAATGAAATTATACTGTTCATTCTGCACGCTTTCCGTCACGGAATCATGCTCGTTTGAGATATAAATTATTCCAAAGTCGATATTTCATATATTTCGTGGGTATAATGTAGGGAAACAAAAAATTATATTGAACCATATCTTCTTTGTAATAGAAAGACTTTATTTACTAAGTTTTTAGTTTTTTAAGCTTATTTATGTAAAATGTGAATAAAAGTATTAAGTTATTGTAAAATATAACACAGAAGAATGTATGAGCGCGTGTTGAGAGTGAGATTCTTATGTAAGTTCATATATAAAATTGTCAAACATTATTAATTGAATGTTTATTGAAATAAATGATTTTAATCGAATAGTTTTGTGTATCATTTATTTATATCCTAATACCTCCAAATAAATATTCGACGACCTCGGTGGCCCAACGGTTTACACAGTGGGCGCTGGATGCGCAGACCTCAGGTTCGATTCCCGGTAGGACTTTTCTAAATTAGTTCTAAGCACGGTATTACGTAAGTAAGGTACGTTTGAGACCATGCGATTGGTGTGGTTGCTGACATATTACTAATATTATTATTATTATTATTATTATTATGAAAATGGAGAAAACATGAGAAATATGCAATGATGGTCGCTAATCACGTAGTTCATGTACGTGTACTAATCGTCAAATGAGAAAATAAATGAAATGAAATTAAGATTGGAGGATTAAGAATAAATGAAACTTCATTTCATCAATGACTAAGTAAAGACGAACTACAAATTCAATTTATTGAAGGTAAAGAAATAGAAATTAGAATAGTATGCAAGTATATGAAAAAATAGTAACGTAGTTTATAGAGGAATAGGAAGAAGAAATAAAAAATACTCCATTACAATATCGTCGTCTTAGAGTAAATAAATACCTCGTAGGTTTGTTTGTGAGTTCTAGGTAATTAATTATTCAAGACGAAAAAAATGTGGTGTAAAACATAGTAAATAAAATAATGTTTGTTGTTAATAGATATTTTAATTCATCATCCCACTCATTTATATGTCTCACTGTTGGGCACGGGGTCATCTCTCAGATGACAAATTAAGCCATAGTCCGCCAGCCAAGCCCAATGCCGGTTGGGGACTTCACACGTTCTCCGAGAGTTCTTCTTCGACGTGCAGGCTTCATCAAGATGTTTTCCTGGCCTATTCGACTAGTCCCTGCCAGCTGTTCCCTCTGGTGGGGATAAGTGGATTTTTTTTCCACTCTTTCCTACCACATCGTCACTGGTTGAGATAAATGGAACTTCATTTCCACTTATCCCTACCTAAACGTTTTTATTAATAAGTACAGTCGAAAGTAAAACTGTATAAATGAAAAGTATAACTATTTATCTAAAATCATTGACTTAGAAATGAATGGACGACGGGTCTAATACAAAAACCACGAAAAAAATGTCCCAAGTCAACCTATTCGAAATTTAAATTGTAATGTCATCAGTATCACGCTGTCAGTAGAACAAATGAAGACTAAAGCGGAGTTTGGCGCTCTATATAGTATACGATTTTAGCGCCTTACAAGTGCGGACACTTTTTAGCGCGGACCCGACGTCCATATAATTGTAAGTCAATGTCTAAAATCATTATTTTAGATAAATAGTTATACTATTGTATATATACATATACTTATATATATATATACTGTTATAGGAATACCATGGTATTTATTACCTGCTAAGGGCGCCTTGAAATTAGACGCTACAAATAGAAGCACTGCAGTGGCGCGTCTGTGGTGTGGCGGCTGTGCCATTACAAAATTTTCATACAATATCAAGTATGCAAATGTAGCACGAAAAGCTCATGCTAAATTTCAAATTTCATACATAAATCCGAGAAACTCGGAAGTGCGAGTGCCACTTGGCCACATGGCCACTTGCTTGAGAAGCGGTAGGTCACCTACGGCATTCTTTTTCACTTAAATTGGTTATTATATATATATATAACTTAAAGGTCTTTCAAATGCTATAATTATTAATAATATACTTAAGCAAGAAGTGTACAAGTGTTGCTTCAACAAAAATCAATAAGTATAATAACCAAACTATGCAAAAATGCGTAGGCCATTTTTTCACTGTAAGGGAACGATATGGAATTTAAGGAAGTAAGTATCAGAATTATTGATGAAGAAATTAAACAAACTGATAACAAAATGTATACGATACTTACCTCAAAAAAGAGAGCGAGTTTCTCAAGCCGCCAGTAAAAGTATTTCTTTAGCAAAACAGGTCTATTAAGGGTCAGTTCCAAATAAATACGGCAAAATTAGTATTCATCGAAGCTCTCCGGGCGAAGCTTTCGTGGCATCAGTTCAATTGTAAAATTTCCTAATGGAATTATGTACTCGGCCGTTCCTGGGGGTCTACTCTCGATCTCCGTCCGACATCCGTCCGAAACAATTACTGCCAAATAAGCACTACTTGACCAAATGAAAAGACGCGTGATGCGAATGAAGCTTCATTCTTGATACTTGTCTTTTAATTTTGTCGAATATTACTTATTTGACAGTAATTGTTTCGGGCGGCTGTCGGACGGAGATCGAGAGTAGACCCCCAGAACCGATATGCATGAAATTTGAAACTAGCATTTTTTTTATAAAGAAACTAAAAAAAAGATTAGAATAGAGCTTTATTCGTTGCCGTATCCGTACTCTCATGATGTGGAAGTCCTAGTGAAAACGACTCATATGAACTGAAACACAATGTGGCTGCTGTAAACTGTCTGAAGAATTTGTCGTTAGGTCGTGACGAAGCCTAAATTTTTTAATTTCAACCTTATGACTCGAGATAATTGAGATCAAAAGTCACCTCGTTAAGTTTATGGAAAAAACATTCAATAACATTTTGTGGTCAATAAAAATATGCAGAATTGTAAAAAGAAAAGAAAAGTAAGAAAGATTGCTACACAATCGTCATTCCGCATGACACGTAAGTTGGATTTTTTAGCCATTTTGTCACTTATGAAATGCGATGGTATTATTCAAAAAGGGCACAGGCGAACAATGCTCTAACACTGTAATTGTTGCGTACATACAATGGCACATTTGCGAGTTCACGAGAGTGACCCCCGCAATGCAGGGCTTGGCTGGGCGTGTATGCTGGACTTTTGCTCTGTATTTAGTTGCACATACACTGGAATTTAGGTGGGTTATAATAAGTATGTTAGGTTAAATATTCAGCTGGGAACTTAGGATTACTATAATCATATATTGAGTACCAACATATTATGGAACATTTTCACAGGAATTCGAAGTTCAACATAAGGCTAAAATTAATTTGTGAATTATTGAATTATGATGAAAAACAGAGTTCAAGGGAGCTCCACACGGTATAGTATTTACATACTTTGTCTTAAGAGCGGATGCATACATTGGAAGTATACTTAATAAATAAGGCAATAAGGCTTAAATAAAGCTTTTTTACATGGTTCATTGTTATTTTTAGCGTCCGTTGGCATTGATATGAAAACAGCTCGTGTCACGAGGCTCTCTAAACTTCATTAATGTCGCAACAATCGTGACTCCGGCGCTCTAATCAAGAGCGACATATCACCTGCGCAACACTCGTATTAAATTATGCACTTGTCAAGGTTGAGGTATCATCTTTGCGCATTGTCATTTTCTGACGACAAGAGGGGCTCGAGGCTGACTTGGAGACTTCTTTTGATTTGGATAATAGAATTGTAATCATTGCGTGCTGCGTAATGTTTTATTTGAAGGCGTGAAGACAGTCCGTAACGAAGAATTCCATAATGAGTCCCTAGAGCCCGGCCTACGCCAAGTGTATTAGTGTCAAGCACAAAGGTGTCAAGTTTGTTTTCATATTATGAGACGGTTAATATGGCACTCAGGCTCTTAGTTATAAACCCAAGTAGGCATATTTTGAAATCTAATAAAACACTTGCCCAGCAAAAGTAGCCACTTGCCTGGAAGGGTCAAGTCGAAAGAGCAGAGTCGGCCTCGCGTCTGCTCGCGGTGCCGCACTATACATTTTATCACTTCAAATAATTTCGAAACCGTACTTTCTTTAGAAGATAAGATTCAAAATACTTTGCTCCAAAAATACTCGTCCTGCTGCTGCACTTTCAGTGTGACTTGATCTTAGTGTTGGGTCATGGAAAAATTTCATTTTTTTTTAAATCATAGATTTTCTGAAAAATATTTTTCCGTATTTCCAATATTTCTCCATATTGGACATTCACACCTGTCAAAAGTTGAAGTTACTGAGCGAAGACAGCGGAGCCATTAAAAAGCTTGAGAAGATGGAAAAAATTTGAAAGGGTTTTTTTTTCGCTGCTGTCCAACCATTATAAATAGTGTTTTTCTCTAACTTCCTTAAAGCTATACAAATTTATTTATTAATTCACGCTAAATAAAAGTACATAAGATATTTCTAAACAAAGAGCGTAATATAAGTCCTCGAATTATATTTTTTTTCCAGTTTTGTTCAAGTTATCAAAACGTAAATGCGTTGGTTAAGACAAGGAGAGCATGACTGTTTAGAACTATACCAAATAGTTGATGTAAATCCATTATTCTCTCGTATCTTATACAGTTCACATTATTTATTTATTTATAAAGCATTGACTGCAGAGCCATCAGCTTAATGGTAACAAATAATCAAGAAACGCCAACGTAAATAAAAATTAATTCGTGTAAAAAATGTAACTACTAAAACTCGCCATTTTTTTTATACAGTTCACAACTAAGTTTCGTTTAATAGGTGTTATAATGTGGTCTACTATTTTTTTTTAAAGAGAGTTGACGATACGTATATACAGGGTGTCCCGGGACGCGACGTCAAGCCGGAACGGGGTGATAGGCCAGGTCATAACTGTTATCAGAAAAATAAAAAATAAAATCTACGTCATGTATTTTAAAAATTATGACCATTTTGAAAAAAATCGAAAAATATACACCCTGTGACGCATTTTCACTTCCCGTTTCTACAAATTTCCACTTTATTTTAATTTTTTTATTATTTTGTAACCCTGAGTAATGCTCCTGTAGCTAGTCGTCTAAAATTTTGACACAACTCTAATTTTGAAAAAAAAATGACACATTATTCCCATATCAAAAGAGAAATTGAATTTTCGTTCAATTTCAACTCACTCTACCGAAAAAAAAATGTACTACACTGGTTGGGCAAGTAGCTTTAAAAGTTGGCGCATTTTAAGAGGATTCCAAAATGTTATTACACTTGCTACTTTATTTCTTAGATTATGGTCAAATAATTTTTTTGTGAACAAAACCGGTTTTCAACTATTTTTTATTTCTTAATTTAAATTTATTTAGTGTACCCAATCCTTCGCTCGGAACGGTAACTATGACATAATTCTTAACGGTAACTATGAGAGAGACGGAGAGAGCTATTCTACGAAGTGTGAGTGAGATAGAGAGTGACGCCGCTAATGTGTGAGATTCATA
>NW_020653945.1:6161532-6196712 GCF_003589595.1 Hyposmocoma kahamanoa
TTAAATTACAGCAAATGTTCAAAATGCTTTCCTTCAGCTGCAATACAACATTATTCCCATTAATGTGTCATTTTTTTTTCAAAATTAGAGCAGTTGTGTCAAAATTTTAGACGACTAGCTACAGGAGCATTACTCAGGGTTACAAAATAATAAAAAAATTAAAATAAAGTGGAAATTTGTAGAAACGGGAAGTGAAAATGCGTCACAGGGTGTATATTTTTCGATTTTTTTCAAAATGGTCATAATTTTTAAAATACATGACATAGATTTTATTTTTTATTTTTCTGATAACAGTTATGACCTGGCCTATCACCCCGTTCCGGCTTGACGTCGCGTCCCGGGACACCCTGTATTGTAATAAAACAAAAATAACATGTATTGACCATTTCTAACATGACCCAACGGTTTGCAATGTACACATGAATAAAGACACCAGTAAAGCAGAAACATAATATTTATTAAAATAAACACAAAAGCCGATACAATTCAAGCACCGAAACAAATCTATTACATTTATATTAAATTAGATAAAATAGAATATTTGAAATTTAAATGGGTATTGTTTATTGCATATAATATTTATTGACATAATTATTATAAGCATTGGCCTAATAAAGTGAAAGGAATTTGACGTAATTAGCCCAATGATGACGTAAAGGGTGTGTAATATATCACGGTAAGGCTCACATGAATGTGGTAGAAAATTGAACAAATTCTAACTTATTCTACCAGGAGCTTTCTTAGGGCTGTAGTGCACTTCAAAACGATCCGTGTCTGTGTAAAGTAATACGAAACAATTTGTTAGCACAAAAAGTTCTATGAGGCCGTACAGCTATTGTAGCCGAGGCACTGAGGCGGAGAAGGCCATAATCAAGGTTGTTCTTCAACGAGGACTTGTAGGAACGCGTCGGGTTCAGGGATGTCTTCGAGAAAGCCAGCTGCATCGCAAAACTCGGCGAAGGAAGCGCAAGGAAGAAGCTCATCAGTGAGAGTCGTGACTATCTTCTCAGCTGCCTTTGCGTTAGCTTCGTCGTTGTGTCTAATGTACTCTGCCAATTTGATCGGCCATTGGTCTACTGCTGTTGCACTGACGTTCTGTGGGGATAAGAGCTACTTAGTTTTTTCAATTCAATATACTTTAATCACTAAGGCCGGCCACATACAGTCGGAATTCCGTTTCGGAATATCGATTCGGGATTATCAATCACACAATAAGAGATATTATACATCACACACATACGATTATTTCCGTTCGGTATAACATCAGATATAGAATCAGCTGAGAAACGCGAGGCATTAAGTCAAGATGTTCTCGCGAATTTACGACTGTATTGTGGCCCTGCAAAATCTAAGAAATACTTGCATTCAGAACGACTTTTTCCGTGCGGAATTCCGAATGCACAAACGGAATTTCGAGTCAGAAAAATTTCTTACGAAACAAAATAGAGGTAGAGATTTTTTACCTAAACTTCGATAAACAGAGACTTTCTGTGACAGAAAGTGGAGACTGTCTTACGACTATATTTGTTTGTCTCGGATTTTCTTTTAATCACGGAAGTACTTTAAAAATTGACGTTATTTGGGATAGGTAGGTAGAGCATATTTATAAAAAATGTTGAATATTTTTTGTCGGAATTGTCCAATATATTCTGGAAAATTGGAGGTTCCTGCAAATCGCTGCAAAAAATTTCCGTTGAAAAAATCCGGGACAAAAAATGTAGTCGCAAGGCAGTCTCCACTTTCTGTTTCTGTTCCTCGAAGTTTAGGTAAATAAACTCTTATTCCGATTATTGGTGATAATGATAAGTCCGTTATTTGTCTGGTATTCCGACTGTATGTGGCCAGCCCAATAAAAACAGTATAATTATTTTTACAAAAAAAAAATGTAAATATTAAATAGTATTGCGATATTTTTTACTGTTTTACTACCATATATAGTTTATACTCCACCAGTTTGTATTATTGACACAAACTCTGAACTACACAAAGAAAACTTCCTTCAGCCTGACTAAACTCAAACCAGTGTGTTGCCATGCCGGGGCCAGCACTTTTAACTTTACAATAGATAGCTATATATAGATATAGAGATATAGAGATTTTTTTACAATATCAAGTGACTGGACGAGCAAGTCGTGCGCCCGATGGTAAGCTACACGCCTGTTCATACAGTTGCATAAATCAAATCTGAGGGGCACTGCACCCGTCACCTTGAGGCATAAGTTAACAAGCCCCATGTGCCTGTAATATCACCAGCACCCTTTTACCCTTCAAAACTGGAACACAGTCATGCTGACATTACTGCTTGGCGGCGGAAATGGGTAATGCGGCAGTAGTGCCCTGGACGATCTCTTTCACAAGGAGCTCTACTGCTACTAAACTGGGCAACAGACTAAATCAGCAGATCTTACGAATTCCTTATGTGCTTGCTTGTCCCGGCACGGCAGCAGTGGCTGGCTCGAGTCCGTTTAGATGGAAGGATTTTTTCTTTATTTCCTTCGATCTTTGCATCAATAATAAAAGTACTGCAGTTTTATGCAAGAGGAAAAGGGCGTCAACTACATTCAAGGTTGTCGATTGGTCACCAAAAGCTGGCAGACAACGGTATGTGTATGACACGTCTCCATTAGATAGACCTAACCAGGTGATCATCACCAGTGATGATCACATGGAACCAGTCCATACAAGGTCGTTTGTAAAATACTAACAACCTCGGAGGACTGTATTACTAATATCATAAATAACAACTTTTGTTCCATGACCTTTTACAAGACATAATAAATTTACCAAAATAAACTTTTGAGTTTTGCTGTACTATCTGTCATTTTTTAGATCTACAAACACTTGTAGTAATTTGTTTAACAACGCCTCTCGCGTGCTTTCTTTTGCTACCGTAAGAGAGTCATCACCTTTTAGAGTGATTTATTTAAATTTTGTAATTTTTGTATTTTCATGTTTTGTACGAAAGATAATTTATTTATTTATTAGATTCAAAAAACAGTTTATATTCACTCTTTAACAAAAGCTTAAACATTATTGCTAGTTTTAGTCCTAGAATGTAAACCTAAACATGTACATACAGCATGACCAAACATAAGTAAACAATTTTGTTACAATATACACCCCCAGACACTAAATATAATTCGAGCCCCTTAAATTTTTGCCGTAAAGGGCTAGAATACAAATTGGTGTTATCACAAAAAGTTTTCCCCCAGTTTTGCATATCCAAATTCCCAACAAGGACTTATGGAAAAGACGTTTAATATACTAATTTCAAATTTGCGTAATAGTTTTTGATCATTCAAACATTGTTTAAGCTTATGGCACGTAATACTGCAAATGCGTGGTGGCTCGAATTGTATCCGGAAGTGTATTAATAAAACGTACGTAGACATAATAAAACTGTAACCTTAAATAAAACAGAATTACTATAACCATGAAAGAGAGAAACTGTGATGCTTGTGGTTTCGATTGCCAAGTCCTTTAAAATGACAACCAAATATATCCATCTCTAAATCATCACCATAATCTGATGAATTATTAAAAGTCACGGAACAAAAGTTGTTTATGACATTAGTAAATATTCTGCCGTGAGGTTGTTAGTACTTTATAAATAACGCAGTATAGGCGGCCTGGGATTGCATCCTTAGTATTAGACGGCAAATAATATGAATGAGTATGATGCTCACCTTAAACATAACATTGTAGAGCTGGTCGATAATGGCGACGAAGAGCGCGTAGGGTTTGTAATCCGCCCAGGGTTTGACCTGGCGGTGGTCGGCGGGCAACGCGCGCATCGCCGGCCCGCCCGGCGCCGCCGCGCGCACGTGCCCGATTATCAGAAGACGCTCAAGCATGTCCACTTTCAATGAACGCCATCTAATCATAACAATTTACATTATTTAAATGTATTCTAGCAATGGGAAGGAAAACGTGTGATTATCACCAGGGATACTACACTTCTTTTCAATGCGTTTTAAACAAAAAGTAAACAAACAAATCACTGACCCGACCATAGACGGTTTAGTGATAGCCAATTGTAATTTCAACTACAAATCGACTAATTAATTGAATGAAGCGATTTGCTTAATTGAATCATACTATTGGTTTTCCTTACATATCCTATAAAAGTTAATTTAAAATACTTAGATACTTGTTCGATTGCGAATGAAATTTTCGATTTACTAGTCGATTACAAAAACTTTAATTGAATGAACCGAATGTTTCTTTTCGTCAACACTATGGTACCATAGACAAGTCATAGATGTATAACTGAAAAATACCCTCACTTTTGGATTCCCATTTTTCAAATACAATTTTAGGATGCTATTCAAATGAATATTGTTGGAAAAATTGAAGAGATATCAAAGTCGAAATCTTCGAAATATGCGTGAAAGTGTTACTCGTTACTCTATTCGGTTTATTGAGTGATTGCTTTAGAATTTGAATCAAACAGTTTCGTTTAATTTTTTTTTCAAATGGATTAGGTTATAATAAGCAATTTTTTATGGTACTTAATATCAGATTGCAGTACCGGAAAATTCTTCACGACAAACTGTAATTGAACACTGGTGTTGTGAATAGAATATATAATATAGAATAGTTGAAAATCTATTAATACTTACTTGGCGTGAGGATAGAGTAGCAACATGAGCGTGATGAAGTAGAGCGGGCTTTCTGCGTCATGGGCGGACTCAAGTACGCGCGGCGGTGCCCATGCAAGAGACGCCTCCAGCGCCGTCACCTCACGGGCCGCCACGCGGGTCCTGCGGTTTTTATGGCGTATTTAAACCAAATCGAGAACCGCTCCTTCGACAAGCGAATTCGACTGACGAAGGCGAAAAAATCATGTTTTTCACAAAAATAAATATTTTTCCTTTAATGTTCCACATTAAAATTTGACGTTAACACTTGTCAAAAGGTGAAGTAACTGAAAAAAAAAACGGAAAAAGTAATTGAAATTTTCCAACAGAGTACGTTGTTTCACAAAGTCGACTACCGTCTTCGCCAAAATCATCAAATCTTTATAAATACAACTTTACACACACACATACAACAAATCGTCCGAAACATTCACCAAGCTGGGGAATACCTATTCAGCAGTCCCCAGCACACGCATCGTGTGACGCGGCCATAGACTTGAAACTTATTTGATCGAACGTCGCTTGACGAAGGTAACCGAGACGCCTGACAGTGATTATACCTAAATTTCAGCAGCGTACTACGGTTGTTAAACGACTCAGTGTTTACACTGGGTAGGTTGACACCTTCGGAGGGCTACCTGTCGATCCAATGTAAGTGCACCACTATGGTGCGACTTCAAAACAAGATTTTCTGCACTTACCGTTACATGTATTTGTAGATATGTATTAATGACCTTGATTTTCTTAAAAAACACAAACTATTTCAAAATGTGAACTATGATTTTTATAGTCAATTGCCTCGCATCACAATTAGCTCATACTCACGTATTGATGACATAGAGTGCCATATGAATGAGCGCCGGCACGAGCTGCATATTAGACAGCGGTCCACCGCCGCCCGTGTCGTCGTGAAAGGTGCGCCCGCGTGCGAATCGCTGCAGCAGCAATTTCAGGTCATGGATCGTGCACGTGTGGCCGATGTCACGATGCCCTGTGCATTCCTAGTACAAAACAATACACGATTATAGAAGTGTAGGACCATTGGTCAGGCAAAAACAAAGTCCAGAAACTGTTTGAAATTTCAAGAAGTTTTTCCTACACTTGATGTGCCAAGCCGAATGGGATTTGATTGAAAGGAATAGAATAATAATAATAAAGCACACACTCAACATAGCCCCGCACTAGGGAAACCTTGTATCGCGGGTGCCATGGACACACACATAGATAACAACAAATAACACCCAAACTCACGAGAGAAATAAATGTAGACTATACAAATATTTCTCCCGGCCCGGGAATCGAATCAGGTACCTGGGTGGCAGTCCAGCAGATAACCGTTCGGCCACGGAGGCAGTTAACTTGAAATCGATATGGGCATGAATACAAACCTGCAGGTAGGTGGTATGTCGAGCGAGGCAGCTAGCGTACGCGGACTCCGGCACGTGAGGACCCCACAGCGGCAGCAGGCCATTGCACTTCGTAGATGCATTTTGCAGTGCAGCGCTCTCCCATTCGTCTCTACAATAACGTAGCAATTTCAGAACTTGCTGTCACGAAATCGTTGGCTATGTCGATTTCCACATATTATTTCAATGCACATAATGCATCATATTTATTCAATGCATGCACATATTATTATACGGTATGTACGCGTCTAGGTGCGCTACAGGCGCATCAAACTTAATTTATTTATCTTGTTTCTAACCTGGCACGAGCAAGCCTGACAGCGGCCATGTGGCACTCGACGTGCACTATGTTGTAGTGAGAGACAGTAGTGTAGCCGAGCGTCTTGCGTGCGCGCACCTCATACTCCTCCACAGGGCACCGCTTTGTGAACGTGTAGATGCCCAGCACCTGCGTGTAAGTAGTGTTAATTAATTTGGTAAAGTGTTGAAAGTAAAGAAGATTTTAAAGCTATGGGAATATTAGTAAACAACCGAGTTTTTAGGTTTTCGCGATTGTTACACATTTGAAATGAAACTATTTTTTTGGATGTAAATCGCGTACAATTACTTCTTAGTAGTCAGTCGTAACCACGCGATCCATGAAGGACACGAAACGTTGGTTTGTTTTGTAAAAACAAATATACGAAATTTAAATTCGAAAAACAAATAGTTTTTATTTCCAAACGATTAAACGCCTATTAAAATTGCTCGAGCAAATCTCTGTGAAGCAGTGATTTTCCCTATTCAAATTTTCATTAATTAGTTTAGATAAGTGTAAACCTGGATGGATTTTAATAAAATTTGTATGCCTGCATATGAAACTAGTTCTCCTATTTATTGCGTAAGCGTAGTGTTGGGTCAAAAAAAAATTGAAAAGTACGTATTTATCAGAAAAATACATTATTTTTCCGAATATTTTACCTATATTTTTCCACATTTGACACCTGACCAAAGTTGGAGATACTGAACGAACCCATTATAAAGATTTTTTTGCCTATGATTTTTTTTCGCTGTTGTCCAATGATTTTAAATTTCGTTTTACTTTAACTTGCTTTTAGCCAAAAAGTCATATCTAAACGTAGAACATTATAATGAACCTTCGAATTATATTTTTCCAATTATTACATTTTATTGGAAAATTTTCCAGAAAACTTTCCACTATATGAAATTTTCGGCAAATTACCAAACAGTACGTAAGCGTAAACAATATTTAGTCCATAGAAAATTTATCGATTGCAATCAATAGCTGCTTGAACGCTTTTGACAGTTTTGCGCAATGAGCTGTCATTTTACCTTATGGAAAAAAAATAAAAGAAAGGAGCTGCCCTAACTACGGAATGAACGTGCATACCTAAACAAAAATTGAACGAACAAATGGCGGATTTCTTTAGTGTCGTACCAATATCTATCGATAGGTCATTTCACGAGCAAACATTTAATTAAAGCAGATCCATTTGGGAATATTATATATGGGAATGTCACATGAAATTTTGAATTTATAGTTTTGCGTTTACAATACTCAAATATTACGAAAAGTGAATTTGCACAGAAAAATGTAATATGAGGGTTTATAAAAAAAAAGAAAACCTTGAAATATAAATCAGGAGATCTCCTATACATTTCCAACCTCAAGATTCATAATTTCATAGATGAATTTAAAAACAGTTTCCAAATAGTGTAAGCTTTTTTGTATTTATGCATTGGTATAGAATTAATATCGGTGACTGATTTAAGTGAATCTTTAATACTTCCATTTAATAAATAAAATTAGTAATATTATCAATAATAATATTAATAATAATATTATTATCATACATTTATTTGCTTAAAACATGGTATAACATGAGATGTATCAAGAGACAGTGTTAGTATAAACATGTTTCGCATATATTAAATAGCATGCAAATGTCCGAGTATATAATGTCAATTGACTACTTTGGCCGAGCGCCTTATATTTATGCAGAAAAATCGACACTTCTCCGAAGTGATACAAGTAGTCGCTGACTGCGATTTGTGATAAGCCATGCCAAACGAGCTCTACATACGTTAGCGTTCGCCTTCACTCGGTCAGCTAGGCGAGTGACACCAAACGATGGCAAGGCAAGGCAAATAGGCTGTCTATACGTTGGTTTCTGTGAATCTGACATTCTGCCTGTTTGGCATTTTGCGTTTCTGACACACTGCGTCAAAACGCACCCGGCAACGTTGGACCAACATGGTCATTGTATTGCTGGCTTTATAAAATAAGAATTTTTAGTAGTTTGGTTGTCAGTGGGAAAAAATTGAAAACGAGTGGATAATTTTGTTTTCTTTTGTTTTTTTTTGTTTACTTCTAAGTTAAATATAAAATTATTTACCAATAAACCTAATGACGGAATTGCATTATCATGTAATCTAGTTACATTCAAAGTTCTGTTCTGAAAAATATGACTCTTCAAAATGAAGCGAATAATTGAAGATGGTCTTTGATTCAATGTTTATATTTGGCAGTTCTACGATTTCCAACCCACTTTCTTTTTCATTTGCAGGTAAACTTGAAATAATAAAAATAAAATAATAAAAACCTCTTAGTGAATTATTTTAATAACAGAATATCGATAATATATACGCTTCCAAGAACAACACTATGTCAAAATAATCGTTAACAATAATCATCAAAATATACAAACAAACAGGCAATCTGAAGAAACCAAAGCAAGATTTGGCAAGATTTATGAACAAATACATGAGATATTTGGGCTTTTGTGTGATTTGTAGACAGAAAAATAACACGTGTCTGTATATAATGCTGCAGCAACGAATTTTTATTAATACTTAATAAAAATTTATTATTTTTTATTATTTATTATTAAAAATAAACATGTTTATGTTTCCAACGTCGAAATGCGTCATATACATATAACGTCTGATTTATATATGTCAACATAACATGTCCTTTGGTTTGCACAGTCCAAGCATTTTACTCCGTATTGAAAAAAACACAAACTATAGTAATATCAAAGTACCAGGTAATAACCCATCTAGTACCCACGCTTACCTTGGTAGGCTGATATTTGTACCCCTCGCGACAGATGCAGCATACAGCTCCCGCCTCCTCGGCGAGGTCTGCAACCTGCTGCGTCAAAGAGCACTGCGCCGTCACCTGTCCACGCTCGTTGCTTCTCATACCTAATGCGCCAAGTTGTCGTTCTCGGACTGCCATGGCGAGGCGTTTCTTTTCCTGTTGTCCAATTTTGAATTATAGGTTGCACTATACTTTCTAGGCGTTACAAATTCTTACAATTATTTATTTATATATTTATTTAATAAGAATATATCGAAGAACTTAAAACTAAATAAAATAATAAACTGAAGGTAGGACTTCATCCGGTTCTCAAAAGGCTAGTGCCAGGTGAAGCTTAGTACACAATTTAATTAGCCTGTTACATAAAAAGACAACCGCAGTTGTAAGCCTCATTATGAGCCAAAGAAATGCCCACTTAGTGCTCTCCTTGACGAAATCCAACTCATATTAAAAAGACCCAGATTAAGGCTGCCTTTCACACACAAAATAGGCGATTTGTCGTCGAGTTGCGGACACCAGCCCGTTACACCAAGTACCAAGTAAGGCTGCCTTTCCACCAGAGATGTGAGAGGTAGCGAGGCGGTGCGAGGATGTGTAGCGGCGCTCTGAAACGGTGTGACATTTTCCACCAAAGCTGTGCAAGGATGCGTTACGAACTCTTTTTAGCTATGCGCGGGCGGAGTACGGTGTGGTGGCGTGAGCGGTGGCTATATGACAGTGTCAGTTAGTGTCATACTTTCAGTAGCTCCAGTTTCCTACACCGTTTTGCACACATTCCTCGCCCGCATCCCTCGCACACATTTCCCGCTATTTTGTATGTACGAATACTTAGCTCCGCTAATCCTTTTGGTGGAAAGGCAGCCTTAAAGGTTCCAATTATTGCTGGCTAACCTAAACTAGTTTTGTCTGTAATTAGTACGGGCCGGGGGTAGAACCAAAAGCGAATTGTCTTTCAAAAACATCGAAGATATGTGATATTTGTGGAAACAATTTCTGACGTCAACGTCAATTTAAGACGGATTTGTGTTCTATATGTTAAATTATTTTATTAACCAAGTGGTAATTTAGTACAATTTCTATACAAACCTGTCGAGTAAAATCGCGGACTTGCTGCACCTTGGCGGCACACTGCGGCTGTGAACGGAGCGCTTCCAGAAGGTTCTCAGCTAGTGACCCGACGTGTTCGCCCGAAGACACTTGCTCCAGACGGTGCACGATTGGAATTACTTTCTCGCATACTAGCATCTGTATGGAAGTTACAATTAGTAGAGCCCGCTATCTAGTACGAGTACTTGTTGCAGGGCATTTAACGTGTTGTTTGGGGCCCCTTCAATGACAAAGAAGTCGATCCCATAATACTTATTCTTATATTTTGTTATGTAGTATTTACAAGTAGTATTAACGTTATTGCTAATTATTTTTAATTACTATTTATTCAAATTTGCAATATTAATTTGAATTAGTAGCAGAAGAGATCACAGGTGAAATTACAGGCACAGGGACTTGTCAACTTATGTCTCAAGTGACGGGCGCAGTGGCAGTGCCCCTCAGACCTTTGCGATTTAAAGCTCTGAGAGGCACTGCAACTGTTATGGGTAGGCGTGTAGCTCACCATCAGGCGCACGACTTTTTCGTCCCGTCACTTGATATTATTAAAAAAAAAGAATTCAAGTAGCGGTCAGGTCAAATAAATAAAATCGTATTATCTACCAATAACGCACATTGAAAGCGTACTCAATTAGTATAGGTAATAGTAGGAAAATTGAGAAAACGCTGTCGCTACGGTAGAAAGAGATGGACGTAGGGGCGAGAATAGGTGACCGCTATCTCATGCATGCTAAAGATTCGAAGAGAATAAATAAATAAATATGCGTTTTATTGGTAGGTAAAACGCTTCTAATATTTTTATAAATAAATTTACCTGGGTAGGCTCATGGTCAGTAGCGAGCCCGGTAAGGAAGCGCAGGATGTATTTGAGCGCGGGGCGGCTGATAAACTCCTTCAGTTCGTCGGAATCAGTTAGGACTAGAGTTGGTTTCACACAAGGTGCGTGTTTCTAAATGGAAAAAAGCGTCGTGTTAAATTCTTTATTGACAAAACATTTATTGTAAAAATTCTTAAAAAATACATTTTTAAAACCAATTCTAGGAGTAAATCGTGTGGTTTGAAGTTTATATTGTTTTAAGGTTTAAAACTAGAATGAAATAAAAAGTTTCCACTAAAGGACAAAAATCCAAGGTAGTTAGCTCTCACAGGTTATTTTCATTTATAATATTTAAAATAAATGATGTAAATACATTTATCATTTGCATGCAAATGTTTATTTACAAAGAGTAACCCCTTGAGTTTCTTACTCATTATTATCAGGGGAATCTGCCTTACGAATCAGTAGTTGAATTTATACAATGACGACGATTTCAAGTGTCATTTGCTTACCTATGACAAAAAGATTTATTTGAGTTTGTGTTACTCCTGGATATAAAAAACTGTCTAGGCAAATACAGCCTGAGATGGGCAAGAGCCCGGGTTTTAACTCGGCGCTTGGTTAATCTGGGTTTAAATCGGTTTAAACACAAAAATCGAATCGTAAATCCATAGGATTGCAAGGTGTGTTTTGTGTGAAGATGCCTCTTTTTCGTCTAAACAGAGTTTCTGAATCGAAATTTGCAATTAAGTATGTTCTTACACAAAAAATTACACCAAATTCACAATGGCACAATTTACGATCATCATAACAATAGTAAAGGTACGTTCGTAATAAATAAATTTTAGTTTAAACATCAATGTGTTGTCCTTAGCGAATGGCTCCCTGACAGCCTGTTTGCTGTTCCATCAATGTGACCGTCAATGTGCGGGGCGCGGTGCGGTATCTAAAGTTAGGGAGGGGGGAAGAGTGACCATTCTCGTAACTTTTTTATTCTCTGCTTTGGTGAAAGGTCTGTTATCCACTACACTTCTTTAGATGATACTATTAGAGTTACTTTAAAATCCAACTCCAACTTCCTCGGTAAGTAGTTTTGCCCTACGATGCAGTAAAACCATTTTCGGAAATCCGGAAAAAAGTAGTTGATGAATTTGGTGGTTTTAACAGCTCTATATCGATCCTTGGAGCTATATTTATACATGTATCTGTACATGTGGAACACCTTTTTCCGACCATTGTTAAGTTCCTAGAACAATGCCACAAGCACCCCACTCACCTGAATATAATCCAAAGCGTCACGAACAACCCCAAGCGATATAAGGTAATCCTTGAGCGTGCCACCTATTGAATTTCTCTCGATATTGGCGCAGAGTACACAGAATAGTTCCATGCGGAACTCTTCCTCGGTCCATTGCTCCGAATCCAAGCGGTCGAAGTCTAATACGGGCTTAAAGTGGTCGACCAGCATGGCCATCTTGAGATCATTGCCGTATACTAAAGCTGCTAGGACGCGGGTTAGGTGGCCCAGAGCTACTGAGTTGTTACGGATTCCTGTATGTAAAAGAAATTCAGCCTTGGTAAAAAAAAACTGGTAATAATAGTTTGATTTACGGATTTGTAAAATGAGTAGAAAGATAAAACATAGCCATAGATCAACTCAAAAGGACTGCTAATCTCTTTACTACAGATCGTAGCTCTGAAAAAGGTCACGATTCCGTCTTATCCTATACATGGCGCTAATCAATAACCTGGAAGTAGTTTAGCCGTGGATATCAATTAATTCCTAAGAAATATAAGAAGTCTATTTTTTCTTTACATATTATTTAAATATCGATCATGAGCCAAAATTATTTTTAGAACTTTGACAATATTGTGTGTGAAAGTAGATGGCAATGTGTGTCACAAACTAATTCATACATTAACGTTTCCTAATAATCCCAACTGCCTGTGTGGAGGAACGGTTACCATACGGCCGGACTTCCACGCAGAGGTCCCAGGTTCCATTCCCGGGCCGGGAAAAATATTTTAAAGCCTTCATTTATTTCTCTCGTGAGATTGGGTGTCATTTGTCTTATGTGTGCTCCATGGTACTCGTGACACAGGGATTCCCTAATGCGGGGCTATGTTGAGTGTTTGCGTTATTATTTAAAAAGTAATAATAAATGGGTAGTCCTAAATAAAATAAAGATTAGTCGGCTAGTCGGATTTTATGGATATTTCCATAAAATCTGCAACAAGCGCTATCTAGGTGATTTATTTATTATCACTATAAATTAGTATAAGCTTTGATAAATTGCAGCTCGTCAATGTAAAATAACTTATTTACAAAAATAGCTATTTGGTACTCGTTGCGACATTTGGTTTACCAATAGGTACTAAATACCCAACTACGCTTTCTTGTATCGCGATTAGTAGTCCTTTTGTGTTATTGATCCATGCCATGGCTTAACATTTCATTTATTGATCTGTTATTGACCTGGACATTCCGTGCAGTTGAGCAGAGCTTGAACGTATTCGGGACCTCCGAAAGTTAGTGAGAACTGCAGGAATGATTCGAGGCTCTCACTTGCTGCCACGGAGAGAATGCGTTCCATGATCTATAAACAAGAAAACATCAATCTATAACGACAAAGGGTAGGTTCTTTTTATGCGCCATATTTTGGTTGTATAAAGAATTATATACTTGATGCAAGCGCAGTCATTACTCATTGTCAACTTATCGACGTCGGTCACGATGTTTTTCTTCACCGTTAGCGAGAGTTATTGATATGTGAGTAATATAGATATTAAAATTATAGGGTATATACACAGGGTTGGGTGTACATAATACAGGGTAGGGTGTACATCAATCTTTCGCCACAGGGATTGGAACATAAACATACCTCCAAAAGTTGATAGACAAGCTCAGCTCGGGGCATGTCTCGTTCCTCCTGCGCGGCGAGATGCAGCGCGTGCAACAGCACGGGCAGCGCGCGCGTCTCGGCGCGCGTCAGCACGCGCACGCCGCGGCGCACGCGCGTGCACAGCGCCAGCAGGCGGAGCAGCGTCGAGCACAGGGCTCGGGCCGCCCCCACGCGCTGGATAGCGGCCAATCGCTGCAGCATCACCTCTAGTCCGCCTGGGCACACGAGACGTTTCGTTGATTATTTATTCATTATTTCACGCAAAGGAACTAACAAAAAACACAACTAATACAAAACTTTAAAACATCACGTAGCCACCATCTCAAACTAGTTCGTGCACCTTCCGAAACTCCTGCTTTTTTGCTTTTTTGCTAACACAATTTTTTCAGCAACAGAGTGGTACATAATTAACACATGCTACCGGAAGATGTTGTTTCTGCTGTCTCTGTTAATGCCTTCAAAACAAGCTCGACAACTGGCTACGAAAGAGTGATTTAGTGCTAAGAAAGTGAACTAAAACAAACGATATAAATTTCATATCAGCGAAAGTTGCTTGTCTATAATCAAATAAATGAATAATATAAATAGATGAAAACGGGTCTCCTCGACATGGTACCTAAGATGCTGGTAGTTTCGACGCTACAATCTCAGAATCTACTTTCTGTGCTGTTACTTAGTGGAGACCACTTTGAGAATGGAGTGGGCGCTGAGGCCTGAATTATATATGAGATCCAAACGGTTGCATATAAAACTAGTTCGTAAACGTCCCATTCACAATGTGCGGGCTACAATCGTAACGATTATCATGCGGTACTAGCTCATTCATTATGTATATGTCCAGTCCCATACTAACTAGAAGAGAACACGAACTCACGCACTCGTGCTTTCACTGATAGGGGATGATGTCTTTCATTTAGGATGTGACATAAACATAAATACTCACCACAATCAGCAAGGACGTTAGCCATGCGATACACCTGTTCATCGTCGACCGCCTCCGCATTGGTTTGGCTAAGCGTTTCGACAAATTCTTCAGTGGCGTCGCCGAGTAATCCTCGCATGCGGTAAACCACGCGCATGGCGTCCACGCCTTCGCCCGATGTACACCATACCTAAAAACGGTGGAAAGTTAATTTGATGTGCTACTGGATTTGTATGATAAATCTCAGGTATTAGAAAAAATAATTTTTAAACAATTGGTCTTTAAAAGCTAACGATTTTCATATATCTAACGGTCTAATAAATAAAAAACTTATCGTAACCTAACACCCATAGAATATTTCAAAAAATATCACAAATAAACAAAACAATACCTTCTTATAAACTTCCTTGACAGGAAGATCGAGTGACATGATTTTGTTACAAACGAGCAACTCCATCCCATTGTCGTCTTCTAGCAGCGCGACAAGTTCGCAGTCGGTGCAGATCTTGTTTTTCACATCGCGCATCAAAGGGCCCATGCCGGGCTCTAACGACGAATAAGGGTTGCCTAACATACGACCCTGTAACCGAAAAGAGTTAAAATAACATCTTCCTATTTCGGAGAAACTTTTGTGTAATCTCTGTACATAAGAAGCCACCTTAAATTTGACATGGTAGTACAGAAGTCTGATTATAAATATCAGAAGTGTAAGCGACGGCATATATCTCCTGTTAAAAACAAACCTGAAGGAAATCTTCCTGTTGCGGGTCCTTCTCAAGCGTTAGGAAGAACTCGCCGACATCGTTTTCCTCCGGATAGATAATGGAACATAGCCGCTCGAAGATAAACACCGGTGTGCGGTAGTCGTGCAGCGGGTATTTCTGTACAGTCTCGATACAGACCGCCATGAACTCTGCTGTTTCTGTCTCGGTTCCTGTCATGGAAATGGATCGAATAATAATAAAAATATTGAAAAGTAATAAAAATCGGAAATGAAACTATTTTTCCGGATTTAAATCGCGCATGTTTGTTTTTTCAAAAAAACCAACTTTTCGGGCCCTTTACAGGTCCCATGGTCACTGTCGAAAATCTAAGAACTCGATAAATAATAAAAATCGTTTAATTATCTCAACACGTCACTAAATAAATAAACTACTCTATACTCGATTTTTATACATTCTGCGTTCGTCATATACATCGAATACACAACCAGAAATATCGACGAAATGTCATTTATTTTGTTTGAAAACTATTCTGCCAAATGACAACTGGTGACTACTGCGTTCCAATTGGCCAGCCCGAATTCGAAATATACATTAGAGTTGGACAAGTAAATATTATATTATCGAAATAGAAGTCAAGATATTTATATGGCATTATAAATTTAATTTTTAATTATTTATATACAGGCTGTATATTTGAAAGTGACACATATTCATACATGTCATAGTAAATCATGTTACTTAACATAGACTAAACAACTTAACATAGACTAAAATAAAATTAGGATATGGGATAGACCAAAAAATAAATCAACAAATGTGTTTTGAAGTGTACATAGGAATAAACCGTTTCCCTTTATGCTTGATTTCGAGTGCAATGGGAATACTACCAACCGAGCGCCGAGTGAGACAGCAACAATAACAATGATTTCACATTTACGTTTTAGCTTATGTTAATTATTTTTTTTGTGGAAATGTTTTACGTACTAAAAAAGAAGTCAAAGTCAAGTCAAAGATGATTTATTCCATAGGTAAAATAAATTTACACTTGAAAACGTCACATTTAAGCTACTGCTCGTTCACTACGCTGACCTCCCTGAGAAGAACGAGCAAAAAACTCTAGGGATTGCTCTTTTCAAATAAACTTAAATGCTATGGAATACACTTTGAATCAAATTTG
This sequence comes from Hyposmocoma kahamanoa, assembly GCF_003589595.1. Taxonomy (NCBI): domain Eukaryota; kingdom Metazoa; phylum Arthropoda; class Insecta; order Lepidoptera; family Cosmopterigidae; genus Hyposmocoma; species Hyposmocoma kahamanoa. Next base: position 6,178,333 of record NW_020653945.1, read on the forward strand.
TGTGGATTCTGAAGCCATGTCGTCTTTCCATACATCTTTATCTAACACGTAGTCTTCAATTTTGTAATATGATTTTTCGATCAAAATATTTTTAATGTAGTTTTTAAACTTAGGAAATGATAAACTTAATATATGCTCCGGAATCTTATTGTAAAAAGTTTTATATTGTATGAAAGTTTATGATTTAGTAACTAGTTATCATTTAATAAGAATTGAGGTTTTTGGCGTAGTTAAAAATGTGAACTCAAATTATTTATGATTGATTTTTTAGTTATTTACAGTTTATTGCACATACGTGACACTAGGCAAGTGTTCAAAATGTCCACCGTTTTCCACAATGCGTAGTCTAGCACGGCATAATAAATTTTGTTTTAAATTGTACAACACAAACACATTTTATTTCACAGTATAAAATGCTGAGATAATCCTCTCACGCAACACTTCGACACTGTTCACCTCCTCCGCGTAAACTCCGATTTGAGGCGATCGGGCGAGCGGAAGTACAAATAATTTACGTGTTAATTTACGTGTTAATTTACGTGTTAATTTACGTGTCTTCGTGCACTGAGCAATTTCGCGTATGCGCCCGCGCCCCCAACCCCGACCTGTGCTTTGTTTTTCACCGCCATGCCGCCACCCGCCGCTGCGTCGGACCAACAATAATAGTGATGTGCATAGATTTCGATAACTAATGTTGTTCTCAAGTAGTAGTCGATAAAAAAATTTAAAAAATATTTTTTGTAAAGTTTAAGTTCATTAGTTTATTATTTCTTTGGGTTCAGAATCAGGAATATAACGCACTCTATAAGTATGTCCCACTTTCAAATATACAGCCTGTATATGGCTTTATAAATAACTATTACCTGTTATTTTGCACGACTGACCAAACAAAGGAGCGTAATGTTTTCATGGCGAAAATATGTAAAAAAAGGGATGGTATTATTCTAGGCCAGCACCACACGGCCATAAGATGTTAAATATATAAATGTACTCTCAAACAAAAACAATTTTCTTGAGCAATAAAAATAAACGATTCTCTATAAACTCTGTCATCTGCGAAATCATACCTAGAATTCTACAATCTATTAGGTAATAGTGTTTATTGTGCATAATCTGACATACTTATATAATCGATACATTAAACTCATGGATCAATACTTAACTACGACGAGGTTAGATGTAGATTTTTTTTACTTTACTGATTGTTTAAATAAATCATTATGCAGTAATAATTATACTTGTAAATATCGATACATAATATGATTTTTTCAGTGCAACACTAGTAACGCGTGCCTAATGAATAGAATGAGATGATGTAGTGAGAGTTGCATTAGGTGGAAGCAAGACGCACAAATGATTTGAAACAATTGATTGGTGTCGTCAATTGTTTCACTTCAAAACGTACAGTTTAACTTGAGCTATGCTATAATGGACTAAAATTCAAAAATTACATCATCAGTCCTCTCCTACAAGTCAGCTCCTTGACCTCCTTATACGACACGATACCGGTCTTTTGCTTTATTTGGACTATGTAACTGCGCCTAGGTCGACCTCTTCCCCTAATTACATATTTAATATTTAATTACCGGTGAAATGTGATTGCGTATGTTTTTTAATTAGATGTATTGCTGTTTTTCCCACCGAATGGAACAGCACGCCATTGTTAGAAATATTATCTTTATTACAATAAATATAAAATATTTTTGGAATATACGGCGACGCCATAACAGCGCTAGCAACTGACCTGTGTGTAGGTTAGTTGTTGGCGTTGTTATGTTTCAGTGCAAACAAGAGTTGATATTTATAAGTGATGTATCACTGATGAGTTAACAGGAATGTAGTAGGTATGGCCCTTATTTCGTCTCTGTTTCTGATTATATAGTCGATGGTCATAGATAATAATGAAAACCACAAATTACATGCAAATTCACGAGATAAATAAATGTAGGCCATACAATTATTTCTCCCGGCCCAGGGTGGCAGTCCGGCATGGTAACCATTCGACCACAGAGGCAGTTAATGTTAATAGATCTAAAGAACTTAATTGATTTGAACACACAGACAAACTTATTCTAAAAGAAGAAAATGCATCGAATAGGAGAAGGGAAACAGATCTATAAGGATGGCGAGTTAAAAGTAAACTGGTCAACATAATGTTCGTCGTACCTGTAGTCATCTCTTCAAGTAGTTCCAAGAGCTTCTCTTGTGTGTCATCAGTAAGTCTCGTGCGCTGTACGACCAATCGTCTCAAAGACAGGTAACCGCCAAGCACACAGCCCACAAGCCTTCCCTTATACGTGCGGCGCGCACCGGGCTCTTCCAAAAACATAGCAAGTAGCTCCGTTAAACGCTTCAGAGCGTAGCCCTGAGCCAAGTCCGAGGTAAGTGTAGTTTCTTCTAGACGATGTAGCTGGTCAATTTCTTTAGTCATCAAATCGGCTATTTGTTGCAGTACGCCACGAAGAGCCAGGAATTGTTTCCAAGGTGCTTCCGATGCCAAAGCTAGAGAAAATAAAGAACTCGATTATTATTGACTCACCACAATTCCTGATTAATTTGTTTAAACAAATCGGGTATAGATTATGTATATAAATTATGTTGGACATTTTTGATTTATCATAACTCAAGAATCTAAAAGTATTGCTGCTTACTCTGATAAAGCTGCAAGAACTGTTCGCTAGCTTCTCCCGCAGCGCCGACTGCAGGGAGGAAGCTGGTCAGCAAGATGAGCACCGCTTTGGTTCGTTCGTAAGAATCGCAGAGGGAACGGATCATCTGACAGGCTGTGTCGCGAGCGATGCGAGAGCTTGGGTCGAACATCACCGGGCGGAGCCAACCGCCATCTTCGAGGGCCAGTGGTCGCATGCCGTGCGAGAACAGCATCTACGACAATAAAATTAATCAGAGGTGAAGTTTATTTCCATAATTTTTCGTCTCACTACGTTGAGTCTTCAGACTTATGTCACTTTTATTAAGCCTCGTTAAGAGAAAGTACTCGTATGACAATCTCAATAGCCCAATGGTTTACAATGTTTTTACAGGGAAATTTAAAAGAGGCAATTAATGTGGTTGTCTGGCACGTTACATTATTAACGGGACAATTCCACATTCCTTTTTAACTTATGGTAATTCCTGTAAACTTACACGCTCACGCCACTTGGCAAGGTACTTGAACGCGAGATGTTTATCCCGCGGTGGATAGGGCGTGCCCTCTGTCGGCGGGGGCTCCCGCACCGCAACCAATCGACGCCACTCTTTGTGCTGCACACGACCTGCCAGCCACGCCGCTAAATCTACTACCACATTGCCAGTTGAAGACGCGAAGGCACTAGATTGTGGTGTTGCTGCCGTTTTCTCTGCGCTTTCCTGACAAAAAAAAAAATGGATACATTTTTCACATTGAATGGTGAACTGGCGATTACAATATTTAAATACATTTGCAATAAAGTTATTTAACAAACCTTAGTATCTTTCGATTGATCTGTGTCGGCCGAAGTGATAGAAGGGGCCGGAGCGACAGGCGCCATCAGTTCTTGCATGTAGCGGAGGCAAGGCAACGCCACTTGTTGTAAAGCGAATTGATGAGCTGTAATAATAACATGTATTGCAATACTTTGTTTATTGAATATCATGATGTTTTATTAATAATATTAAATAATAATAATAATAACGCACACTAATAGCCCCGCACTAGGGAAACCCTGTATCGCGGGTGCCATGGACACACACAAATTACAACCAAGCTCACGAGAGAAATATATGTACGCCATACAAATATTTCTCCCGGTAAGGCAATTGGACCCGGGGCCTCTGCGTGGCAGTCTAGCATGGTAACCGTTCGGCCACGAAGGCAGTTGTACTACAAAACAATACAGTACTAAAATTCTTTATTGTACACCACAAAAGGAAACAAATACAATACAATTAAATTAAAAATAAGCGGTGGTACAATGGGCGGTCTTGTCGCATTAAGCGATTCTGTCAGACAACCTTTGGATGGAAGTAATTATATAATTCACAGGAAAAAGACGACGTTGTATGAAGAATTACTAGTCAATAGATAAAAATCGATAAATAAATGCAAATATACATATATTTATAAATAAATAATAAAACCAATGCATATATATAAATATCGTTAGCTACTATATATTCTTACACCTATAAATATAAAATTTCTAAAACTAAATTTCAAAACATAAAAATAACTAAGCAGTCACACTAAAGTTAGGCAGTGTTCTTTTACCATATTTTTGAATACATTCAATGATTTCGCTTGTTGAATAAACAAAGGTAAAGCGTTCCACAAACGAATAGCCTGAACACTAAAGAACTTGTCGTAATACTGGGAGGTATGCAATGGCATCTTAAGTTGGAGAGTTGAAGAAGAGCGCAGAAGTCGGGGGTTAGATTGATGGGCGAATTCAAATCGCTCCTTAAGATAAGGTGGTGTGTGAGGAATGAATAAGATGCCATAAAGAAGATTAAGAATATGAGCACTCCGGCGAAGTGTAATGGGCAACCACTTCAGCTCCTTGCGATAAATGGAAACATGATCAAATTTCCTCAGATCATAAATGAAACGGATGCAAAAGTTTCGTAGACGTTCGAGCTTGTTGAGCTGTTCTACTATGATTCTAAAATATTTTTTGGAAAAATATTCTACTGGAGTGACAGTTTACGTAACAGTTATATCGCGCTGCACACGGGATAAATTCAACAAGATTTTTCTGACGATATTCAATATCAAGTCCATTCAAAAAGTGCCTACCAAATTAGTCAATTGTTGATATGTGAAACGATAATAAAAACAACTATTTCATTGATAATATAAATGAATAGACAAGCCATTTGGCACTTTTTTCAATAAACTTGTTATTGAATATAGTTAGAAAAATCTTGTTGAAATTATCCCGTGTAAACCGCGATATAACTGTTATTTAAACTGTCAGTGCTCCTGCACTGCGCATCTACCCCAGGAACCGACTCTGTTAAGCGGTAGGCATACTTTTGTTACTGAGCTTTTGGAATTTATATGTTATTATTATAGAGCTTGCCTCGATCTGTTGCTCAGGTAGTTGTGAGCGGCGACCCCGGTATGGCAACAACAGACAGTTAAATCGAACCTTTGTATCAACAATAACAATGATCACATATTTTTCACAAATGGATTCAATGTCGCCTATCGGAAGAAGACACTACTTACTAGTATTACTGTACTTCCGTACAGTAATACTAGTTTATAATATTGTTTTTAACTAGATTTTGTTCTACAATATGTATGACTTCAAACAATAAGAGAGTAACTTTTACAATTTAAGGTTTGCGACACTTACAGTTAGGCGACGAAGAGTTAATCCCTGGTATTCCAGCTAAAGCCTCAGCTTTGAGTATGGAGGTAGCGGCCGGCGCTATGCCTGCCACTTCGGTCAGCTGCGGACAGCACCACACCCATAGCTTGACGATGCATCGTAACCTCGCTTCCCAACATTCGACTGAGTCTTGCACTTTCACTAGCGATCCGAGGAGTAAAACTAGTGGACGCACCTAGAAAAATATTCAATGGAAGTAGGTGTATAAGGGAGTAAGAGAGAACTGCCATCTTTACTACTAGCTCTTAGTTCTTGACGTCATGGACACAATACCGTAGTGAAGCCAAACTACAGGTAATAGTAACCGTTATAAACTTACGGAGTTATTGTGATCTTGAGACGCAGCGTGTCCCATGAGAGACAGCGTAATACGTTGTGTCAGAAGGTTGCATAGTTGCTCCGTAGCTGGCAGATTGTCTCGAGTTACAAGGCAAATTAAAGCTCGCACTTCTTCTTGGCACTATAAAGATATTCTGAATTGTATCATCACATCGATTATACATAAAAACCAACCTCAAAAACATAAAAAAATTGTTACGCGTTTTTCAATAAATTTCACTTTATAATACGATACTGCAAATTTGTAATACTGTTAATTAAATGAATCTAACCATCCAAACAAGAAAAACGTGTAACAAGTTAGAAAATAAAATGTAAATCAAAGAAACTAACATGTACCTGTGGAGTACCACGATGCAAATTGTGCTGCACTAATTCCTGCACAAGTCCGAAGCGACAAAGCCGTGTTCGATGTTCTGGCTGAGAGGCCAATGCCCTCAATAGTGTAAGACAATGCTCGGCACAGGCTAGAGCACACCCGTAGCAACCCCCGCCGGACTCTGCGAACACAAAATAGAACATTTATCCTTCGTGTTAGATTGTTCATTCTTTACAGAGAACATAATGAGACGGGCTTTGTCTACGTATTATTTTTTTATGAAGTGACGGAACGAATAACTCGTGTGCCAGGGAACAAGTCACAGGCCTAACCACACATAACAGTTACTGTGCCACTTAGAGGTTTAAAACGCACAGACCCGAGGGGAACTACCTGCGACCAATCACCATAAGCATAAAGTTACAAATCCAATGTGCTTATTCACCAGCACCATTCAACACTGGAACGCAATAATTGCAACAGTAATAGGTATGGTGGCAATAGTTCACTGGATGAACTCTTTTACAAGTAACTCTACTGCACAATTTATTATAAATTACTACTTTTCAAACATAGTCACTCTATAGAGAAAATATTCAATACAAAAAGTGCATCTGAGTATTAGAGGGATACTAAAAACAATCCTATAAAAACATGTAGATAAATTAAGAAACCACCGACAGGTCATAGAAACGTGGGCATGCAACCAGCCGGATGGATAGAAGATCTGGAGAAGAAAACTTGGAACGACGGGTTGTGTAAAGTACTGGATAGATTGGAACGTCGTCTCATGGAAGAGACGTACACTAAGCATAGGGTGGTTCCAGGTTGAAAAAGTGAAGTAACATAGAACTTACCTTTTGTAAGATCTCCATCATAATTTTGCACCAAACCAGCGTATACCGGCAAAGCGTCGCCCTTGAGTTGTTCACTCTGAGATCTGTCATAGGACACTAGTTCTTTCCTGTAACAAATTTATTTTTTTATTAAATCTGATAGTTTTATTTCAATTACTCATAACTGCGAAAGCTTATCATTTTAACATCGTATAGTTTTTCGTTGGCCTAACTTTAGACTTTCCAGGTTGAGGGAATTAGCTACTCTCCATTCATCGAAACCTCCGTGTTTAAACCATGCAATCATAAGGTTACTGCCAGTCAAGTCATAAACGACGTCCTTACCTGCAAGCAAGCACCTTCTGTATGATCTTAGACAAGTCTTCAAAGTGTCCCTTGCTATCTACGCAGTACTTGTGCGCCAGCGTCTGAATGACGCGGTTGATCTGAGCTCCACTGAATGACGTATTGCTCGCGTTGCTGTTCTCGTCACCGGCGCGGCCCTCCAGACGATGTTCGCTTATCTTGTGGAGTAGAGACTGTGGGACAATAGTTTTAGTGAGTACCGTCCTATACAAACAAACAAACAAAGTCACAGACGAACATTGTTTTTCTTGTTATTCTCAACAACGTTGAGCTTCTCATGAAATATGTATCGGTAATGCATCAACCTAATTACTTGTTTATAAAATATAATAACAATAATAATTTATTGTACATAAAAATAGAACATGTTACATAGCATACATTATAATTAAACAGGTTTTGTACAACAGTGTCTAAATAGGTGGCGATACATTCCACCCATGAACTAGGTGGTAACCTGTGTTTCAGGGGTTAGAGTTACTCATCGAGTATATAACCAGAAATAGAGACGAAATGTCATTTAATTTGTTTGAAAAGTGTTCTGCCATATCATTACTGTGACAATTGCGCTCCGATTGGCTAGCCCGAGTTCAAAACAATTGACGGGTGTCGTCAATGTGTGTCGTCAACTGTTTCACTTCAAATCGACCAGTTAACTTGAGCTTTGCTATAATGGACGAAAATTGCAAAATTACATATTTAATATTTAATTACCCATGAAATGTGATTCCGTTTGTTTTGTAATTAGATGTTTTGCTGTTGTTCCTACATCACCTAGAGATATTATCTTTATTATAATAAATACAGAATATTTTTAGAATATACGGAGACGTATACATACGTCAGTAGTTGGCCTGTCTATATTTCAGTGCAAACGGGAGTTGATATTTATAAGAGCTGTATCGCTAATGTGTTACCAGGAATACATGGCCCTTATTTTGTCTCTATTTCTGGTTATATACTCGATGGAGTTACTCGACGCACAATGTCAACAAAAATGTGAAACGGACGGTGTAACAGTTCCTACTTAAACAAAATAAAATTTAAGTAAAAAACAATAATTAGCCTATTATTATATATATAACCTGTATAACAAATTAAATTACAATAAAAATCAAAGAGCATTTAATACATTTTAAAAATTAAATTAAAAGAACGAAAAAACCATAAGTTGCAGTAAGAACAAAAATTTTAAAACACGCATTAAACGTGATATAACTGAAAAATTTAAAAGAATCAAAAAACAAAAAGAAAGAGATGCTTTGCAGTGATGTTTTATAATCAAAAGAGGGTTGAGAGGGAAGTCTACGTATAATCGTACGTAAGAGTCTGCAACCAATTTTATACCTTAATTTTGACGTGTTTTGTAAGTGTGTAAATAGAGACTAGTTTGTTTACGTTATTGTAAAGTCGTAATCTCTGAGCGACAACCTGTCGACGAGCAAAAGTGCGGCAAGAGACTATCCTACTTACTGGTTGACCTCGGATAATAATGTAATGACATGGGATGTTTTAACTACTAAACCAATAAAATACTCCTATAGGGCAGCATGTCGGATGACAAAATCATTGATTTGGCGAATAAACGAACCAACATTACCCTTTTTTTTCTTACTAACACTGCGTTTAGTTTTGTAAACTTATTGTTTAGGTACACTATCGATAAGGTAGTAACGTCACCGGAAACGGCGGCAATAGAGTGCACTTATGACCGTTAGTTAAAACAAGACCGTGTACGTGATTGTTCGATAAGACAAACAAACAACTGGAAAGTAGCTTTACGGCATGCATAAACAGCTCTTGTGGTGTACCGCCCTACCACACCGGCACTTTTCGCCAGGTTTTATATGCGACATACACGGGGCACCTCTACGTTTCCTTGGTTACAGCACGATGTGTAATGATAGCATTACACATCGTACTGTAACGACGTTCATAGGAACGTCCTCTGCGTAGTTCATGGTCTTTACATCCGTTTACATTACCTCAAAGTAATTTTCTTATGTCGTCGCTCAATGTTTAAATTGAGAATATACCGTGGACCTTGGATTCAGAAAAGCATACCAAGAGGCTTATTGATGACTCAGAATTAATAGTACACCGCCCGTAAAGTTGCCTGCTTATCGGTATTCTACAGAATATATCACGGAGTGTGCGAGGGAATTGCACGATTTAATTCCGCCTTCCCCTTTCTATCATCGGGGGACCAGACGTGGGCTGGAGTTCCACCTCTATGTTGTGGATACACAAAGGTTTTGCACGAGGCGTTTCGCTTCCACATTTATGTGGCGAACGGCTATGGAGTAGAATTGCCAGCTAGAAATGCCAGCAGACTTGTTCCCTGATATGTATAACTCGGACCTTCTTAAGGCGAAAATGGATTACCTTTTCAACGCATTATTTAGGTGTGCATGCTCCATCGTCGACTCCATCGTCATGGTGGAACACCAAGTGAGATGAAGGTCAAATGCGCATTTATTTTTTAATATAAAAAACAAAATTTAAAACGTAGACTTTTGCGACACATCTCTTTATTACACATGAAAACTTCTTAGAACTTACCTCCAATACAGGTTTATTAGACACCAGTTGCCTATACACCCTGTCAGCTTTGTCGAGCAGAGCTCCGATAGTTTGTACCATTTTCTTCCTCTCTTCGTCGTTTTCGATGGTATCTACAGCGCAGCAAGGCCTTGCCGTTAAAGTGTAATCGAACTTCGCGTATTTGCAAAATCCGCAAGCGTGACAGAGGAAGGGATCTTTTTCGTCATAGTTTATTGCCCTAGAATAAAAAGTACAAATTACTTAGTTGAAAAAATAGTCAACCTGGAAATGAGATGCCGGATACATAGTTTATTTATTTATTTATCAGAGAAACACAAACAATTATATACTAAACAAATAACAAACATTGAACAAGCAAGATTAAATAAATATGAAACTAATAAATATTACATACCTGCACTTGTGGCATTGGAAAACATTTTCGCCACAATTAGCACAAACACCTGGGTTTGCAGGCACTGATTGAGAGCATCTTGGACACTGAAGCGATTCACCTAGACAAAACATATTTATATACAGGGTGACTTTTTTATCAATAGCCAAATTTTTTTACGCATTAGGTATCATTCAAAGCCCCATTTTTGAAAAAAAAAAAAATGGAATCCCGCGCGACACAACCGCGTTCATTTTCAGTCGCTAGCGCACATTCATCTCAAATAGACGTCACGCTCGCACTTCCTCTCCCTCTACTTCAGTCTCACGTGTTTGTTCAATGTACCTACTCAAACCGCGAGTGCTACGAAATGATAATGAGTTATTTTTAAGTGGTGAAGTCTACGGGGAGCCCAGAGACTGTACCGAGTAGAAAGTGTTCCACGCCTTCGCAATCTGGGAGTCGAAAACGTACGGACACCCAATTTTCAAACGATTTTAAACGTCATGCAACGGCTAGGCTATGCCCAATTTATGACATCTTCGCATGCTCAAAACCAGATAACTTGTCCATCCTTGACTTATACGGCTAGGCCATGCCCTATATATCACACCTTCACATGCTCAAAACCAGGTAACTTGTCCATCCTTAACTTATACTCGGTTTGTAACGGATTATATTCTAAAAGAAAAGCACAAGCCTGTCCCTGCCCTGTCCTGTTAAGCTCGTCAAAGTATGAAGGGAAAATTTGCAACGTATGTTTCTTATCATTATTATTATTATTTTATTATATCTATTTTGGATTCTCGCCTCTCCCAAGGCCTAAAAGATTAATTTTGAATTTTTAAATAGGAAAGGCGGCATTATTATTATCATTATTATCACTATTATCATTGTCATCATCATTATTATTGTTTATTTGATTAGCTTTTATTTAAAATTACTCTATTATTATGTTCTTTTATTTTTTAAATTTTAATTAGTGTGTAATTGCGGCGCCCTAACAGGGTCATGTTGATACTACTTTAATTTTAGGTGCATATTGTAACACCTGGAAGCAATAAATACTTTGACTTTGACCTATCAACAACGGTATGCTGTGGCGGGCAGTGCAGGATTACTTACTACTGAATTGCGCGAAATCAAAATAAGAAACCGATAAGCCCGCGCAATGTCAGCTGGAGCGCGGGGTCAACACAGGTCAAAGGCATCATAGGTTATTAGACGAATGGCGGTGAATATGAAAACCTTTTCGAATTGACTGACGGAAGCGCGACACGGATGTAGGCCAGATAGTAATAATGTACCATACAACCACACCAATCATCTGGTCTCATGTTTCTCAAATTAGTCCTATCGAGAATCGAATCCGGGACCTCCTCATCTAGCACAGTACTAACCGTTGGGCCGCCGAGGTCGTCAAATTGTACCTTCGTCTCGCGTGTCTCAAGGGTCGAAAATAAGTTCTAATTGCTGTGGTATAGAAACCAAAATAAGTCGAATTGGTTATTTTAATGCCTTCATAGGTCGTGAAAAACAAATACGTAATGCAGATGTTATATGTATTTGTTTTGTTAAACAGTCGTGGGTGTTATGTTATGATAAAGGTTATTAAGTTTTTAATAAGCATAATAGCACGCGCCACTGATCCGTCGCCGCACTGACCTTGAGTACGATAGAATGGCGGGAGGGCGATGGGCGAAGCTGAGGAGAGAGGGAATGTTACAATTGGATCGGCCGGAGTTTGTTTCCTGCAGTACGTCTAAAAACGTGGGTTTTTTAGATAAGTTTGTGAGGCCATATTTCAACATTTTAGTACTGGGTGATACTAAATTATGTTATATAAAAAGACGTATGTTATAATTTCATCAACGATCATAATATTAAAATTTGGCTAGTGACAAAAAAAAATCGCTATAGGATCATAATCAGTCAAGACGAAATAAATCACTTAAATGCCTGTCTACACATCTGGATAAGTCTTACCGGTAGCTTGCTGGTTTTCGTAGAAGTCTGCGTATTCCATCATCAAGTTGCAAGCCACAATCGGTAGAGGGAAGTCAACGCGAACCTCTGATTGACCAGACTGGAGCTGAACGCGTTTCGCCTTGTGCCACATTCCTGATAAAATATATAAACAATAATAAATATATAAAATTATTTTTATTGCCTCCTACTATAAACAAAACAATAACTATAAAAACAACTACATTTAAGTTACTACCTAAATATTAACAGCATAGGAGGCAAAAGGTGTCTCAGCTGGCTCAGCTATATCAATTAAATGTTGGTTTATCCTGACAATAGCAAGTATAACAGACCGAACTACAGTTTTATTAGTTTTCTGATCTTATATTGCAGTTAACATCTGTTGTTGTGAGCTAGTTTTCAGACGTTACATTGTAGTTAATGGCTACGGTACGTTTAGGTACTCTACATCTTACACATAAAGACCACTAAACCTACCTGGTCTATTCTTGAGTTCTTGCACAGCTTGCACGGTGCGGTTGTTGTAGTAGAAGTTGATGGTGCGCACCATCTTGCTGCGTTTGATATCGCCGATGCGCAAGCTGATGCGGCTGATCATGTGACTGTTCACCAGTTTCACTATTTGTGTTGTTGTTGTGAACTTGGAGTCAATCTGCAAGGAAATTGTTTTGTTAAAACAAGTTCGTACAAAACGTGTTTATCAAAAATTATAGGACTCAGTAAGAATGCTAGATCATTTGATATAATACGAATTTTACATATCCATGTCGTGATATTTGATACTATAACAAGACGGATTTTGTAGGCACGGTTTCCACAGCCTCTTGGCCTGCGAGACGCAGCAGTTGTCGCTCTCTATCAATAATTACAGACAATGGTCATGATTAATCGAGAATAGGCGCAAAATAACTAACCTTTATAGTAGGCAGCTTAATGGTAGCCATTGGTACTTCAGGGTTGTTGCACACGAGGCAAGGCTCAGATTCCAAGTAGTAGCCGTCCAGCTCAACAAAGGCACCGAGAGCGGCGTATAGGGCAGCATTTCCGTGGGAGGAAAGCAGTTGGTTCTGATTGCGAAGGAGATCTACGGCACTGCCCACGTTTTTCTACAAAAAACATCTAATAATTAGGTATAAGGACATTAAAGTAAATTAAGTTATTCAATACGTTCATATTTGTCAAATAATTTATAATGAGATGAACATATTATATATAGATAGAGAAGATAAAACATGGAACACACAGTACAAGATAATTTGATAAGGAAGATTTTATAAAGTTGTTGAAATAAACCTGTTTACCTCAGTGTCTATGTCAGGGGTCTTCAACGTAAAGTATCCGAGCAAGTCAACAAACTGTGCAGCTTTACGGCCGTACTGCGGTAGAGTGGGCCAGATACTCCATAGCAGTGAGACCAAAGACGCCTGATCACTTTGGGATGAGTTGCTGAAAATAAGCCAAAGGGGTAGAGGAATGAATTTGCCGTAATTTATCATGACGTGATTGTGTATTAAATATGTACTAGTAGTATTTAAAAGACGCGAAAATTCGCAAGAGATGCGAAAAAGATAATATATACAGAATAACTTACTTATAAATAGCGAGGAGCAAGGCATGCGCTTGCCAACGAACGGAAGTAGAATTGGTTTCCAAAAGGAAAGCTTTTACGAACAATTTCAGTTCATCTTGTGACACCTGCAAAAGAAACTTAGTTTAGATATCTGGAAATAATCATGGAATTTTAAAGCAAAGGTTTATTGATAGATTTTTACCTGTTTCAGAATCTGCTGTACCAGTTGTGGTACTCTTTGCTCTTGGAATTTGGAACCGTCAGATATGTAGGCATCACTATCGGCGCTACGCTCACGCTCCGGCCAATCCGATGAGCTCTGTTGATTTAATTATTAATATTATTTTGAAAAACCACGAATAATTTAGTAGCAATAGAGCTTCTTGAGAAAGAGTTTGTTCAGGGTAGTACTGCCATCTCACTTATTTCTGCCGCCAAGCAGTAATGTCAACATTACTGCGTTCCAGTTTTGAAGGTTAAGTGCTGGTGAAATTACAGGCACATGGGACTTGTCAACTTGTGACGGGCGGGCGCTTTAGAACTCTGAGTGGCACTGCAACTGTTATGGACAGGCTAACCATCAGACGCACGACTTGTTCGTACCGTCACTTGATAGTATAAGAAAAGAATAAGAAATACAACTAAGAAATAATTATAACCGCTGTTACTTTGCTTTCCTGACGGGCGTTGTTTTGCGGGGCGTGCTGGTTGGGTGAGGCGGGGGCGCAGAGCGCGCACTGCAGTAGCTGCAGCACAGTGGGTGCAACGTGCGGGTGCACGCGGCGGGCCACGCACGCCAGCCACGCCAGTGCTTCACGTCTCTCCGACACGCATGTGTGCTGCCAGTTGCCCGTGCGCGCACTCACTATCTCTGCGCACGCCTGCGTACGTAAATATCCGTAGTAATAGAAACGCATTGTCACCACAGAAAGCTCTGGCGTCATACATTCTAAATGTGATATCAGCAGCTTGATTCTGATTACCTCTCCCGATCGGAAACTACGTCTTTTCCGAATCGAGGCGCATAACTGCGATTCACAACTGGCCGATCGGAAACTTTTGACATTTCTAATAGGAACAATAGTTGATTTAACTCACAAATTAGAAAGATATAGTCAGGAGTCTGCTGATAGTATACTGATTGATCGACATAGCAGTTGGTAAGTTTGCTCAATGTTTATTACTAACTTGTTACAGTATTTGTTGTCATAACGGCCTGAAGATAGTCTTATGAAGCAGTAACTAGTTAGAATTAACCACCCACTTGTACTGAAGGTATATATAGAGGTGACAGAAGAAAGGCTGTAAGGGTGTGTACAAAGAGATCCCATCTTAGGGATTATAGGATCTATTTAATTCAGATATAGAGGATCGATATGAGGTCGATGATGTATTAGATCAATGATAATAAGTCCTACGAAGTAGAATGAAGTTTGAAGAACTGACACCCGATCAAATGCTGTTGTGATACAAAAGAATGTCGTACAATTAATTTACATTATGATAGGACCTTGGCGTGGTGATGCATGTAGTTAATCTTTACTCAATTAAAATGAATAATAACAATACCTTGAGGTGTTCCATGAGCTGAACAAGCTTGTCATACGCGGGATCGGTGGCCAACAGTGCACGTGCTGCGTTCAGGTGCGTATCGAGAGCGTGTACGTCCCGAAGTTGACGGTACCGCTCGCGGGTTCCGCACAAAAGTAACAGTAGTTTACGGACTTGTTTTCTGTACGAACAACGTAAGTAGTTATATTTACCTCAACTTAAGAAACTATGTTACCACCAGTCTAAGTAACTCATAGATCTAACGTGTCCTACGTATGTTACAAGGGAAAACTCACCTTAGAGGAGTCTGTGGATTCATCATATACTCGCAGAGCAAAGTGCGCCAGCGCGCATCGAAGTGCGCAGGATCGCAGTGTTTGTGAATTTGACAGGGCAGGCGTAAAGCCATCTCCATTAGTAGTTGTGGGTAGTTGTCGAACACGTCTAAGGCGTGACCTGCATTTAAAATTTTTTTTATTATTCATAGATTTCCACCGAGTCTCATCTTAACTGCGAGGTAGTAATTTGTATAAAATCGTCAACATCGATTTTGCCGGAGGAACTCTAAAAACAGAACAAACAGAGTACTTACTTTTAACATACTCTTTGACAAAGAACGGTTGCATATCAGGTAGAGGTAGTGGCGGCTGTGGTTTCAGCAACTGTTGACCAGGTGGAGTACTTCCAGCGTCTTAAAAAAAGTGGATTCTTTTATTTTCCTTAAGATCGAAGTAATTGACACGACTTTAATTTCGTTTCCATTTTAATTTTATATAATTTAATTTGCTAGGAATTGAGCAAATATTCTGCTTATCGTTGACAACTGACACGAACGAGATTTACATAGCCGCTTACTAGAAGTCTTCTCCTTCCAATATGGAAGAAGGGCGGATAGGATTCTGAAGCAGTGTTGCGGTGCGCCGGCGCGGACGAGTGCGGCCGCGGCGAGGCGCGACACGTGGGCGGCGCACGCAGCGCCCGACACCTCGGCGCGAGTGGCGGGGCCGCCGCTGGCTGCTGTCTTCCATCGGGCCATGAGGACACCTATGTATTTTTACAAAGTTTAATAAAACTCTGGTTAAATGCCACAAAACATTGACAAACGCAGCAATACCTATAGCATTTACATGAATTATTAGGACCAAATAGGCACAAACAGACGTACGGGGAGGGCGAGCATCAAAGAGGATCTTATGCCCGCCAGCGCACACGACGAGGGACATCCCTTACTAAACCGCGAGCGCCCGCCAATGTAACGAAAAGCCAGTGTACGCTACAATACATACACTCCACGGCATCCACCGATATGCCAAGGGTCGCTCGGATTTAATTCCGCTCTACTAGCGACTATACGTAGTCGAAAATTTCCCGACACATTCAGGTAGACTCCGGCGCCCTTCGGTGGATTCCGGCGTATACTGGTTAATTTTGGATATCACTTACTTAACAATCTCATGATAACCAGCTGAAGTTCACGCCTGTTAGTGCGCTCATGCACAGGTGGTGACAAATCGTCTTGTGTATCCATATCTGACACAAGAGTCTCCAGCTTCGCAATAGCTTGTTGAAGTTCCTGCTTATCTTCATGAGGTTGCTCTGTTAGTGAGTCTGCGGGGGGTTGAATGTCAAGTTCGGAGACCAATAATTCTAGGAGTCGTTCTAGAACCGCGCGGTCGCCTTCGACACTCGAGTCAAGATCACCAGCTAGCATGAGGACAACCTGAAAATTAAAATTACGTTATGTACCTAAGGTGACCTGAAACCTCGCGTGTAGGTTCTGCCCGATTAAAACAACAGTACTGGCCTCTTTCTTATAACCATGGACCAATAACTCAAGAAGAACTCCTAACGGCCACCTAATGGCGGAAATAATAACTGGTGATTGCAGTCGATAAATATCCTATCGACTATCGACTGAATGTTGGTCACGCAGAAATAAATAGCTGAATTTGTTTTATTTGAATCATCCTCGACCCATTATTGTGAGCAAAAGTTCATGTGAATTATCAATTCTTTGTAAGTTCATACATACATATTATAATGTGATGTATTGTATTTAGAGCTATGTTTATGAAAAATATGAAGAGGAGACATGTCGAATGTGAACTGGCAATCGGTACTAAACTCAATTTTGACAACTTTACAGGACAAAGAAAAAAATTTTTTGCGTCATTTGTATAGCATTCGGTATATTAAATAAAAATACGTATTTCTTTTAAATATTTTTATTACACATGTATGTATGTACACTACGTATTTTTATTTAATACCAGATGCTATATAAGTTTATTTTTCATCCTGTAAAATTGACAAAATTGAGATAGTACCGGTTGTCAATTCACAGTTGATATTTTAAAGTGTTTCATTTTAATTCAATAAGATAATCAAATCCAGCTATTCTTGTTAAAATGTATATGCATAAAAAATCATCTCGATACTGTAGGCCAATTGTCAAAATAAGAATAAAGAAGGCTATGACGCAATCGCGTATACGCCATACAGTAATCATTATAATTAGTAAACATTTATGAATTTCACAGGGCCTTGATATTTTGTTGTAATGCTGTGTAATTTTATGTAATAAATAATTTCTTGGCAAAATTTTATCTTCTTTCACAATCTATCGATAAAACTATCGACAACAACTAATAACTATACCGGGTGTAACAGAAAGGTGTGGTCATATTAAAGGACCCAAATGTACACTTGATTTAGACCCTGTGTGCAAAATATCAAATAAAAATAAGTGACTTTTAATGTTGATATAAGTTTAATTATGTTTGTATAAATAGTGATTGTCCGAAACAACCACTGCGTCACAACTCTATTGCTAGTTACGTTACTACGACTTCACAAATTCATTCATGTAACCTGGGCGGCCGCAAGCGGGGCGAAAGAACAGCTGACTACAATTGAAATGCCATTGTAAAAACATGATTTGAATATGTTGATATGATAATACGTTAATATTAAGTAACAAAATCTTTAAATACCTACAAAAATCGAATTATTTCTAACAATATTATTTTATGCCATACCTAGGTACGCGTACGTACTTATTTACATACAATTTAAAGAATATTTATTTACTTATTAAGCC
>NW_020653945.1:6196722-6207708 GCF_003589595.1 Hyposmocoma kahamanoa
TTCACTGTTGTACAATGTACGAAATATTGACTTGTTTACGATAATTTTGAATAATAAGTACAATCACTGCTCGCACTGCTGGCACATTTCACACATTTACAGGTAAGGTTCAAAATGCCGACCTCCATGCAATATGCATATTTCCGTGCGTCGGTACAGAGACTGCTCTACTCTTTGAAGCATCTGCCGAGTGATTTGACTAAATGCCATTTCGATCCGCTGCCTCATTTCTTCTGCGCTTTCACAGGACTCCGCATAAACAATATTTTTTATATGACCCCATAAAAAAAATCGAGCGGTGTCAAGTCTGGGGACCGCGCTGGCCAGGGTACAGGACCTCCCCGCCCAATCCACTGCGGGAAACGGTCGTTCAGATGGGAACATACATTTCGAGCAAAATGTGCGGGTGCTCCATCGTGCTGGAAAGTCATCCTGTGTTCCATCACGAGTCTCACGTATTGTGTCACTGGCAGGGCCATCAGAACGTCCTCCAAGTCTTCTGTTAGGAATCTTAAATAATTGGCCCCATTCAGACTTGCCGGCAAAAACACTGGACCGATGACGGCACAACCTATTATACCAGCCCACACGTTAATCCGCCACTGGTGTTGAAAATTTGATTCCCTTGATACGCGGGGATTCAAATGAGTCCAAAAATGTTAATTATGCATATTGATAATGCCCGCACGCGTAAATGACGTCTCGTCTGTCCACAGTACCGACGAAGCGAAGTCGGAAGAGCTCCCAATCTGGTCGCGGTACCAGCGGCAAAATGCGAAACGTGGATCATAGTCCGCTTGTAACAGCTCCTGCGTTCTTTGAAAATGGTATGGGTGCTGGCCATCATCCCGTTACACACGCCACACACTCATATGGTTCACACCACCAAAGGCTGCCGCAGCACGACGAGTACTTGTCTTTGGATTGCCGAGAAAATGTTCCAAAACATCTGCCTCGAATTCTGGGTCTCGTAAACTCGGCCGGCCTTCAGAACTGGAACCACGGAACGATCCACTATTATGAAGTCTCCCATAACCATCTTCCTGAAGCATTCCAGAGTAGGAAATGGTCGACGTCGATTTTCTGGGACGCCATCAATAAACTTTGCCCAATAAATTTGGCGAGACTGGCGCAAGCTCCCATCGGCTGCGCCTACGCACAACATCATCTCATAGTAATCACTATTGCTTAAGCGTGACATAGTTTAAATAAACACAAAAACGAGACACAAACAAAACGATGACACCTATTTAGTCGTCACAACGCAAACGGTAATTACAGACTGTTACAAAAAATAAAAAAATAGTGCCTCTGCCTCAGCGGCGGCACATCAAAGGACGCCGACTGAAACACAAATTTTGGAATATAGGGTAACGTTTTCATAATGTACCTACAGGATGAAATTAAAATTGTTACCATCCTTTTAAAATAAGACCCTTCTCATGATACAAATTACATCATTACATACACATTAAACGAATACCTATATCCTACGTATCTACGACCTTCAACGTTGCACTGCATACGCCTTTGTTTGTAAACATAACTCTAACCATCACCCATACCACTTCCACACAACGCAAGAACTGACTGGGTGATTACGGATATACTGCACTAAGGAGGCAGTCACCCATCGGAAACCCACGACGTCCGAAACGAAAGCCTAACACACTAACCACTACACCATGGAGGCAGTCGACTATAGGAATCAAATCCACGACCTCCGAAACGAAAGCCTAACACTCTAACCACTACACCACCGAGGCAGTCGACTATAGGAATCAAATCCACGACCTCCGAAAACAAAGCCTAACACTAACCACTACACCATGGAGGTAGTCGACTGTGGGAATCAAATCCACGACCGCCGAAACGAAAGCCTAACACTCTAACCACTACACCACGGAGGCAGTCGACTATAGGAATGAAATCCACGACCTCCGAAAACAAAGCCTAACACTAACCACTACACCATGGAGGCAGTCGACTGTGGGAATCAAATCCACGACCGCCGAAACGAAAGCCTAACACTCTAACCACTACACCATAGAGGCAGTCGACTATGGGAATCAAATCCACGACTTCCGAAAAGAAAGCCTAACGCTCTAACAACTACACCATAGACCCAGTCAACTATGAGAATCGAATCCACGACCTCCGAAACGAGTCTAACATTAACCACTACTCCACATCACGATGTATAAAATCAAATGCTGGCGGCGAAAATCAAAGGTGATATTTTTGCCGCCAAAGACTTGCGACTTCGCTACGATTACGTATCGCGTACGCAAGGCGACTAATCTTGATACTTTGTTTATTTAGGTAAGATTTTTTATGGTTTTACACTATTGCTAATTTAAACTATTCTAAAATATTTCTTTAGATGAGTAGATATTATTAGGAAGTAAGAACCTTAATAGGTTCAACGGATATTAATTATTTCAATTTCACCATGTAATAAACCCATACCCAGAAAGTTGTCGTGTGTAGATAAGTCAAATTAAGCGTAAGCCTGTTGTTAGAAACGTGCGCTCAGCAATAGACATATGTAAGTTAGTAAAGTACTATTTTTTGCACAAGGTTTAGTCCACTGCACTTGCATAGTAAGTACTGGTTGGAAACTTGACATTCTCGCATCTTTGAAGATTTCGGCAATTATCTCCGAAATCCAAGTTTTCTCACGATATTTTCATTTCCAAGCAAGTGATGAAAATTTATTTTATTTTTATTTTTTATTTTTTATTTATGGCACAATGTACAGACATCAGATACAGAAAGTGAGGAAAATAAAAACACTTAAAAATTAATACAACAGGCATATCTGTGCCCAATTATTACTGTGCTCAACATTCATTTTAAAACATTTAGATATACTTAAACAGACACTAAATCAATCATAAAAAAAAAATTAAATTTAATTAAAATTACAATAATTAATTCGTGGTCAACGATCAAAACTAATTTCTTGACGTTTACCGACCTTCAGGTTGCACCTTTACGATGAAAGTGTCCCAATACAAAATTTCAACTTTTTGGGAATACGCAAAATAAGATTCAAGTTGTGACATTTTCATATTATTTTATTTATTACTCTTGAAGTACTAAAGGTGATGGTTTTATTAGTCTTTGAAAATAATGAGGAAAAATGGAACTTTACAACTGAAAATTGTTTCTGATCATTTTAATGTTCAACAATTTAAAAACATAATTTACAAAAACTAGTCGCCAATAGGTCTTTTTTTTAACGATTTTTTTGTTATCATTTAACGTATTAAGAATTAAGTCTTTTTAATGTTCATCAGCTAAGCAAGATGTCATAACCCTTGATATTGTTTTGTGATCCCTGTTTCACAATTAAAAAAGAAGAAAGCCCACGAAACAAAAAAGTCAGTCCCTTTAAAAAGTAAGTTACTAAAAAATTTTTTCTTTTTTAATTATTAAGCGACGAGTAGAACAAGTCGTGTACCCGGTGGAAAGCGTCACGCCTGTCCATAACAGTAGCACTGCCGCTCGAAGGTTACTGCTACGACGTCCATCTCTCTGAGACATAGTTGACAAGTCCCATGTGCCTGTAATTTCACCAGCACCCTTACCCTTCAAAACTGTAACACGGTAAAGTGGCAGTACTACCCTGGACGAACTCACAAGGAGCTCTACTGCTACTAGTTATTTGTGAATATGATTTTCGGAACGAAAATGGCTCAAATGGTAATAAGTCAGTGGCAGCGTGTTGTCTTTGCAAATGCAGATTCAACAATAAATGCGGCGTTAATATCTCGACGCAGGAGTAGAATTTTTAAACTGAAAGAACAAAATGAAAGGGACCTTTATGGATCAGTGCTATTCGAGCTTTAATTGCACAATTTCATCTTCACCACAGTGCGACTAATGTAACAAAATATTTTTTTAAGATGGTTTTACGGTATAAACTCATTTTTTAATTTTTTGATTTGGGTCACTTTCATTGTAAGGGTGCGAAGTATTAGTCGGATAATTGCGTCATATTGCGTCATGCGTTAGAAGAAACATACCGACTGATTCGGTAGCCGCCATGCGTTAGAACAGTACCGACGGATAGAAAGAGACAAATTTCATTCATTAAAATACAATAGATGAATGCGTATTATTACATATGATATGGTAAAAAGAAACAGAGATAACTTTAAATATGTGTTTTTTAGAGGACATTAGTTTTATTAATGGATATTAAATGGAAATTTGTGTATTTTGTATGTTTGAAGATATGAAGTTAACGAAACCATATTACGTTATTATGTACTAAGTTTTAAATAATAGTTTTATTATGAACTAGTGTATTTTGGCAAAGTAATCGATAATATTTATTTTTCATTAAATGTTCACACGCATATTACATGAATAAAATAATAATAAATTTAGTAAATTATAACATAGTACCTAATAAGAATATGGCATTAAGTACTTTATCATTTACAATAACATGCCTGAATTTCACAATTTTTTCAAGTTACGTAATTTGGTTGTATTATGATACTCAATAGAGGTGTGATGTGACTATTTATTTTCGTTAAATGACATCAGCTGATCGAAACTGTTCATGGCGAAATTTCCATAAATAACGTAGTGTGTACTAAAACAACTTTGCTAACTAGTTTTATACCATTAACTGAATCCGACCTTCAAATATGACCACACCTTTCTGTTACACCCTGTATAAAATGTTATGAAAACTGGAAATCCCAAAAATATCATTTTACTCCGTCTTCAAAAAAGGCAGACTATAGCAGATTGTAATTTACCTGAACGAAAGGTATAGCGCGTACTCCAGGCAAAGTCCTGAGCGTAGGCAGGGCATCCAGTGCAGCTGATAGTAGAGATAAACGCAAAGCGTGAAGTTTACGGGTTTCGCTCTCTGCTTCCATGGTGCGTGACGTTGACGCCACGGGCTGTGTGTTCGATGTTGATGGACCCGCTACAAAATGTAAAAATTTTACTTTACACTTTAGGCATTTTAGCAACTTAGACGAATTTAAGTTTAAGGTGTAAATATAAGCGCGCGCCTATAAATATTAACATCCTAGGGCTCGCGATTTGGGTCGTTAATAATAATAATAATTCGTGATAATAAATAGTAATAATTAGTGTGTGATAATAATAGTAGACTATACTTCAAAATATCTTATCAAATAACACCAACCTGCTACGACAACAGGAGCTACGACAGTATTAGTAGGAGGCATCGTTCCCGTAGAGGGAGCCGATACCATCTCGCCTAAAACATTAAAACCATCAGTGATAAAAATGTTTAACGGTGCCAGTTTTTTTTTTTAATATAGAATGAGTCACATTTTTTTTCCACAAAAGAATTTCATCTCACCATATGCGCTGCTTCGCCCCGAAACTCCTCCAATGCTATCTGCACCAGAGCCACCGCTTTCAGAGCCGGCGGAACCTGGCGGTTCGGCGGGCGACGTTCGCAGCGTACTACCGTCTGTAGCCGCTGTGCTGCCTTCGTCATCGGAACTAAACGACATACCACAAATATATTGTAAATATAAAAATCGTGGCTAGTAGGGTGTTCTTATATCTTTGCTTTCTAGAATAGCGGCCTATCTCAAAAACATCTAATCCATCAAGAATATGGTTTAAAAAAACTGAGATATTTGGCACGAAAAGCTCAGGAATTGAACAACTCAAATAATGAACTATTTTGGTTTGATTAGATCAAGTAGCCAGCATGTAGCTTACCCAGGCGGGGACGCGGTGGCGTCACTAAAGCCAGGTGCCGGCGGGGGAGGGGCCGACGGCGCGGGTGGGGCGCGACGAGGCTGTTCTTGTAGCGACAAAGCTATTGCCAACTCTACCATGGTCTCGTCGTCTGCATCCGGCGGGATGTCCAGCAGGGCTTCTAAGCCTGAGTGAAAAAATGCACACATAATTTATATACCAGGTCATTTATACAAGGGCGTCGTTATTATGCATAGATTTTTTAATTTCGCGGATTGACCGTAGCAGAGACGTACTCGAGCCATAGCAGGGATGTACTCAAGCCATTATAGTAAGTAGAATGGGACAGACAACCATACAATTAATTAGCCTCAAACTAGGCAATTCCCTGCACTGAGTACTAGAGCCACGAAATTCAATCAGGGCCAGGACTCGTCCAGCGCCCGCAGTACAAACCGTTGGACCATTAAGTAGTGCTAGTTTACGACAATTTTTTTCGTAAAATTCATTAAATATTGTAACAAACCTCCATCAGGCGCAAGAAGAACCATAGGCTCAAGCGAGTCGTCGACGTCCATAAACTGTTGATCTTGTTGCTCGTCGCGGTTGGCGCTCAGGTCAGACTCGGAGACCACAGCCTCTGTGATGGAGCTCGTCGGTTGAGCTGTTGTAACTGATGAACCGGGCCCTAAATGTCATTAGTAATTGAATAATTAGTTACATATTCGTATCAAAAACTGCAAACATGGAATGATTAGCAAAAATGTTCGTTATCGAAAGTTGATTAAGATCGAATGTCTTACGCAATTAGGATAAAACTGTTGATAACAGTCAGTGAGGCAAGACTCCATACTGTATACAAAAACTTACAGGATATATTGTTACGCTTTATCAGCTACTCAGTATTCAAATGAAAGGGATAGTCTCGCGTTGGTTCCCTACCGGAATATGAGTCATAGAACACAAAACAAAGTTTTATAACAAAAATTGTTAAAAGCTAGTTTAAAATGAAAATACGACTAGCGAATAAAGCAAATATCGCAACACGTGAGGGAGAATCGAGCCTACAAACAGTCAACAACTTGAAAGTCGGTCTGGTATTCAGTGTAGTATCAATTCGTGTACATTTTTTAAACAACGAATTTCAAAAAGACATATAGCTAATATACAGTTTTTATTTATAATATTAATACAATTACATATACATCAAACCGTATTTTATAAACTTAAAATAAGTTTTTCCAAAAACAGCTAATTCATCGCTTAGCGCTGTGAACAAATTATTAAAATAAAGAAAATTTTGTGTTTGTGTGAGTGTGAATGGTGTGATGTTGCAGCATGAGTCAATGAATGATCACATGTCATCTTTCGTACGTGTCTTGTTAAAAATATATTGAGTATACAGCTTGGAGTTTCGCTCAGAAAAATCAGGCTGATCTTTTAATACTTAGGTAACTTGTCTAATAAAAAAGACTAATAATTTACGCAATAACTAAAATTTGTGTAAAAAAGTCATTATTGAATATTTGACCTGTTCCAGGTGTATTAGGTGGCGAAGGTATGTACACACGACGCCTCTTGACTCTCGGACGTAGCACTCTCATTAGCGCAGTTTTAGCGCCGAAGCTTATGCTTTGGTCTTCAGCCAGTAGAAGAGATAGGTAGATTTGGTTACCGAAGTCAATCTGTGGAACGGTAAAAAAAAAAGAAAAACACTTAAATATCTTTACAAATCAGTAATTTGATTGACATGGAAAATGTTTTGATCCCATATTAACGAAAGAAAGGTCATTAACCGACGAGCGTGTATGAAAGCGTCGATGTATGTTTATGATGCGAAAATGTGTGTTAGGGCTCTTTTATTCGACACGAATTTCATCGGAGACCGCGTTGCTGCCGCGCACCGACCGCGTGCATCTAACTGTCATGGCAAAGTATTATTTATCTTTTTCGTTTTACATTAAGCGAGGGTCTCGGGCGCGCGGGCGAGTTTGGCTTGTCTTTAATCTACGCGCCGGCCAAGTGCCGTCCGCGCGGTTGTATTGTTCCAAGGAATTTAAATGTTGTTGTCTAGTAAATAGAATTCAGATTCGCCAGTAATGTATACAACGAAAGCGTGGTAACTGGGCGGTCACCGCGCTGCGGGCGCGTGAAAACTTTCGCGTCTTGTAACTGGGAGCTTATAGGTAAGGTTTTTATACTCAATGATAAACAATCACAAAATAGGTAGATGATACAAAATATCGATTAGAACTGAGGAGTCTGGAGTTCCATATACATAAAGTTCAGCAAGGTGTTCGCAGCTACATTTATACAAATTGCCAAAATTCATCAAGGAAATATAAATCCTGAGTCGAGTACGAATTTACAATATCACAAAGTGACTTCACAGGGACTACAGCGTGCTGCTGTGCACAGATAAAATTTAAAAAGTGAAGCAAATCTGTAGGTGAAAGACCTAAGTCCATATTTTGGAATTTAGATGTTTTTACAAACATTGCTTTAGAAGGCTAAAAATCACGCAATGATAAAAGACATTAAATCTTATCGTCGTTTGTTTTTTATTCAGCATGACATGACAACCTTAACATGATTTTAGATGCCTAATTATGAGCCTCATTCTCTTTGAAATGCTATGTGGTAAAAAATACTATTATTGGTCACTTAGGTGGCACAAAACGGCGGACGGGAAGGCGGCGGACATTAAATTTATCAATGTATATTTTACGCTATTTCAATAGTCATAAGGTATAAATTGTAATACTCTCGAGACCGACCTCGGAGCATCACGGCGCATTTCTCTCTGCGTCTCAGAGCATTGAAATTTATATGTTATTTAAAATGTAATAATTTACAATAGTAAATGTAGTATACCTTGATAAATTTTATGTCCTCTGCCTTGCCATCCGCCAGATTCGTTGGCCCTTCAGGTTCTTACACACCTAAATAAATATCACATCCCATACCTAAAAAGATACTTACACAATCAGGATCGGCATTAAGTTGGAAAGCGTGTACAGTATCAGCCAATGCATGCAACGTATGGTCAGCGTGACGTAAACCATAGCTCAGTATGCCTGGTGCGCCGCCCGTAGCGGACCGACAGGCGGCCAAGCGCCACAGCACGCTGGTCAATAACGCGCATAGATGCGGCTCTTGATCTTTGACTTCTTGGTAGTCGCCTTTCCAGTAAGTCGACCATTCTCCTGTTGAAGGGAATTTTATCCAGTTAACGATTATATTGTGTGAGTATATATATATATATATATATATATAAAATAGATATTTCATACATTCAATTCATGTAATAATTCCTATTGTTAGTGATTTTTCGAATTGTTTTTAATTAAATTTTAAGTTATATACTATAATTTGAATGCCAACTAACATTACTACTTTTGTACCATCCCATCTCATAAAGCGGTTCCAACTGAAAACCAGAGTTACAGCAGACATGCTGTGACATATGCTGAGTTGGATCTGTATTCTGTATTCAGCTTATATTTGTATTCATTAATTTGTCTTGTTTTGTTCTGTACAAGTCTTAATCAGCTGAATATACGTTTCTTTCTTTCTTTATTACAAATACCTTTAATTTTTCTTGAGAAGTAAATTAGTGAACATTTCTAATGCCAAAACCTAAGTAATTCGTAATTATTTCACTAAAGGATAATTCATTTTAGGTTACTAATACCACAAAACACAAATTATACAAGGTTAAAGTTTGAAATAAATAAGACAGAAGGTTATATATTTATCCACTTGATAAACTAAATCACTATTTTAACAGTGAAGTAACATAGTGATAAGGAGTGTGGGGAAAAAATATTCAACACAAGCGCAGCTATTTTGCACGATTTAATCTCCATGAGCTCGTGAAGAAGCAAAAGTGATTTACTTCTATTTAAATTGATATAGGTTTCTGCAAAGTAACACCTGAATCTATAAATTAAATCTTCAAAGACCCTAAAAAAACAAAAGACCATTATCTGGCAGTGCGAAGTACCCATATACTTTTCTATGATGATCATACACTCAGTGCTCACCATTAGCAGGTTTTGGTGGAGTCGGAGCAGTGAACTTGACGAGATTGTTAGGTCGCGCCACAGCTACGCCCCTGGCTAGCAGGACGAGTCGGAAGTACGCCTCGGGATCTATATTGCACGCGTCTGTCGTATCCCGAAGCTCTTGTAGTGATGCGCATACGTATTTCAGTATTGCTTGGTCCTGGTGAAGAAACAATTTGCGTGATCGAATATCTACCTTGTCGTTCTCAATTTAAGAATAATATTGACGTGAACTTAGTGCCTTGCATATACAGGGTGGCCCAGAAGCGAGGTTCAAAACGAAATGAGGACGTAGGGTTGAGTATTTCCAATCGATTTGACTACTACATTGGGGTCCTGAAATTGATGGTTCAAAAGTTATTTATTTTTTTGTGTTTGTGGAAAAATCACTAAGGGCAAAATCAGTCAGGGCACCTGTTATCACTTCGTCACTGTCGTCACTCACTTTTGAAGTGATTTTTTTTGCATTATGTTTCTGAGATATGTACCTTCTGACAGAACTCTATTCATAAAACGAGCTAGCATAATATTAACTGCAAATAGACCTTTAGTGAACAATTTACTGTTCACAAAAACCTAAATTTTGTTTTCAAGAGAATTCCACCAAAATAAAATGTACTCCGGAAAGGTACTACTATAGCAGAAAAACTAGTGCATTTCATATGATTCTAACGATGTATAAGACATGGCATTTTTTTCTATAGTTACATTTATTTTAAATTTTTTTGGTAATGAGGAGTTTTTATATAAACGATTATCACTAATATCAGGTTTCTTACCACGGTATGACTAACCATTAACCAATAGAGCTTATGATCTTTGTGATGCACACCACCTACCACAGGAACAGGACCACGTTAAGACGGTTTTGCAACAGAATGGATACAAAATAAAAACATTTAAACCAATACACAAAAGAAAAAAGCAAATTGACGTACATAAACTAACAGTTTTTCTGCCCGATGTACAAGGGGTGACAGATAAAATAGCCAGGTTGCTAAGGAAGTTTTCCATAAAAACTGTTTTCACCCTCTTAACCAAAATAGGAAAAATGTTACGTTCACCAAAAGACCACCTTCCTTTAGAAACACCGGGTGTCTATAATTTTATTATAAAAGGTCCAGTATAAGAACACCTTTAGGATGATGTTGCGGCTGCCCCCGTTCTGTAGTGCGTTTCTGTTTGCAGAGGCGCGTACCGACGGTTTTGACGC
>NW_020653945.1:6207718-6210620 GCF_003589595.1 Hyposmocoma kahamanoa
TTCATGTCACCAAGAAGGGCTGGTGACATGAATTCTAATTCCGCATACGTATTGTTAATTTCTATTATATATTTTTAAGTGTTTCTATTTTAATTATTTTATTAAGTGTAATTTACTAACATAGTCCTCAGTTTTTGATTGTTACTAAGAAAGTGGATCAATGATCTCAAATAAATAATTATTATTATTATAAAGTGAACTGCAGTTGTGGGAGCTCGTATATCGGTCAGACTAAACGAACAATTGTCGATCGTATGAAAGAACACACCCGATAGCTATAGCACAACATCTCACACAGACTGACACTAACCACTGGATCGAGTTGCATAGCCCCCAGGTACTCTCGACAGAACGTCACTACATACCACGATTGGTACGAGAAGCCATCGAGATCACGAATTACAAAACATTTAACCGTGATGATGGTTTTAAACTGTCCAGTGCATGGAATCCGGTCCTTAGTGCGTGCATTAATAAAAACAAAAACACACCATCACCACCAAAAACACACCTCGAGTTCAGTTTCGCGTGTGGATACAGTGAGTGTGGTTTGTGTGAAAAAAGTGAGTGACAATGGTAACGCCACAACAAATCGCGATGAAGGTAGTCGTCGACAGCGCAAGAGGGTAGACAGATATGTCTGCTCTTAAAGCTGTCATCTGCCGTCGTCCAGTCAACCCGTGACCATGGAGCGTGCAACCGTTCCGAAATATCGGGAAAATAAAAAGAAGTCATACCGTGGTAAGAAACCTGATATTAGTGAGAATCATAAGTTGACAAGTCCAATGTGCCTATAATTACAAACCTTGAATTGATGATAGTGGGTATGGTACACAGCTCTTAAGAGACACTGCGCCCTAGCATGAAGATGGGCACTGGCAGGCGCACACAAGAGCTTCCTCGCCGCCTCCGCCCCTCCTTCAGCCCCAGAGGCCGCACCGCACGTCACCGGCGCACCTGCACCGAGCTCTAGAGCTTCCAACGCGGCACATGCTAAACGCTCAAGGGAACTTGGCTTCCATACGCCGCCACTTCCTTCGGATTCCTATATAAGTAAGCAATCATGTCAAGAGATGATCGTAAGTAAAATACAAAATTTTACAACAGCACTTGTATAACAAACACACATACACTCATTTATTTTCGTTATTATTATTAATTCATTATTATTATTTGCACTTTTGTTAATACACCCATTTGAAGACGGTATTTGTAAGTGTGCAAATAAAATTGTAATTTTATTTACAATTAAGCTTTAGTTTTTACTTAGCGACCATTTCGTATTTTTGATTCTATAACACGTATAGTTTTAGAAGTAATGAGTACTGCACACTTAGAAAACTACTTCAACTTAAGTTCACGCAACCGCCACCCTTATTAACTAAGTTAGTAACGATTAGTCACAGATACATGCCTGAGTTACCTTGCTAGACGATGGACATGCAGACGGATCTTCATTCTCTTCTGGCCATCCGAATTGCTCTTTATTTTTGCCGTAAACCTTTGAAAAAGAATAATTATAATTCAACAATCCAAGGGTATGAAGTCTTCGTTATTGTATCACACGTTACATATGTCTAGTCTCACCATTATATTTACGCATTATTCTGCACACGCGGCGACATACTTTACGCGTGTAATACACTTTAAATATTAGACAACATCACATACGTTGCTCCGACCTCAAAGTAACTAAACCATTTGTGTTACGGAAATCGGATACAATAACGACACCGGACCCGAGAAATGTAGAAAAATTAGTTTCTACATTGAACCGGCCGGGGATCGAACCCGGGGTCCCAGAGATGGCGGCACCATGAAAACCGATGTGTAAACCACTCGACCACGGAAGTTGTCAAAATAATTTCAAACATATAATTAATTACTTAATTTAGTTTAGTATATGAGCAACTGACCCCCACATCCGTTGAAGGACGTCAACTTGTAACTTTATTACGATTAAATATACCTTTGACGTTGTCGCGAATTATTTCGCGATTTAGTCATTTTGTTTTATAATATCAGCATCAATAAATTTAGTCTATTATGATACCTAAGAGCAGGGAACAAGCCCGGCAGTTCAGGTGTCATAAATTCTGAAAGTGAGATAGCAGGCGTCTGCTGGGAGTGCACTGGTTGGTCTACAATACAGTTGGTAAGTTTGCACAATGTTTGTTACTAACTTAGATACAGTATTTATTGTCTAGACAGCCTGAAGATAGAGTTTGACGAAGCAGTAACAGAATTAGAATGTGACCCGCCACTTGTACTAATGGTATAAGGGGGCATGTAGCGGTAGCAGAGGAAGGGCTGTGTGTGGAGACCTATGGAGATCAGATCCCACTAGCTTAGATCCGGAGGATAGATACGAGTTTAAGGACCTATTAGGACAATGATAGTAGTCCTAAAAAGTAGAATGAAGTTGGAAGAAGTATACACAAAGAACGATACTCTATTACAGGCTGTTGTGATAGAAAACAATGTCACATATCGACTGTGAACTGGCAATCGGTAGTATCTCAATTTTGACAACTTAACAGGATGAAGAAAATAAATGTTAGCGTCATTTATATAGCATCTGGTTTATTAAATAAAAATACGTAGTTTTTATAACTGCCTCTGTGGCCAAACGGTTACCATGCCATGCTAAGGTCCCAGGTTCCATTCCTGGGCCGGGAGAAATATTTGTATGGCCTACATTTATTTCTCTCGTGAGTATGGGTGTAATTTGTGGTTGTTTATGTGTGTGTCCATGGTACCCGCAACACAGGGTTTCCCTAGTGCGGGGCTATGTTGAGTGTGTGCGTTGTTATTATTATTATTAGATATTTTTATTACACATGTATGTATGTATATATGTATGTATGTATGTATGTATGTATGTATGTATGTATGTATGTAT
>NW_020653945.1:6210630-6298550 GCF_003589595.1 Hyposmocoma kahamanoa
ATGTATGTATGTATGTATGTATGTATGTATGTATGTATGTATGTATGCATGTATGTACATGTATTTACACTACGTATTTTTATTTAATAAACCAGATGCTAACTATATAAATGATTTTTTCTTCACCTGTAAAGTTGTCAAAATTGAGATAGTACCGGTTGCCAGTTCACAGTCGATATGTAACTTACATTATGATAGAACTTTAGGCGACACTAGAATTTGAACTATTCTACACATACAGTAAATATATAGTGCTAATTGGCCTTCACAATCTAAAAAAATAACTTACCTTAACAGAGTCTACCATGGTAACTCCATCAGGGTCTTGCGAAGGTCCAAAATTAATGACAAGCTTTTTGTCAGATTGCAGTGACTCTTCTCGAGTCAACGGGATGTCGAACCATCGATTTCGTGTTACCAGAGTTTGAATAGTACGACCGTACACCTGAAAACATTCATTGCAATGAAAAAGGTGCTTTATGATTAATGAATCAGTAGATTGGGTTTCACCGAAAAAAGTCAACCTCGGCGCAACACCTCAACAGATTGTAACAGATTATAGAAGTGCTTCTATAACAAATAAAGTAATGAGATTTAACGCTAGACTTATCATCTCTTTTCTATAGTTGTCCTGTTTTTGTTGTTGCTCATGTTGCACGCACCGTGGAAATATAGGACTATCCAAAAAAAGCAAGCGTTAAAAGCAGTAAAATATCATAAAAAGTAATATTTACTTCAACATAAGCCGGTGTTTTAGCTACGTCTTGGCTTCCAAGCAAGACACGAATACCACAAATCACCATGTTAGGATCAGAGTTGATTACTTCCATGGAGAAACCGCTCATCTTTGTAGATACAACGTACAATCCTGTCAAAAAAGTTATACAATCTTGTTTTAAAAATGAAAAGAACCTTAAAATTTTGAAAATATTGACAGCCATAATATTGGTTCTAATATGCAAGACGTTGTAGGAGATCGCACTGAATTCATCGTTAACGTCCTACTCACGCACAAAAATCATGAGATATAGATTGGTCGATAACGTACTCCTCAGACGTCCAGTGGACCTGTGAGGGTCTTACTTATGGCGGTCATGCTGTAGTTGACGATTACTGTACCGGTTGTATTGAGGCGATGTTTGATTTGTGCCACATTGTAGACTTGCAGTAAATCGTTGCCACCGAATTCGATGTCAGTCATGGCTACGCAGTGCTCGAAAAAGTCGATCGGGAACTGTGGTGCTCCGTTTGCATTGGATTTAATAGCAGCCTGTGGAAAACATACGACATTGCATTTTGGAAAACATACGTCATGCAGACAAAACATCTTTTGTCAGAGCAGATGTGTCTCTTTCGCTACATAGATAATCGATGGGTTTGATACCTGTAAATCTGAATTTCCGTACATATGTATATATATTCATATTTGGTGCCTGTTGTTATAATTTAATGTTATGTTTGTAAACTTACATCATTATTTATATTGCTTACCTACATTACTTATACTGTTTACATTATTTACTTTTCATTGTACACTTTCACTTTATATATAGTGTGGTGGCATGGCTTACTGGGTTGCGATCGCTCACCATATGGTACCAGCACTGTTTGACTTCTATCGGTCTACAGTATTTATGCTGATTCATGGTCATTTCAGCACATTTTTATCAGTTATATGTATGTAGGTACACTATATTGTTTGTTTTTCTCACAGTATTTGTTTTTCACGCAGTATGTGTTTTATGTAAATTTGTATAAAATTAATCATGAATGTTCTTTGAGCTTTTATGTTATAATCTGTGAAGTGATTATAAATGTTTTGTTTCTGTTCGTATTTGTGCTGAATAAATGTGTTATCTACCTATTTATCTATCATTGCGTAAATTTTATGGTCATATACAATTTCACCCCTTTCTGCAGGACAAAGGTGCCAATTAATACTAAAGGTAATTATTGTCTTAAGGTTGCCTGGAAGAAATTGCTACTTCGCAATAAGGCCGCCTGTTGTACATTAGCCTACTCTATGATACATGACAGTTTTGTGTTGTTTTTGTAATTTTTAATGTGCAATAAAGAATATTTCATTCACTCATTCTGCTGAATATCAAGAGTAGGTAGGTAGAAAGCACAGTCAAGATGTAGTCAAGCTTGACACTTTGTACTTTGAACGGTTCTTGCCGTAAGCGGCATAGAGTTGGATTTAACGCTTAAGATCAAGCTTGATGTGCTCTTGACCCTGTACATTACCTGTTGTGTTTTTCCTTTAGCGTGATGCGTGATAAGACGCGGTCGTCGTCGCGGGGCATGCGTTGGTTGAATAGCAGGTGATAGCCAATATCCCGTGTGTTCTTGACTAGCTGCATACATACGAAGACTGCCATCTTCACATAGTAATATCAGAGTACTCTTTTGTTCACCGCCACCGCCGCACCAATGGCGGACTGCTACCATATCAGTGATTTTCGCTTTAGCTGGCACAACCTACGGATTATGATTGACAGATCATATTATTATATTTCGAATTCAAACCTCGGAATGAAGTTAATATTTTTCAACACATGGTACATTTTAAAGTATGATGCAAAGTTACCCTTAAAAACGCCAATACACGGCGCGTTAAATACTTAATACTGTCAAAGGATGATCTCGGATAGGATACGTTTTTAATTATAGGGAAAATTGTACGTGAGCGATTTAATGGTAGTCTGTATTAATATTGGAAATAAAACTATTTTTCCGGATTTAAATCGCGTATATTTGTTTTTTCAAGCAAACCAACGTTTCGGACCCTTTATAGGTCCCATGGTCACGACTGCCCGGAAAATAGTTTCATTTCCTATGTGTAACAATCGCGAAAACATAAGAACTCGATATATATTCATATTGTTGAATACCTTGATCTCCTGAACGTATATGTTTGTAGGCGTTAACATGAGTACAACAGGGTTGTTCGAGGCTTGCATTACTGCAGTCACGAGTCCTGGGTGTCCAGGTACTTCAGCCCATTGGCATAACGACTGCACTCCACCTTGTTTGCCACCACCACGACCTCCGCCTTCTTTTTGAGTTGATGTTGCTGATAAGGTGATCATTGCTGTTCCTGAAAGTGCACCGCTCGTTTATATGTTGTTGTAAAAATTAGTGCGTTATAAATTTGTCTTCATTTTGTATACAAATAGTATAAATGTGAAGATAATACATTAAATTTCATATTACACGTTTCGCGTCATACATGTTACAAAAGCTATAATGAATTATGGACACATACTTAAAAGAACACTATTAAAATACAGTGTTTTTTGAATGGTAATGATATCAAGTGACGAGACGAACAAGCCGTGCGCCTGATGGTAGGTGACACGCCTGTCCATAACAGTTACAGTGCCATTCAGAGCCTTAAAACACAAAGATCTGAGAGTCGCTGCAACTGTGCCCGTCACACAGATACACCTACTCAGGACACAGAGACCGTTACTCATCAAAACCAGAAGACAGTAATGCTCACATTACTGCTTCGCGGTAGAAATAGGTAAGGTACTATAGTAGTAATATGAATAATCGTATATCTAGACATTGTGTAGATTCGGAATTATTACCTTTGACGCTCTCCTCTACGGTGTTGAGCGGGGCTAAGAAGCTCTTGCCTTGCGCGTATGAGAAAAACAGCATCTTCAACGTGTGTGAGTAGTAAATTGATACGCCACCGCCACCTACGAGACCTGCTACGTCCTGTTAATTAAATGAGTTCTTAATATTATTTTTGCATTTGGTCTACCCTAACGAGAGCATTCAATAATATCAGTATCATTTATCATCGATGAATTTGTGAATATGGTTCTATACCGACCCCGGAATAGTGAAATAAAAAAAAACAGTCTGTAAATTAATCATCAAATTTCAAATATCATAATTCAAAAAATGTTACCTGTATCTCTGGATGCAGAACTTCGAGCGTATTTGTGACATAGAAGGTGCCGAGCGAGGCTCGTGACTCCTCACTCATAGGCTGCCAGTAAATGTGCCCAGCTGAGCTCATACACAGCATGTGCATTATGCCGTCCTGGTTCACGAATGTTACGTCGCGAACCTATTGATATTAAAACAATTGTTGATATAAGGATCAACCACTTCAGATGTTATGTTTAAAAGTCCTAACATCTACATCTATAACAATTTTTCTACATTGGTTCTGGAAACAATTACTGCCAAATAAGCAATACTTGACCAAACGAAAAGACGCGTGATGCGAATAAAGCTCCATACTTGATACTTGTCTTTTAATTTTGTCGAATATTACTTATTTGACAGTACTTGTTTCGGACGGATGTCGGACGGAGATCGAGAGTAGACACCCTGGTCTGGATGTTCTGGGTAGTGTTGCTTTGAGAGCAGTTAATATTTATCTTACCTTCCCACTCGGCACAAGGAAGTGGTGCAAAGGATTGTTCAGATCCTTGCTCAAGTCGAATAACTTGACAAAGTCGGAGGTGACGAGCGCGAGCTGCGTCTGCGAGCCCGGCAGCCATATAGCTTTGATGATGTAGTTATTTCCTTCCAGACCAGTGCTCAGTACAAGATGGTCGGCTACCGCACCTGCGAAATTATGGTCGACAGTCTATTGGAATCACCATATCTAAGAAACATCGACTATTTGATAAAATTTTAAGTGTTATTAAATCGAAGCCAAAACCGGATTAGGAAAACAAAATGTAGTGATTCACTATTCTAACCGGGTCAGCCTAACTCACAAAGAAAAGAAACCTTTATTAAGGACAATTTGCAGTTTGGCTTTGACTTGACGTTTTTATTGTAAGCTTTACAAAACGAATGGAGTATATGAAATTTCCTTACCACCACTATTAAAGGTCAATACATGGCATTCCTTTAAACCACATACAGCCAGAAGGTCCTCATTCCATGGATTGCCGCTCAAACTCAACACAGTGAAGGGAATCGGAGCGGACGAGAGGCGAGTCAGCGTCAGCTTATGCTTGGAAGAGTCCGCTTGTTTCAACAGCGCTGACAGTTGCAGAACGGTGATTTTGCCTGTTCATAAAAGGGTCATACTAAGTGAACACTGCAATTGCCCATTCCTAGCTTTAAAAGTAACCATTCCATAATTGTTCATAGTTCTTATATTAAATCTATGACAAAGTTTTACCCACAAAACACTGCTAAAGTTACCTTTCTCGTGTGACACAGCCAAGTGCTGGCGGCGTCCGTGCGGCGAAGCGAGGCAGCACATCGCGACGCGGCGCAGCTTGTGTGCGGACATCAACTGCCGGATCGTCTGCCCGTTCTCGCCGGTGTACGACATGCGCACGTTCTCAAAAGCTCCTTCTTGAGACCCTGTACAATAATATCAATGTTTATTCAAGTATACACTAATAGAGCTATAAAAAAATAATAATAACGCACACACTCAACATAGCCCTGCACTAGGGAAACCCTATAAGTCTATTCGCTACAAGTCTGGTAGAGTTATAACGGATCACAAAGATATCCTACAACGTTCCCGTATCAACGGAACGCACGACTTATATAGGGTGGCCGCAGTGGAGATGAAGTAAAGACGAGAAAATATGATGAATAACTATATTAAATTTCCACAAAGGTATTTCTTAAACTAAATAATTTTAAGAACGTCCGAAGTTAGGTGCGTTAGGTCTAAAAGTACTTATACGAAAACGATCTTAACTAAAGGAATTTAGTCTATTATACGTCCGATGTTAGGAACGTTGGGCCGAAAAGTGTCTCATAAGTATAATTAAAATGACGAGTTTTGCATCGGTCACGTTGCAATGCACGGGACGCGCGTTCCGGGGTGCGCGAATGCAAGTGCATTGAACTGACGTTTTAGGTATGTGTGTTATGCAAATCTGGATACATAACACACGTAATAAATAAACAATTTACAACTACAAAAAATGTGTAACCAATGTAACGTCCTTCAAAGCAGTTTTTCGGGTGTAGTCGCCTATAAAACGACTCATTCGGAGAACATTGGAGAACACATCCGTTTGACGCTGCATGACAACAACGCAGAATGCGCGCCATATTTTTTTTCTGAAGGACACTACATTTGGTCGCTAATGGCCTTGACTGCGAAAGAGTGAACTAGAGGCTCTTTCTTTCTTTGTGAAACTCTTATTTTATAGTGTGAGAATGATACATCGGTGTTTTCTGTCTCTCTAGATTAAGTTTAGTGTACATGTTGCATTGACCTCAATTTTGAATAAAGGTAGGGGATTTGGACGTCAAGCCTTTAACTCCCTTCTAACTCCTTAGCCAGGCAAGCACCTGGTACAGACTGAGTTAAAATATAAAATGAACTGGTGGTAAATAGATTTATTTACTCACCGAGTGTAGGCAGCATGAGTGTATCAGTATGCGTGAATTTCTTTTCACCGAGATGCAGCTGTGCTAAAGCTCGCTGTGCCCTCGTATGGGCTCCTACAGCTGCATTACGCGAGCACGCCGCGCGGACTGCACCCGCTAAAGCTCCAAGGAGTACGCGCACGCGCTCCATACATACGCCCCATCCGGGGTATGACACCAGGAATGGGCGACATCCTGAGAAGTTATTGGAAAGTATTGTTTCATTCAAGGGGATGGGAAAACTACCGAAGTTGTTCCGCGAGTTTAAAACTTTATAATTATTTAAAAATAAGGTGTACTATGTATAGAATGTAAATATTACCTTGGATATTTGAAGCGAGTACGGGCCGGCGCGGAGGGGCTAATAGAGTGGGCGGAGTGGGGCTCGATGGTCGTCGACGCAGAGATGGGGCTGGTGGAGTTTCTTCAGTGCCACCGTTCGCGCTGCGGTTGGCGCCCAAGGACACTGAACGTTTCACTAAAGCTTGACAGCTGGGAAGATCATTATTTAGTAGTAGTAATAAATTATAGTTCATCATCGCAAATTAAACCCAATACAGTTTTTTACGGTTGCTAAATGGTTAACTACTTTATTTATAAATAAAAACTATGTTGCACTTGAGGTGGTCTTGCCAAATACTCGAACATAAATCAGCATCAACCCATTTATATGTCCCACTGCTGGGCACGGATCGACGTGCATTCTGGATCAATGCGGTTCGGGGATTTCACTAGTTTTCCTAGTGTTGTGAGCTATCTTTGACGTGCAGATTTCCTTCACCGAAAAGCTCATAGTAAATTTCAAATTAAATTTCGCACATAAATTCGGAATAATTCAGGTGCGAGGCCAGATTCGAATCAACAACCTCTGCTAGGGAGGCAGTAGGTCAAACCATTAGGCTACCATGGCTTATATCAATCGGACACTTAATATAAATAATTGCATTCTAATTAATGTACACGTACCTAGAATCAGGTTTTGCTCCACAATCACAGAAGAAGTTTCCAAACTTGGCATAAGAAACGTCATGACCGCGATGGCAGACTCTTGCGCATACTGTGCATACACCTACACCGTCCACCATCTTGCATGTGTGGCAGTGGTACCAATGTTGATTCATGAACTCGCGCTGCGTTACCGTGAAAGTGCAGAGTTTGTATTGGAGCATTGCGTCCTCATCCTGCGGGCGAGTTGTTGAAAAAAAAAAAATTATAGCATCAAACATTTCGCATTTTGATGGACATTTTTTCTCAGAGAAAGGTTTATTGAGGTCTAGCTTTTACCTAAAATATTATTAGATATCTCATGATTTACTTACAGAATCATCCGCACTAGTGTCATCATCGTCCTGTTGTTCATCAGTGTAGTCGAAATCGAATCCGAGATCCGATGGTGACTCCCACGTGGGACTGACCGAGCGCCACGCTGTCACAAGTGAAGTAAAATGTTTTAAAGTCTATCGAAGAATTAGATGGTGATAAAAAGGTAGAAAATATTAAAAAACTTACTATGTGGCTGTGTAGTGTTTATAGAATGCAAAGCGTCTGCGAGATACGACAGTAGCACACAGGCGGACTCAATTTGTGGCGCGAGGTTTCCGTCCACCTGACCTTCTTCCAGTTTTTCAAGGACTTCTGGGCTACTTAGATTTTCAACACTATAGGGGATAGAAATATGCAGAATTAGAGTACCGGAATGGAATGTAGTGCCAATTATCTTTATACAATACAACTATTCTATCGGCAATACAAAGTTTTGGCTGTCGTAGGATTTCAGTCGGGTTGCCCTTTGCACTTCGTGTAGATCGAACACACTTAAAAGATTTGGAAGTATATAGAATACTATTATTTTGGTAATACTTTTGTTAACTTGCTTAGTATATTGTTAAGGATTAAATGTTGTTTTAGAAAGAGAAATAGTTTTAAAGCTCTATGTAGTTCACATCAAAACAAATCAAAGTCGTAGGTCGATGAGCACGAAGTTCTGAATTCAAATTGTTATAGAACTAATATTCGGTTGCAATGGGAAATCCGAAGATTGCCGAGAGATATTAAGACAATAGTTGTACTGTATAAATGTTTAATAACATTTCTGGATTTAGTTTCAAGAATCAACAGAAATATAACTAATTTTATATTCTCTTACCAAGTAGAAAGCCAGTTGACAGCGGCCGGGAACAGCTGCCGGTGGTCAGTGCCAGTATGAGCATCTGCGAGGCGGCACATTTCTCTCAATAGGAGAGGCGAAACTACACTCTCGCCGCATACGCTGATCAATGTAGTTAGCATGCGTTCGCTCACGTCTTCGCTGCTGTAAATACGAATCGTGTGTAGTCACGTAATCCATAACGTAGGTTTGGTAGATGTGACATTGTTATATACGTATTTGCCGATTCAAAATTACAGAAAGCCCTGTAAGTCACGGTTGTTTTAGCACAAAATGGTTGCAAACCCTATAAATATGTGATTCATGAATTCGCACCCCGAAGTTACGACAAAAATGTTTATTGCTCCGTTGGATACAGAAAAATAAAATAAAAAATTAGAGAGGATGTGGGTTATATTTTTCTGAATCCTATGGAGCAATAAACATTTTTGTTGTAACTTCACTTATGTCATTCTTCTTATGCCATTATTTAATGAGAGGTGGGAATTTGTAACAATGTTATGCGTTATCGTGACAGTAATTTTATTTGTCTAAAGCAAAATTGTTACAGACAGTATCTCTTATATATACTCCATATGAGTACAGTTGAATATCAAACATTATGTGCTTCGTTACTTACCAATGATGCTGCACATGTTTGCAAATAGCAGATAAAAGAACGGCGTTGTCATTTGTTTCAGTCAATGGAGCCGATTGCGGTTCGTTGTTAACCGCGACGGCAGTGGTTGGGGCTCCGTTGTCTTTGGTGCCATCCGACCAACTATTTCCTACAATAACACAGGTTCTGCTCTGTATTGTTTCTTACAAGGTCGTATGTCAATTGTGACAAAAGTCAGAATCGGAATTTTAAAAAAGATCAATAATAACGATACCTGAGTTGCCTTGCTGAGTTGTATCTGACTGAGCTCTCGGCGCGGGCGAACTGTAACGATGGAAATTCTTTAATATCTCTTGACATAAAATATTATAGATAGAAAATACAATACTGCTTTTAAGTAAATTTGTAATTAAATTTTTGGCATAGGAGACATACGCTATTATGCGTGGTAAGCACCTACGATGCAGGACGAAACCTGTTTGCTTACAACGGCGCTAAACCCCTCCCGCGCGCCTACGACACAAATCTCGCAATCAATATGTTTTTAAACTAAATAAGTTCCATTTTTTTGTTGTAAATAATGGACACTACATTGTACACGCTCATCACTGTATACATGTACCAAATGAATTATTTAAGATTTTATAAATATAAAAGAACACACCATACTACATTACAGAAACATATACGTAATTTATTTTAGTTTATACGCGACACGTCCGGTACTCACTCGGTTTTAGAGTCCACTGAAAATCAGCGTTACAGCCTTTTCCCGGCGGTGATATTAGCTGTTTGGATCCTATTACATAAGCCACACCCGCACACATGACATCTACTTAGTACAACAATATTGTTGAATCGCTTTGTGGTCATTTAATTACTTATAACTAAGATTTAATTTTTAATTTTTTAAATTTAATTAATTTAATTTAGTTTTTTTTTGTTATTCTATTTTCTGTTTGTTTTAATTTAGCTTTATTTTATTTTATTTTTTTAATTTCTTACTGTGTGTTATTGTGTTGTAGCGTTATGTAATAAATGGATTCTATTCTATTCTAAATAAAGCCTTGCCAATTGAATGCAAGGAAAAACTCACGGTGTATCAAATACGGGCAGATCCTCACTGCGTTGCGCGGTGTTCTCATTCCGCTGTGTTGAATCACTTTCA
Source organism: Hyposmocoma kahamanoa (assembly GCF_003589595.1). Classification (NCBI taxonomy): domain Eukaryota; kingdom Metazoa; phylum Arthropoda; class Insecta; order Lepidoptera; family Cosmopterigidae; genus Hyposmocoma; species Hyposmocoma kahamanoa. The sequence continues at coordinate 6,220,942 of NW_020653945.1, forward strand.
GTACGGAATACACTACGTAGTGCATTTCTTAGGGCCAATGAGGCTGGATTACCGCCGGTTTCAGGTGCAGATGATGTAGGAGTCGGAAGTTCTGTTTCTGTAGGAGTACCATTGGCTGTGCCTGCGCTAGCTGTCGTTGACGCTAAAAAAACAGCAATTGCACTTTTTAACAGAAAAAGAATTATGTAATAGTTTGTCAACATTTATAAACCCTCATGTCATCTTTTCATATAAACCGTCAAATGTATACTTAATGGAATTAGTTATCTGCGATACAACGATATACTTAGCGCAAGAACCGCGACAAATCACTGGCAAAATAGCGTTAAAAATATAAATAATAATTGGCAAGAAACAAAACTAAGTACAAAGTTGTGTCTAACTCCCTAACTATCTCCTGTGCTATAGCTAGCTAGGTAGTGTACCTATACCAGCTACCTAGCTAAGTAGTATAAATAGTATTATAGTGTTCATGCAAATGTAATGCAATCCTTTTTTGGTAAATAAATGTTATTATTGTCTTTTACAATGTCAAGGTAACTGAACTATATTGAGTGTGTGCGTTATTTATTTATTATTGTATAATTTGCGGAAAGACTCCATTAAAACTACCTAAACGGCTAGAGCCGAACGAGAGCGAAACGGATGCTGCGAACGGAAGCTATAAAAAAATGTACGATACGTTACGTTCTAATTGACAAGCAGGAAAAGATAGATTTTAAAGTGATTTTTGTCTCTTTCACTTACAAGGCGTGCCCAAGCAGATATGAGCGAGAAGACTGCCAAGCTTTTGCTGATCCGCAACGCCGACGTACTTGCACACAGAGATACAGAGCTTGCTGCTCAATTCCGAACTTTCGCATCCGGAAAATATTTTGATGAATAATCTGAAAAAAATGGACAATGTATGTAGCAATTTTTACATCAATTAAGAAGTTTTGCGATACCTCCAATGAACAAACACTACGCCAACTTAATTGGTGGATATGTTCTGTTTTGATTTTGTTTTTTGTTTCTCAAAATTCGGGGAGCATAATGTTAGTAAGTAAATAAATATGACTGTTTAAAAAAATAACAGAAAATGACCAAAAATAAAATTGGCGTAATTTTCATTGGATGTATCGTTTTGACCGCGTTTTCATCAACGTTCCAGGAGGAGCATTCTTTGACTAATATGAATTGAACCGAACACAAAAAAAGGCGTCAAATATTAGCTATATCTGACGTCTTTTTTGTGAAGTTGGTCTCGGAAACTTAGGGTCGTATGCCAGAACTCTACTCAATGCTCAAGTCAGAACTTAAGCAGACTTGAGTATGATTTCAAGCACTGGAAATACGAACCTAATGGCAAGGACTTGAGTATGATTTCTAGTGCTTTGAATCATACTCAAGTCCTGACTTGAGCATTGAGTAGAGTTCTGGAATACGACCCTTAAACAGTCACACTTTAGGTTTTTTATGATATGAAGCGACGGCACGAACTAGTCGTGCGTCTAGTGGTAAGCGACACGCTTACCCCATAACAGGTACAGTGCTACTCGAGCTTTAAATCGCAAAGATCTTAGAGACACTACCACTGCGGCCGACACCCTGAGACATAAGTTGACAAGTCCTATATGCCTGTAATTTCACCAGTACCCTTAACCCTTCAAAACCGGAACGCACTAATGTGAGGATTACTGCTTGGCGGCAGAAATAGATAAGGTGGCAGTGCTTCTGTGGATGAACTCATTCACAAGGAGTTCTATTGCTAGTGTTACTGGGTATACTTACTTAATGACCCGCTCTGTGTAATGGTTTCTCGCATTTGGAGCTGTCAGCAGAATTCTGCCTAATGAATAGCCAGAATTGTCAGAGAAAACAGCTTCATAGGCCAGTCTACCAGCTGGACGATCCAGAATCTTCTCCCAATATTTCACTACATGCCGCAGAGTCTTCTCTGTAGACGGTTGCAAGTGGTCTACAAGTACAGTGTATGTAGTTCTCAGAATATGTTCGTGAACTAATTGTTCAGCCTTTGGAGGTTGTGGTACTAATGTGTTCAGGGTTGCTGCAAGTGGTTCTGACATGAACTCGAGACGGCCGTCAGTCTGTGGAATACAGATAGTGAATAGAATGACAATTTCAAGTCTGCAATGGCCACACAGGTCCATTTTTTCATGTCATTGAAAAAAAGTGATAAGGGTGACAAGCCAAATGTCTACTGTGTAAGGCAAATTGACAATAGCACGTTTTTGCAACGAGCCCTTCTTAAAATTTGTTCTTGTAGACCCATTTTTTGGTAATCATACTATTTTTTGTTTTAATAATTTTTAAGTAGTAGTTTTAAGAAAAAAAAATGAAAGCCCCGTCCAGGCAGTTGTAGTCTGTACCACGACGTGTTTCTTGAATGAAAACCGATTTCGTATTATACCCTTGCAATTTTGATACTTGACATTCAAATTTTGCTTTATTTTTATTTAAGAGATTTTTTTACCACATCATTCCACTTAAGTATTGTTAAATATTTTTGAAATATGAATATATCTCTTGTACATAGTTTTCCATAACTGTTTTCTAATTATCCGAACCAAATATGCGAAATAACTGAAACACGCAAATTCAAATAACTTTAGTGGTTTTCTCGTCGCTATTGTGACGTCAGAGTGACGAAAAATTTTTCGAAATGAGCTGGTTTAAACAATTAAATTTAAATAGGAAAACATCATATAAAAATAACAGAAGTATTGTATGTTTAATGTAGATTCTATTTGAATCATAAAAAACAATGTCAAAAAAGTTGCTAAAAAAATCCTATGATCCGAACGGATTCGAACCGACGTCTTCTAGCAAACCGTGCCAGACGCAATGCCTACTAAGCAACGGAATGAATCAGCGGATTTTACGAATTTTTATATGTGCTTGTTGTAGATCTTTGTCTTTGGTATTTTAACGACTTTTTATGCCATAAGTTGCTATTGTCTATTGGCACTAAATTCAAGTTCCTACGATCTTTTAAAACTTACCAAGGCCGGTACAATGAGGTCAAGAGTCTTCTTCATAAGTTCCGGATTATCGGCGAGTTTACTTGCACCCACTTCGAGAAGCTTAGCGGCGGAATACGCCAGCATCATGAGCGACGGGCCAATGGAGTACTTGTTATGAGTCGTGCTGATTAGTTCGCAATGAGACGAGACGAGATTCAGAACAGCACTCTCTGATGGTATTATGTGGGATGCATAAAATGCCTGGAAAAAGATTGAATGTTTTCGGAATTGGTAATTTTGCAGTGGCAAAGAAAAAATATATCTGTGCGCAGATCTGGCGAACGCGTTGCATGTGCACGACGAGGGAGCGCTGCACGCGTGCAGTAAATACGCCTCTGTGATTCGCCATCTCACGCAAGGCATGCATCATGACACGCGAGTGGCACGAGAACAGATCGCAATACGAAATGGACGTGTGCAGCTCGCGAGCAATTCGCAAACAGGCGCATTCGCCAGATTGGTACGCACCCTTATGAAACATTAACTATGACGACATTCATGACTATAATAGAGACGACAGATGTATGTCGCTGTGTCGATGTCGATGTGTTTAAGAAATTATATACGTGTTTGTTCTTAAGTGACGGGACGAACAAGTAAGCGACACGCCTACCCATAATAGTTGCAGTGCCACTCAGAGCTTTAAAAAGCAAAGGTCTGAGGGGCACTACCTCTGCACTCGTCACCTTGAGCCGTAATTTGACAAGTTTTGTGTTAGTTGAACCAGCATGCTTGCTCTTCGAATTCGGAACGCAGGAATGCTCACATTACTGCTTGGCAGCAGAAATGAGAATGGCGGCAGTACTTCTCTGGCCGAACTCTTTCACAAGGAGCTACTATAGTATTTATCCTATGTATACGAAGTCTTTGTCCTATATAAACGAAGTAAGTAGGCAGGAGACACTTACAAGATTGATGCATGCAAGAGGCGGTGGAGAAGCCAATCGTTCCAAAGCAGCTGCCGCATTCGACGGCAGATGCGCGCGCAACCATGCACCCAGCGCGGGAGGGGACGTGTTGCCCCCCGGACCTGCCGCTCCCCCGTTGCCACTAACGCACGCAGTGCACGCAGCCAGTGCGCACACTTGTAGACGAACTACGTTTACAGCCATCTCCGATGGGTTGTTTGTGTTCTCCATTAGAGATGATAGTTCAAGACCTGCGCTCAATCTGTAAACAAGTTGAAATATTGCAGATCCAGGCACTGTATCAGCGTTAATATAAAATAACAACGGCAAAACGGTATGACTTTCTAATTACATACAATTAATTTCAGTTCCAATTTGTAGATAAGGCCTAAAATAGGGACGTAGAGAGACATCAGGCAAAAAATTTAATCACCATAACTTGGCATTGTAATCTACTGCACGAAGAGACAAAGTAATGAACTTACCGGCAGCAGTCTAATACAGTTTCCAACAACTCCAAGAGATCGGGCATGAATTGATGAGCCTCTGTCGCTGAGGCGGTGTCTGCCAGGCACACCTTTAACCTCACGAGAGCGGAGTCGCAAGATATTACATCCAATAATGATGGCAGACCGCTAGCTATTACAGAATTAAAAAACGGTACATTAAAACACGAAAGAAAAAAGCAATGGAAGTGTCGTAAGCCTCGATTATTATTAAATCCGCTGTCGCCAAAACTCACACATCATCATCATCATCATATACACCCTGACTTCACCCACTGCTGGGTATAGGCCTCCAAGTTTCTGTGCCACTCCCCATGATTAAACTCACACATACATAATTTAAAACATTATGAAATCTTGATAAGGATTGGTCGTAGTTCCTAATTTAAAAAAAATAACAAATTTTGGATAGTTATATAATTTAAACTTTACCCTGTTGGCATATCGTTGAAAGTGAAATACCTATTATTGCAAGTTACGACGTTTTGATTTTATATTGAAATATCAATTAATGTGCTGTCGTCTAGCGGTCAATAGTTGAACGACGACGATGCCTATGAGTAGCGTGGAAAATTCGAGATGTTTACTTAGTTCTCTAAAAAAGAAATGACCTCTTTCATTTCTTGTAACAAGAAAATCATCAACTCAAATCGAAAATTGAACATTTATTAAAATTAAATAAAATAAGACTTAACAATGATATAAAACACCATCATAGACAATATTACAAGTGCGACCATCATTTTTAAGCTATTTTCAAGGTTTTTCGCGAGATAATTAACACGACCATAACATACAAAGCGAGAATGGCGGACTGAGTTTAAGTTTGTAGAATTTCACATACTATTGGCACACGTGTCAGGCAGACTAAGCACTTCTACTGTATTTATTATTCTGTGTATTAAACTAGAATTTCTCTTTTTTTTTTTCACCGAAAAAGAATCACAAAGATATTATTGAAACTTGATTTTAAAACTAATAGAGCAAATTTGTACTTACGAGTGAGGTTTGATTTTAAATGTTTGATTGTCTGTGATGCAAGCCAGGCCGTGTACTTGATATTGTCACATGATGCGCTGACTCCCGCCAGCAAATTCTCCGCGTACTGTAATGACAACATGCACTTACATTCTAGAAATACCTCGGTCGGTTAAATTATAATAAATGAAAACATACCTGAGTATACATGCCCTGTTTAACGAGAGCGTCCTTCAGCCAAGGGTTGAACACTTTCTTATTATCCGCCCTGGGTGCCCAAATGACTGCGTGCAAAGGAAGTGGGGAGGGCAAATCTGCAGCTGTGCCCGCTTGCAGCTTGTCCATGTGTGGCGTTGCAGGTGGCATGCTTATTACGAGCCTATAATGAATACGATTTAAATGAATGAATCATACATTTTCCTTAAGCTTCTAGTAAGGCATTCTCTCCCCCCCAATGTTTTTTACTGAATATACATTTTGACTAGATTGTTATCACGAATTTACAGGTTTTACCACGGTATGATTTTTTTCCCCGATATTTCTGAAGTCAGATATATAGATAAACCCCTGTTTGTCTTTTTTATAATATTAGGGGTTAAAGTATGAAATTGCCGTTTTATTGCAATAGGTTCTTTGAATTTTCATAGAATCTTCATGGTTTGAGGTTTTCGAATGAAACTTTTTTCAAATGGTTTCTGTGATTTTTTCTGTTTCGGCATGGTTTAACGTTACCTTACCCACAATATTGACTCACTTGCGTCAAATCAATAAAATAAAAAAATACGAAAAATGGGTGCCTCATGATTTGATTGATCTGCAGAAAGAAACGCGTGTTGAAACTTGTGTTGCCTTGTTGAACCGGTACTGAAATGAAGGAATATTGGATCGAATTGTAACATGTGATGAAAAGTGGATTCTTTATGATAACCGGAAAAGAGAAATGCAATGGCTGACCCCAGGTAAATGCCACAACAGTGTCCTAAAGCACAACTTACCAATAAAAAGGTAATGGTAACTGTTTGGTGGTCTCAGCATGGTGTTATTCACTATAGTTTTCTCCGATCTGGTCAAGCAATAACGGCAGATGTCTATTGTGCCGAACTCCGAACCATGTTGACAAAACTAGCAGTAAAACAGCCCCGACTCATGAATCGATCTTCACCATTATTGCTCCACGACAACGCGAGACCTCACACAGCACGAGAAACCATTTTGACCCTTCAGGAACTGCAGTTAGAAACCATTCGTCATCCTCCGTATTCACCAGACCTTGCTCCAACGGACTACCATTTTTTTCGTGATTTGGACAATTATCTACGTGACAAGAAGTTTTCTTCCCAGGAGGCAGTACAAAATGCTTTCACACAGTTTGTGCAGTCTAGATCGTCGGAGTTCTATCGCAAAGGCATTAATAACCTTCCCATTAGATGGCAGCAATGTATAGATAATAATGGCAACTATTTTGATTAAATAAATTTGTTAAAAAATAAACAATTTAGATTTTCAGTACAAATCGGCAATTTCATACTTTAACCCCTATTATTAAGTGACGAGACCAGCAAGTCGTGCGCCTGATGGTGAGATACACGTCTATGTTGTACACACATCAAAAAAAGTTTGCGATCAATAGCATAAGCTCCTATAATTCTTTAAATTTAACTTTATCAAGAAAAAATCTATGTTGTATGCTTTCTTTAAATAGGAATACCCTGTTTGAAATTAAAATATAAAACTATTTTTTATTATTTATTTTAAAAAATTGAGCCATTAATCATAATGTAATAGTGATAGAAATTTCATAGAAAGAAAAAGACTGTTTAATTAAACTTAAACAACAATTTATTATTAAAAGGTGTGAATTCAATATAAAATAACTCCTCCCCTGGCTCGAATACATGCGAAGATCCTCCTGGGCATGCTGAGGATCAAGTTATCCAGCATTTCCTGGGGTAACCTATCCCATTCTTCAATAGCGGCTTCCCTGAGCTCTGGAACTGTCTGGGGACGTGGCTCACGGTTCCATACTGCTCGTTTAAGAGCATCCCACGCGTGCTCTATTGGGTTTAAGTCGGGCGAGCCGGCAGGCCAGTCTAATCGTGTGATATCGTATTCTTGAAGAGCAGCATTGACTCGTTGAGCTCGATGTGCCGGCGCATTATCATCGACCAGTACAAATTGGTGCCCATGGTTTACTCGGAATGGTCTGACGATATCATCAATAGCAACTGCTTTGTACATGTCTGCTGTCATGAAGCCCCGATACGGGATCAAAGGCGTTCTAGCTCCAATCATAATGCCACCCCAAAAGGACATCGATTTTCCGCCTTGCTGAACTGTTCCAGTGGCAGTTCTTTGTCTTTCACGGTCGCCTGGTCTTCTCCAGACACGGACACGTCGGTTATCTGGATGATTGCTGATTCGGGATTCGTCAACGAAGAGACAGTTTTGCCAAATGTTTTCGTCCTCACCTTCTTCATTTTGCCGAAGTCTAGCCCACTGCAATCTTCGTTGTTGACGTTGCCGGGAATTGAGCGGAGCTCGCCAAGACCTCCGTGCTCGTAATCCAGCCTGGTGCAAGCAATTGCAAACGGTCTGCGTGCTAACTTCAAGCCCAGAGGCGGCCCTGACTTCTGCTTTTATTTTAGTGGCGTTGATTGTTGGATCACGGGCTGCCAGAAATCTAATATAGCGCTTTTGGGCAGCTGTCAAAACAGTTGGGCGACCGCTGCGGGGTCGGTCAGCTAAATTCCCCATTCCGTGATACCTCTGCAACGTAGCCACGACACAGGATTGGGATATAGCTAGTCTGCGTGCTATTACTCTCGTGGTGTATCCTTCTTCCCTCAAAGTTACTATTCTAGCTCGTAAAACCTCTGATAATCCTCTTGGCATTTTTTCAATCACAACTTTCCGCGAAAAATATCTTGAATCGCTTATAATTGACTAAATCAGATTTCTGAATGAGCGTAAGCTAGGACTGAAAGCCTTTTTATATGAAAAAACAATTGAACGGGGTCATTGTTTTATGTTTTAATTTATTTTTAAATAAAGAATCTAAAAAGAAGAAAAAATCATAATATAATCTACAGTAACAAAAAAGATTTCAGTTTTTCGAAGTGATCGCAAACTTTTTTTGATGTGTGTATATGCCACAGAGCACTAAATCGTAAACATCTGAGGGGCACTGCCACTGCGCCTGTCACCCTGAGACATAAGTTGACAAGTCCCATGTGCCTTCACCAATACCCTTACCCTTCAAGCTGGAACACATTAATGCTGACATTACTGCTTAGCGACAGAAATAGGTAAGGCGGCAGTGCTTCCCTGTAGCGCGATACCAAATGTGCGTAACGTGTCACACGTCTAACGTTTCCTTTTTGTTTGGCTTTGGTTTTTGTTTTGACAGTTAGCGCGATACGAAATGTACGCAACGCGTCACATTGGCGAGGTTTAAGGTTTTGGTTTTACCGTTGACAATTAGCGCGATTGACCCCCTGGACGAACTCTTTGACAAGGAGCTCTACTGCTACTAAATTGTTTATCTATCGGTTTACATTTTTTTCATAATACATAACAATACCATATTATTTGAAGTTGACTCACCTCCATGCAGTTTGGAAGCAGTAATGCGCCGCGGCTAAGGCGGCGGGTGACGAATGGTACTGAACATTGTCACAGACGCACGCAGAGTTCAATAGTGCTAGCAGTGCGTCCACTAGTAACGGGTATTTTAACTTATGTGGTGTACCAAGCACGAAGTTGCACGCTAAGCCGTCGAATTTGGGGTTTTCCTGTACATAAACCATAGCATAATGTATTTATATAGTCTGTCTTTTTTGAAAACGGAGTAAACTGACAGTTGATTGCGCAAAAGTGTTGCCCGCTTGAGAGCAGCTAGTGATTGCAGTCGATAAATATTCTATCGACTATCGACTGAATATTGGTCACGCTAATGGAATTAATACCCGAACTTGTTTCACCACACATTATTCATCCAATTGCTGAGTTCAAATTCATTTGAATTGTCAAATTTTTGTAAGCCCATACATACATACACTGTATTTAGAACTATGTTTATGCAAAATACCAAGAACGGACATATTTTAAAATTTTTCATTTTAATTCAATATATAATTAAATCCGGCTATTATTGTCAAAAGGTATATTAATAAAATTGATCTCGATACTTGTAGGCCAACTGTCAAAATAAGAATAAAGAAGGCAATAACGCAATTAGTAACTATTAGAACGTCGCAACATTCACAACTCATAACATAATTCAAATAACATGCAAAATTTTTATCTTTTTTCACAATCTATCGATAAACCATCGACAACAACTACGTAACTATTTAAAATTTTATGAAAACTGGCAATCCCACAAATGTCGTTTTACTCCATCTTCAAAAAGGACACGTACGTACGTATACGTACGTGATCCCTGCCTAGAAGTATGCACACTTCTGTATTACATGGTCATAACGTTACAAAACGTAAAATAAAAATCACTATAACACTCAAAGAATTCACGAAAAATCTAACCAGGAAACACGCACGAAAGTACGCTAGTTCTTTCTCGTTTTTCAAGGTCTGCTATATATTTCGGGCCATCGGCGTCGGTATCCTAGACACAAAGGACCGGAAACGAATAGCTTGCATACATTCTGTATAAACTTTTTCAATGTTTCAGACACTAACATACGCTATGTCAGTGTTATCAGAGATGGTAAAAAGGAAAACGCAGACGCCAATGTCTCTGTTATGTGCAAAGACAGGACACTAGCCCGGACGGACCGTAGCCCATAGCGCCTTGACATAGAATAGTGTGGACAGACACTTAACCTGATTGTTGATTTCCGCATTAGTAAGCGAATAAAATTTTGGTCTCATTGACGTCTCATCCTGGGTCTGACGTCTGTAAGACATTTCGATATACGGCACTTCGCAGTAGATGCGCGCTTTCAATAGCCCACTGTCTGTGGTAGTTTTTGTGCCAGAATTAGTGTCCACTGACGGCTGAGCTAGACCGGGAGCTATAACGAGATTCCATTCAATCTGAAACAAGATTGCAAAGATATCTAGGTGGTGTATCCATGAAACTAATAATCATTAATTATACTGGTTAATTGTACATTCGTAAACAGTCAAAAACGTCAGTTTTTGTGTGGTGTCTGTAAGTAGATTAACATATAATCAAAAATTTATTTATGAAGTACAGTTTCAATATGTCTGGTCAAACATTAAACATATCGAAGGTATATTATGCATTTACTCACAAGCATTTTAACAGACTAAACTGTGACATGTTTTTTAATAATAGCATATGAGCGTGCACACCTAACTGTAATTTTAACGCGGTGTAAGTTAGACGGGTCAATTTTAATGATAATAATAATTATTACAAAATGAAACTAAATGTCAAAATAATAACAATTTGAATAAATATATATCAATCTAATCTAAATAAATATACAAATGTTAAAGATTACTCAACGAAATAAAGGATTTGTTATTTAAAACTTCGGACATTGTATAGTACATTTAATTAGACTGTTTACTTGTGTTTTAAATAGCATAAGGCTTTTCTCAGCACTTTAGATAAATTAATATTATAAATTTGTGGCGGCATCAAATAATATATAATACATATTAACTTCCTGCTTACCTGTTGTAGCAAAGTCTGTGGAGCGTCATACAGATGCTTCATGAGGTACTCCAGAAGTAACATGAGTCTGGTAGTCAGCATTAATTGGTGAGGGGCCAATGTCATAGATTTCTTCCTGTCACTTATTGCTAGTGTTTCCACGACCTATGAGCAAAATGAACATTATGTATGCATCACATATGTGCAAACCTCGTATGAGCAACTAAGCTTGCTTCAGACAACCGGGATGTCTATACAATTCCAAAAGATCAGAATTACATACTTACATTACTTACTTACCTATGGAATAAATGATCTTTGACATAAAAAAACAATGACCATTTTAGATTCGCAATTTTTTTTATCATGACCGTTTCAAAATTTATATTCTAAATTATATTTTTAATTATAATTATATATATATATATACAGAGATGAATATAAAATTTGAAATGGTCGTGATAAAAAAAATTGCAAGTCTAAACCATTTTAGTACACGTAAGTCGAGCCACCTTGCATTTTCAGTATTAATTGGCCTAAGCTTAAATAATGTTTGATTGATCGAAAACCACTAAGCTATTTTGAAATTGGTAAACTAAACGTCATTTCCATGAGTCCTTGTTGATAATTTGAATTTATAAAACCGGGAAAAGTTATTTTATTCAGTGATAAATATATTTGTATTCTCTCCTTTGAGAATAAAAATGCAAGGTGGCTCGATTTATGTGTCCGGGAGTATATTTATTCATAACGCATTCAAGGTTATGAAAGTATTTTTTTAAATAGTATATTTTTGCACCATTTTTACTTCATTAGTTTGTCGTAATGAACCTAAGTATTACTTTTGATGTGTACGCAAAACTATATTTATCTTACAATAATATTTAACTCAGTACTTCAAAGTAACGTATCAATTATCATTAATAACCTCAAAAAGAAAATGTTGCTTAAATCAACTTCCCCTAGACAAAAAAATATAAATCCGTTTAATTAGACTACATGGAAATACAAATTAAACCCTGTATCTGAGATTAATGGTGGTCAATCTTTTTTTACGTAGTCCAAGACTTGGGCATTGTTCTCTAAAGTGGAAAGTGATTGATATCAATGATTGAATTGATGTGTGTTAGATTACAGCTTTAATGCGATTTGCGACAATTTCTTTTTAAAAAATGGCCCCTTTTTGTATGTACTTACTTTGATAATAGCGTTGGAAGTCATGAGCAGAACAGATTTCTTCTGCATGAGGGTCAGTGAATGAAATAGGTAGACCAGTAGTTGTGCATGTTCCACATTCAAATCTGAAATTTTTTTATACATATATTTCATTGATACATTTTTGAAGAAACGTTAGAGTTAATTAAGTTTTTTTTAATTAAAACTAATAGAAAATAAACACTATATCACTCGATGTCCAGAGACGATAGTACGTGTTAAACGTGTTGTGGACTTTCGACTTAAAGGATACATACCTTCATAATCGTGATCCTGCGAAGGTTGAGACTGCAGAGCGCACTCTTGAAGCGTGTTGACGATCTTGTGCCACATCGCTAGGATGCTATTTTCGCGCTCTGCCGCTGATTTACTCAGCACCATACTGCCTAGCAGCTTGACTACGCGAGGTCCAACCTATTTGAGCATTAATGACATATAGCATGACGGACGAAAAATAGTAAACTTAACCTAGAAAATGTGAGCACGTAAACGTCATCAGGAAGTGATCTATTCATTCACTCCGAATAATAGATAAATAGTGTACTTGACACGTTCATGGGGACACGTACAATAATCATAACAATGACAATGTGACAGCCAGACAACCACACCAATTTCTAAATGTCTAAAAAACAATTAACAGCATCGAATTACCTGTAGCGGGGTCATATTGCTCCTCTCAGAGCCAGCTGAAATGAGTTGCTGGTGTAAGGCAGGCTGTAGTGCGACGAATGCCGGCGCCCCAGTCAGGTTGTGCAGATAGCGTACTAACGCCGAACTGAAAGTTGTGTATAGGGCACCGAGACGCGCGCCGAAACAGGTCGAGATTGTACCTAGCGAAGCAGAAAGGCATTTCCTTTTGTAAACGAACTTACGTAGCTGCAAAATAAACCTATCAATTATTCACCATGTAGCACGATTGTTGTTTCTGGGTTATCAATATGATTTTGTAATTGGTTCTAACATAAAAACATGAAAAAAACCTTTATTTCATTGCAAAAACTTTGCTTTAGTGGTCAGAATAACCAAATGTTATTGTTAAGGAAACACAAATTGTCGAGTTTATCTTTGTTTAAAGATAAAAGAAACATTATATTTAAAATCTAATACAGTACATTTCACCCAAAATTTTACAAATTGGTGATAATTAACCTAGAAATGTGTAGGAATGCGAGATTATGTAAATACTACTTTGTAGCTTTGTGTCAATGTACCACTGTGACAGCCACAGAAAGTTTCAGGGGTTGAAGTTTTTTTCTACATACTTGCTGTTGTATGTAACCAATACTGTCAAACTGTTTGAATATTTATTACATATAGAGGCAAAGATGGAACACACACTAAGAAAAATTCCTTCGATCCAACTGAACCTGAACCAGTTTCTGTTGCCTTGACATGGCTACTCTGCCAATTGCGCTACGGATCGAGCCAGCACATTTTAAGAATTTCTCTATGTGCTTGTTGTGGATTTTTAAATAGGGTTTCAACGACTTTCTCGGCGTCAGCGCCGCCTGTGTGAAACTTATGTTGTTGACACATCCATCATATATTTATGTTGTTCACACGTACCAGTATCAGTTCTAGCTGTCTCACGGTCGAGATCCTTGGCAAGCGCGGCAAGCAGCGCTTGATGAGCATCGTGCAGCTGTAGAGATGTCTGACCAAGCCGTTCAGAGCCTTCGCTGATGATCTCTTGCGTGAGCAGCGTGAACACTTCCGTCGCTAACGCTATGTACTAGAATGGAATACACGACATGATAATGACGATGGTCAATCATAAACGTGGATTTCATAGAAGAAAATACTTACAGAATAAGGTTCAGCCTTATCTGGCACAATAGCCTGGTGTGGGCGCGACGGCGTATCCGCCGAGTCCGCGTTATCTGCACCGGCGGTTGCGCGTACGAGACCTGAGTCCGCTGCGTCCGGCGCCACTAGTGTCGACTCGAACCACAGCCCGAAAAGGGGCTCGCTGTCTGTTAATACATACGATGCATTTGTAAACTTTAGATTTACATTCATAACAGGTAAATGGGGTGGTGTTATGTGCAAGAGAAAGAAAATACATTTAACTATGGAGTAGGAAAATTAATACACAAATAATCTTAGTGCAGAGTGCTAAAAAAACCGACTTCAAAAGATCGTGGAATTAAATCTATTTGCCAAGTTTTATTGAAATCAGTTACCAGAAAGTGCGCGAAACCGGATTCTTCCCCTAGTTTGCCAATTTTTTTTTAATTTTTTTTTTCACGATGAAGTATTCTCTTTCCAACAAAAAATAATCCTCAAAATCGATTCACAAATTTCGGAGTTATCGAGTAACACACATACAAAAAAAAAGAAAATAAGTTCGAATTGCGAACCTCCTTTTTTTTAAAGTCAATTAATAAAATAGCATAAGTTCCCAAACTTTTTGGGTCACTTAGGCCCACAAAAAAAAATTAAAACACTTTTTTATATTGACACAAAAAATTACAAGGACAAAAAAATATTATGTAGTGCAGTTTATATATATAATTCATTTTTTTCAAATGCGGTAGCACCTCCTATATAGCATCAACGCCCACCCAATTGCTTCCGAAGTCCCTACCAGGACTAGAACCGGGAGCCTAGGCTGCTTCCGCTAAATAATACTTCAGCTATGTATCGTTAGGGTAAGTTCCGATAAGTCGAACACGTTAACTAATTGTAACTGTTTTCAAAAGAGAATTTTGTGCTCTATCTTTTTCTATATAAAACGGATATTTTGACCATTCTCACTTATCCGCGTTTTAGTTAGTGGACGGCAGTAGGACTCTTCACCACTTTGGGAAACTATGTATTAGAGCATACTTTAGTGTACCACAAATATTTTAATATAATTTAAATTACCATCGTCAGTCTCCGAGTCCTCTGAGCAGAGGATCATGTCCTGGAAGTAGACAGTGGAGTCAGAGCGGTCGGGGTCGGCGTCCTGGTGCTGCTTTTGTACCACAGCGCGCTTGAGATTCGTCGCCTTGCGGTAGCACACTACGCCAAGGGCTACCAAAAGCTGTAGACAATAAAAAATAACAAGTTTTAATAAGTGTTTCAACAAGTTTCAAGTAATAAAATGTAGATAGGAAAATCTTATATTACTCTACCGCCGTCCTGTATAACCTATTGACTTAGCAATAGAAAAATAGATGTTCCGTTAGGGTTACAACTCACCTGGTGTAATGGCGCGGCCTGCGCAAGCCTTAATTCTCGCTGATGCGCAGTATGTTGCGCGAGGATGTGCAACGGCGCAGCCGACTGACTAGTGACATCCCCGCACGATAGCGCTTCCAATCGCGCATCTGCTAGCAAAGCGCCCACCCATGCTAGACACCTGCCGCCTAGTGCCACCCATACCACACCTAGGCCTTGTTGCCTGGAAATAAAGATACAACTTTATTTCTTTCAAATATTGGAATTCTGGATTTTTTAAATCTTATTATTAAAATTTTATTATATGTCGGAATAAGGGAAATGTTGAGGGGAAACACCGTTGTCACAGTTAGTCAGGAATCATCTGATAATTTGCCTATTCACTTTTCATTGTCAGGTCGGTCCATTGACAATGAAATAATAATGACAGTTGATTGCAATTAATACGTTTATCCACAATTCACAGTAATAAGTTCGGAAGTAGAAAAGATGGATCAGGTTAAAACAGATTTGAAATGTCAGGTGGTAAATGTAATAAGATACAAAAACTAAATATTAATTTTTTGTTATGAAATTTTATGACGCTTTTATTGATACAAAGATTGGACAAGGATAAAGAAAAACTCCTTCGATCCGATTAGACCTGAACCAGTACCTGTTGCCATGTTACCAGTACCTGTGGCCTTAACATGGCTTCTATAATAATAACAAAACTTAAATATATCTCGCTAAAAACTTTGAAAACTTAGGCACCGTCCTAATAATAAGTGCTACGGGCCGCAAATAAAAGTTTGGCAGGCCGCACGTGACCCGTGGACCGGAGGTTGAATATTGTCGCGAATCATGCGATAATCAATCATTTGGTGAGTAAACTAACTTCACCCATTATTTGTATTGTGGTAACACTGCTTTGCCTTTGCTAACTTGTTATTTTGACAATATCGAGACGGCAGCAACGTCAACGGCAAGGGAACCGAGTGCACTTCTGTTTGGTTAAAACTAAAGATGTGGCTGTGTAAGTGAATGTACCCAAAGAGACAAACAACTGGTAAGTTCCTCTATTTACTGTTTAACATTACAACGTGTATGGACACGGTGGAAAGACACACAACTAAGTTAATTGAGTTTAATATTGTAACGATACATGTTCTATGACTATCAATTTGCCACGTGCTGCTGACTCGACCCGCAGTAGACTAGCCTCATTGACGCCTATGAATGTGGGTGCCTATCGTTGGCATCATTAGGGTCGGTAGTAGCTGGTATGTACGCTTGCACCGCGATAACTAGCTATTGAAGCTTAAATCCTGTTGGGCTGTGTTTGACCTAAATGTGGGCTGGAGGTCCACTCAGAGCACCTCTCAAGGTGTCCCGCCCCAGTACACAGGCGAGATGTACTGGGGGTTTGTACGCGACATACGAGACACACCTCTACGGTTCCTCGTCATAGCATAGCACAATGTAGTGTTGTAAGCATTTTCATCATGGTTCAGTGTCTTTCTATCTTTTGTCGTCTCTCAATATCTACATTGAGAATATTTGAACCAAGTACGTAGGTATTACAGTCTAGGCTAAATCCAATAAACTACAAAGTGGCGACAAAAATAAAATAGTTGCATTAAAGTGATGTAAATAATGTTACTTACATTTTGGTTAAGTTGTAAGGCCTAGAAGGCGTCTTAGCGGGACTCTTGCCCGTAGAGGTTGATTGTACAGGTGCACCGGCGAGCGCGTGGTGAAGACCGCACAGCAGCACCCAGCCACCGATCATAAGGTGGTTTTGGTAAACCTGGTACGAACGATGCACATTTATTTATTATTGGGTTAACACTGGTTCGAGGGAGGGAAACTATGAGAGGTCTGAAACTGATTTTGACAATAATACACTTCGGAGTTCTGTATTAACATTTTAATGCATTGGAACTGTTTAAAATATCTATTTTGTTCATATAAATTTATTAATCTATTACAACAAAACTCCCTCGGTAATTTGCCATGCCCTTACAGGGCGTCACATGATAGTTTAGAATAATCTACTAACTTAAATCGTATTTTACATGCTTACTATACTGTGACATGCAAATAAATTATTGACTTTGAAATACACAGTATGATAATTGGAGAGACCATGTAAAGAAAGATCAGTCACCTAAACACATGTTTTGAGTTAACACGGTCACCTAGTTCGTTGCTGCTGAGCTGCTGAGCGGAGCGTATTTAGGCTAAATCAGAAAAAGAATTAGGTTATATATATATATACATATATATATAATATATGTTTCTTGTTAAAATGAAATACTTAACGTCACACACATTTATTTCAGCATTAACTTTATTATAGATAGTATTTGTGTGTCAATTCAGCAACATTTAAAAGTTATCCAAATTAATTTTTTTTTAAATTTTGATTGATAATTTTGATTTTTATCATTCATTCCCGGGACTCTTATTTTCAATACAAAGAACACAACGAAAAATTCCTTAGATTTGACTAGACTTCAATCAGCTTCTGTTGCCACGCCGGGGCTATCGCTCTTAACCAACTAAGCTACAGACCAAATCAGCAGACCTTAATAATTTCTTTGTGTTTATTACTGATTCTTTTGAGCTTCTGAAGTTTCTACACGCCTTTTAATTTGCAGTCAGTATTTTTATGTTCACAAAACATCAAGGAACTTGTAATGCTACATAATAAACATGCTGTCCCTAGTTTTGCTTTGATAAAGTGAAGGACTGGGTTAATGACTATAACGAATTTACATTAGCAGTAAGAAACACATTACTTTTAAAAATATTTCTGCTTTCTAATTGAGTGTATTAATAAATAAATACTAGGTAAGCCCGTACTAGGTAAACCCTGTATCGCGGGTGCCATTGACACACACAAATTACAGACAGACAACCAAAAATTACACCTAAACTTACGAGAAATATAAATACAACTATTTCTGCATGGCAGAGCAGCAAAGGGACTTATAGTAAAACGAGACAGTTTAATGATTATGCTGCTTACAATACTCTGTTAATACCAAAAAGTAAAACAAAAGTTACTTACATATCCACCAGCACGAGTAGAATGTTTGAATGTTTCTCCAACAGTGTTGTATAGGCTGAGTGCACTTTCAACGAGGGTAGCTGTTTGCTGTTCGCTCTCTTCATCTTTTGGGTGCAGCGACGCCTAGGGAACATTAATGATGTGCCAGACAACTACACCAATTACCTATTCTCAAACTAGAAGAAACACACCAGAACCAATTTAGAAATGATCACTTCTCAAATTGGTCATACCGGGAACTGAGCCCGGGACCTCTTCATCCAGTGCCCACAGTGCAAACCGTTGGACCACCAAGGTCAATGTTACTTTATTTTGTGAACATCACTTAGAACAAAAACAATATACAAGGAGAGTAATTCCTTTTTTAAATCTAACTGTAATAAGTATATTGCAATTATTTAATGGACATAATATATGTATAGAACGACCTATAACCGCGTAGAGGTTCTGGTTTAACACACATTCTCTGTGGTCAACAGCATTAGTACTATGTCACTCTACCTGTGCAGTAGCGCAAAGGAGCCAGGAAGTGCTGACGTCACTCAATTTGGCGATGCGTTCAGGCGTAAACGGCTCTAGGCACGGTAGCGACAGCGCCAGCCGACACACTATCACCTCGTTCACCAAAAAGTGGAGTCTAAAAGAAATAAATTTGGTTATATAAAAATAGTATTTCCACTTCTCATGCTCTTAAAGTTCGTATTTATGCTGGTCACCCAGCATAAATAGGCTGCATAAAATAGGATTTTATGCTCTAGTGCAGCCTTTCCCAAAGTGGGCGATAACGCCCCCTTGTGGGCTTTGCAGGCCTAAAGGGTAAAGGGACCCAGAAAAAAAAATCGGGGCGTTGTGTACAGGCTTAGGGAGAGATTTGTAATTTCATCTAGGAAGACTCTTAGACACCGACTGAGCTCTCGACACTCGACTACAACTTGTGAACATCAACTAATATTAATTAAGAGATTGCTCAAACTAACTCGGTTCGATATTTCTCTCCGTGTAGTACATACATATATCTGTCCTGTTTTATTGAATAAATAAAATTAAAATCATGTCAATCGGTCGCCCCGTTTCGAAATGAAAGTAGACACAAACAAACAAATAAAAAGGCAACAGACACAGTTTCGCATTTTAATAATTATTAGTATTCCTAGATAGGTAATTTTCGTAGATAATAAACCACGGGCAATCATGTTTTAACAAGTTTTTGTTAAATAACTCGATTTGTGCATTCCTGTATCAATCGGCTGGTTCATAGGATACTGTTCTTAGGGCGCGTTCCCACTATGTCGTGACGACAGATTGTCGTGCAGTTTACAGTGTCGTGCCTTGTATATTTCAATCAAGTTGTTTACATATAGCACGACACGATTAACTGTCGTTCACGATTTTTTATCGTTACAACGACAAACTGTATTCAGTGGGAACAGCTAGAACGACAGTCATCAGACGATAAAAAAACGTCACCATAAAAACGTGACGACAGATTGTCGCAGCTCCTATTGTCATCACGATCTAGTGGGAATAGCCAGTCACGACAGTCGTTCAACGATAAAAAATCGTCCACGACAGATAGTCATGATATGGGAACAGGCTAGACACGACAGTCGTCCAACGACAATAAAACGTGACGACATAGTGGGAACGCGCCCTTACTTGTAGAGTACGATTGCGCGTCGAATGAGATAAACGAGTTTATGCATGTTCGTCTTATTCCTGCCGGTGCGTGCTGCTTCTGCAATCCTATATAAACAACCTAATATTTATTTTATTTTCATTTGCGGTTTCGCGCGTAATAAATAAGCACTACTTAAGTTCAACACTTACTTACGTATTTCTCAAAACAAAACAATGTCGGAAGTAGAAAAGAAGAGCCGGCAATACTGTGCGGAATATATTAAATTTGAATTCATTGAAAATCCCACAAACCCATCGTCGCCTTTGTGCCTTCCATGTCTAAAAACATTTTCGAATGAAGAAATGAAGCCGTCAAGACTGCAAGATCATTTGAATAAAATGCATCCAGACAAGAAAGACAATAATGTAGCATATTTTCAAGACCTAGAGAAGAAAGATAATCTAAACTCTCTAACTCAGCCAAGTGTAGCAACTCTTTTCGGCGGCTGCTAAGCAAGATGACGACGGACTTCGAGCTTCGCACAATATCTCTTTGTTAATTGCTCAAAAAGGGAAACCACACAACATCGGAGAAGAGTTAATTTTGCCAGCAATAAAGGAAGTAATAACTACTGTAATTCATAAACCGGCCGCAGATATTATCCAAAAAATTCCTTTGAGTAATAATTCTGTGCAAAGACGAATTGATGAAATGGCTGAAAACATTGAAGAATCATTGTGCAATCATCTGAGGAGTAGTCAATTCTGAATTCAGCTCGATGAGTCCACTTTACTACTTTTTTTCTACTTTAGTTCTTGGAAACTAAAGATACAGAATTGCGCAACAAGCTCATTACATCAAAGAATGATATAGCTTACATTACAGACCTGTATAAATTGCTCAACGACATGAATCTCCAACTGCAAGGCGATGAACTAAATTTAATTAAAACAAAAAATGTCGTTACCGCTTTCGCAGCCAAACTGCTTCTAATCTACTCAAGAAGAATATGTGGGCAGACGTGAGTTTCACAATTTTCCGAATTTATCAGTATCCTGCAGTAACAAAGACTTGTTTGCCTACTGCCAACATTTGGAAAACCTCCACATTGACTTCACCGAACGATACCAGGACATTTTGAACTTGGAAATACCAGGCTGGGTGTTGGATCCAATCCAACACAGTCACAGCAATATCACCTGAGCTGGAAGAAGAACTTAAAGAATTGGCAACAAACGAAGAAATAAAAATCAAGTTCAAAAATTGTAATTGTATCAACGATTCTTGATAGCATTCCCATCGTCATATTTGTGTGAACGTGGTTTTAGTGATGTGACAACGCTGTTTACTAAAAAGAGAAATCGTATGCATGTTACCGAATGTGGTGACTTGCGGCTATTTTTCAGCAAATTGGAACCTGACATCAACAAACTTATGAAACAGCATCAGATTTATCCTTCACATTAGTTTTTATATTAGAATCGATTATGTTTGTTTTATTTTGAATAAAAGATACTCTGTCTGAATACTATAAAGTTGCATTTCAATAATAACGCGATAAGAGGCGACCAGCCATCCTGACGTCAGAATGGCTGGTCAAAAATGTTTTTAAATTTTTCAGAATATATCATAGGTAGCAATTATTTAGAAAAGGTAGCAAATAGTAGCAAATAGGTAGCAATTCTTGAATATACACTCACTGCCAGACGCCACAGGCGACCAGCCATCCTGACGGTCACAAAAAATAGGGGTGCTAAAAAATAATTTATTCTCAAAGTGGGCAGTAGACAAAATGAGTTTGGGAACCATTGCTCTAGTGCATAAAATAGGATTTTATGCTCTAGTGCATAAAATATAAAAACCATCACATTAAATATGATTAATTGTTGCAAATTTACATTCAATTTTAATTAAATAATCATTTATTTGTAATATTGCTGTCTAATTTCCTCGCAATCGAAGTGAAAAGCAGAGTGCATAACTCGTTCATAAAACCCATTTTACCCTCGACTTAAGTATCCAGGATAGATTCATCTCACTGCAACTGCAACTGTTATGGACAGGCATGTAGCTTACCATCAGGCACACAATTCGTTCGTCCCGTCACTAGATATTATAAAATAGATACAGTTATAGTTTCAAAAAGATTACTTTTTATTACTCACAGTGAAGCATCAGAGTTGAACTGTGGCGCGACGGAAGTCTCCTTGGCGGATTGCCAGCGGTTGAGATAACGCTGCAAACAGGGCAGCGTGCAGCACACCTTCAACACCACGCTGCCTGCGCGTAGCTCCATAAGTAGCGAGGCGCATGTTGACGCCACCCATTTCTGTTATTATATTCGCGATTGATTGTATGTCAATTGTTCGGAAGAAACATATGAGGACTAAGTAACATTACAGATGTAAAAATATTGTCAATTTTGCGTCATTCGGTATCTACAGTCAACAGCACATCAAGCTGTACAATTTTCTTCGAATATCGCATCTAGTGCAATGGAACAAGATCAGTCCATATGTAGCTTGATGTGCTGCCATCTGTACCTTAAAAAAGTAATAAATATTGGTTCATTGACAAGACTGTGTTTTTATTTTACATGTATATGATTTTCAGTGTTCTTTACCTAGTAAAATTATAAACTTAGTTATAACAATCAAATTGTTGGTTATAAGGCTTTGTTAACCTTCATATCAGCGTTAGCCTGTTGCGAAGCATTCTCTTTGGTGCTCTCCAGACTATCTTTACTCCCGGGCGACATGACTGCTGCAGTGGGTAGAGCCTGTGATGACGTCATCGAAGCCACTGGATTCCGTAATGGCGCAGTCAACGTCTCCAGCAGGGCATCAGAACGGCGCTGGGCATTCGACGGCTGTTGTTTCTCAGTAGTTGGGGCTTGAGATGCTAGAGATGTTATTGGGCTCGGTATCACTGATGATTTTGGGGTTTGTGGCTCTACAAAGAGTACTGCTACTTAGTAAAAAAATACGAAACTAAAGCTTGATGCTCAACACAGTAAAATAAATACATACAAAGGATTTTATGCAATAAACATAATTAGATCATATTTGTATGCACATTGTTTACCTATTAGCTATACTCTAAATGTAAATTAAATTAATCAAGATTTTACCTGGTACTGTGACATGAGCCGGTAATTTAGCATTCTTGAGTAAAGATGTCAATATAACTAGGTCAGATTGAGGGTAGCCCCCTCCGTCAATTCCACAAAGTCCCACAATGGGGAGTAGCAACTGAAACGTGATTAAACATTTTTATTGATTTCAATTTACTTAAGCTTGAAATAGACAATGTAGGAACGGAAAAAGGAAATGGAAGCTTTATGGAAAAATACACATCACAGGACATAAATAAAAAAAAAAGCTGTATCAGACATTACATGAACAAGTGCATCATCATGACTTGAAGAAGTAGAAAATGATAAGTTATACCTGTTTGACAGACACATTAGGTGCAGCAGTGGTAGTGTTGTCATCGCAACTGACTCCAGCTTCCGACAATTTCTTTAGTATTTGTCTGAGTATGACTCTGAATGCATCACGCGCGGTGGTCAGTTGGTCTGATGGTACTATAGACAATAAAGAGCATCTTTGAACAGAGTTAAAGTATTCAACAAAACCTACTATAATCTAGAGCAGAGCCTAGTAAATTCTAAATTTTATTGAATAATAAAGATTGCTTAATAAAGCATGCTGTTCATATTATTTTTTATAACTGATTGTTGCAAAATATGGTGCAATACAATGATAGACCTGGCTCTATCAAACATTTTGCCATCATTGAAAATCTCCAAAAAGTTTTAAGAAATCTTAACTTGTAGCTTAACTTAAGTTGTACATTACAATAGGTCCTATAAACCAGTCTTATAGGTCTCATAAGCCAATCTTATAGGACCTATTGCAATCTATTATACTGCTATATTCGTGAAAGATCCATGTAATTATATTCAAATCCAGGAAAAATATAGATGATACTTACAATTGTTAGCATTGATGCTAATGAAGTGTGCAGATAGGCATGCAAAGCATGTGTAGAACAGATCATAGATATCTTCATGGTTCTGGAACTCACTCTCACTGTGAACAATAGTTTTATTGTTTGATACATATTATGTAGATTTATATATCTTTGAAGTCCATATCAATTTTATCCATAGCGTGACATTCTGACTAGGTTGAGGTGTTCTAGTTACAGAGGAATTACAAAGTTTGTTTTTTTATTATAGGAGACAAAAGAAAAGCAATTTTTGGTACATAAGGAGGTAGTAGTATACTAGTAGTTAGAGAATAGTTCCATGATGAGTATTACGTACACTGAATTGAATGATTCCCTAGACACTACCATATTTACTGTTTAAAAATGTTTTTACCCAATAAACAATTATAAATAAATAAATAAATGCTGAATAATCGTCAAATGACCCATCAATGCAAAAAATAAAAATACTCCCTCATAGTACAATGGACGACACTGACCTTTTGATGATCGCTTGTATGATTTCCACGGCATCGTTTTTGTCGAAAAACGGGCCGTAAAGTGCTGTTAATATTGGTTTTATCGTTGTTGACCATTCGATATTTCCTCCCGAAGCGGCCATTTTCGGGAAAAAGCAACTGATGAACTTCAATTGACAAGTAAGACAGATGATCTGTCATTTTTGTTAATATAAACGCACCCTGCGTTCAAGATAACTGTTTATAATCAGAGATGGGCAGTGCAGTAGTGCCAATGGGCAATGTTCCGAAAAATTTCAAATTGTAGAAAATTTCTCTTAAAAATGTCTGAAAAATTGGAAAAATATAACTCTATACATTGTGTTCTACGTTTAAAAAATTCTTATGAAGTTATGTTATAAAATAAAATTGTACATGGCTAAAAGTAAATTATAGAAAAACGATTTCAAAAATGATTGCACATCAGCGAAAATAAAATCATAGGAAAAAAAATCTTTATGTACCGTTTTCGTTCAGTATCAACTTTTGACAAAAAAGAACTTTTGACATTAACTGTCAAATTTAGAAAAGTACAGGAAAAATATGCGGCTTAACGTTTTTTACCTATATTATCTGCCTGCACTCTTCCGAACTCTGTTGATCAACAGAGTTCGGACGAGCGCAGGGTGCAGAATGTTTTAACTGACCGCATTCCCTGAAACTGACATTAGACCAAGCCTAGTGGCTGCCATTAAGGAAATAATAATAAAAATATTAGGAAAAGTATCCATTTTTCTGATACATACGAATTTTTCAAAATGGAACTTTTTCCATGACCCAACACGATATTATATTTATTGCTCTTGGGCATTGACCTACTAACAAATGGACGTCGGGTCCAATACAAAAACCACGAAAAAAATATCCGAAGTTAACTTATACAAACGTAGTGACATGTAACGAAGTATAAAAAAACTAAAACATTTCATTTAAATTGTAACGTCATTGAAGTACTGCCTAATTTAGCTTGCAACAATTTAAAGGGCCCGAAAACACCATATTCAGCTTCTACTGGAAGCTTAACAAAATGCACCATATTTAGCTTCTACTGAAAATTACTTTAACACAATAGTGATGGAGTGGCCTTTATTGTAAATATCAATAAATTATTATGTATATTATTATATCGAATTTTGTACAAATACGCTTCGAAGCGTATGTATGTATATACAAATATTACAAATGTGAAAATAAGCGTGTACTATAAGTAATGTACCGATATTCCAACTAAACGTAAACTCCAATATCCGTAATTCCGAAAATCGATTTATAATAAAACCGTTAGCGCCCAGTTACACAAGAATAAAGTTTTCGCTCGGCTACCGCCCGGTTACCACGCCTTCCTGTACATTAATGGCAATGCGTTAGCATCTAATAGTCTGTGATTAATGACGAATCTGAATTCTATTTATTATGCAACAACATTTAAATTCCTTTTAAATATAATTTTGATGCTATTGATTTTTAACTTTTGTTATGTAATTTTCCTAAAAATTACACTTGACATGATGAAGATTCGAGCTAATGTTATTTTTTAATTGTAATGATTGTTGTTACGTTATTTCGGGCTAATGTACTTGGTACTTGGTGTAACGGGCTAATGTATTTTGGGACTTCTGATAGGTAATCTCAAGCCGTAGCACAGCAATATTTTGTTAGTTATTGCTAACTTTTAATAAAAAGTCGTTTTAAAAATAAGATTTAAAAACAACACGACTCTATAGTTTCTTTGTTTCAAATATTTCAATCGCTTATGGTTCGAAATGGGTTTGAACAATTGAAAATGACCAAGAAGTTTATATGTATAAGCTTCTTGAAATTGACGTAATGGGTCTCTTTCCATCTTTTGCGCATGCAAAGTGTAATAAAAGGACAGTTAGCTATTTGATTATTTTGTTTTTGCTTTTGTAATTTATATTCACGATTAATTTATATATAAATTAAATACTATACAACTGTACAAAATAACACTTTAAATGATAACTATGATAACACAATATATTTGTCTAGTGAAAATATGATACAAAATCCTGTTTTTACACTTTACTGCAGTAATTTTTACAAGTTATATAGTATATAGTACTGCATGATTGACAACCGCACTGTTAGTCTACAAACGAAGACTGTTGCGCGATTGACGCTATATGCGATTTTAACGACCTATAGGTGCGGATACTTTTTAGCGCAAACCATTTGTTAGTAGGTCAATGTACTGAAAGAGGTAGAGGGAAACTCAAAGCTAGTGTTGGGTTGTGGATAAATTTCCATTTTGAAAAATTAATAATTTTCCGAATATTTATATCATATTTATCCACATGTGACAGTTGACACTTGTGAAAAGTTGAAGATACTACTCAACACGTAGTATCTCTTATTAGTTTGTGCTGCTCAAAAACAATGGAGTCAAAGATTGTTGTTTACCTATTGTTTTTTTTTTCCACTGTTAACCAATCACTATAAATCTCGTTTTACATTACCTTGCTTTCAGCTATATAACTTTATTATACATATAATTCACATTAAGTAAAACTTCA
This sequence comes from Hyposmocoma kahamanoa, assembly GCF_003589595.1. Lineage (NCBI taxonomy): Eukaryota > Metazoa > Arthropoda > Insecta > Lepidoptera > Cosmopterigidae > Hyposmocoma > Hyposmocoma kahamanoa. Next base: position 6,248,105 of record NW_020653945.1, read on the forward strand.
AAACATATATCTAAACGTAAATATAATAAACTCATTTGCAAAAAAAAAACGGGCACCTTTCATTTTTTTCCTGTCTGAAATAATTACAATACGAAAAAGGTTTTATTCATTCAAAAATGTCGCTGGCTTGATAGTTAAGTGTCCTCATTTGTAAAAACATTCGTTCCAAATTCAAATTTAAGAGATAAACCCAGAGGATGGAAAAAATAAATAAACCTCTCTACAGGATAATTACTCTTCACTACATAAAAGGGCGGTAATTGTTGAAAGTTCATATGAACTAATTAATCACTTATACATTTTGATAAGTTATCTTCTTTAATTCCGTCAATAGACAGACAGGTTCTGGAAGAAAACCATGCACCGAACCACGGGATGACCGCTTCCTGGCAAGCCGGGCGTTGAGAAATCGCAACGCTTCATACGCGGACCTCAAGAAGAATAGAAAGTAAGTGAGAGGAGTACAAATTAGCCTATGGACTGTCAGGAGGTGGCTTCTTGCTGCTAATATACGCAGTCATCGCACAGCTCGTGGCCCTAAAATTAAATTACTCCGTGAGCATAAAGTTGCTAGACTGAACTTCGCTAGAAACCATGCTACATGGACTCAAAATGACTGGAGAAGAGTATTGTTCTCTGATGAAGCCAGGATTTCTCTGTGTGGTGAAGACCGCCGTCGGCGAGTGCTACGAAGACCAGAGGAACGCTTTGCAGACATGTGTTTTAAAGAAGTCACCCCTTATGGTGGAGGCTCCGTTATGTTTAGGGCAGCGATTCATTCGATGGAACATACGGAGTTAGCCTTCATCGAAAATAGCACGTTGAATGCACACCGATACATGAGGGGGTCCTAATTCCTCACGTACAACCCGCATTGACTGTTCTTGGAAAAGATTCCATTTTTATGGATGACAACCCTCGCGCCCCGTTCTGGCGATGTGGAAGCGTATATTTAAAAAACCTTAAAAAACCCTTAAAAAGGTTTATTCCGTAAATCCCCACTAAGAAATCCCCATTGGTGGGGATCGTTACATTTTATTCCACAAATCCCCACTAACGTAGCACTTGCTACGCGGTGGGGATTTGTGGAAAAAAAATCCCCACCAAGATATTATTTTGTGTATTTTTATTGTTATTACCACCATTTACACACAAACGTGTTTTCTATTAGTTTTTTAAAAGTAACATAATTTGGAACTGCATGATAATAATGAGTTTAAAAAAAAATTCATTAAAAAGGTTTTATTCAAATACAAAAAGAAAAATATAATTTGCACTGACATAAAAGAAATGAGTCTTATTTTAAGAGGTGATTAGCCTTCTTCGTGTTTCATTTCAACAATCATGATTGATAAGAAATATTTCAAGGGAGACCGAATGTCACAGCAGTGTTAGTAATCAACGCCCTTCGCACAGGAAAGGGAAATAATTACAAAATACTAAGTAAGTTCTTTCAAAATTGTAAAAAAAATTAACTTGAAAATAGTTAATAACCATGTAATAGAAGCTGAACTTTTCACAGTTTTAAAAAGTGACTAAATGATTATTTAAAACGTTTATTAAGGGTACGCCTTTTTCTTAAAAAAATCACATATTTATAATAATTGACTAGATTACTTAAAAAACTAAAACAATATTGAAAAATGTTAATATTAAGTAAAATCAACAAGTCAACAAATAAACAATACTTTGCTCATATAAATCATTAAAATGTCTATAATCATACGAAACTATCTCATTTTTTCCAAAAAGTGTTCAAGTGTTATGTGGCCATCAGCCAATTCCCTCTGAGTCTGAAAGATGAATTGATCTCTTTCCTTGCTTTGAACACGTATTCAAACCCTGGTGCATCATTTGAAGATGTAGAACACCCTTGCATAATTGCTCCAAATATGTATGTCGCACAGTGAATACTCTTAACACACTAAATAAATTTAAAATATTAGCACTCCAGGTAGCCGCAAGGGATGCACGAGTCATAAAATAATCAACCAATTACGAACGGCACACCAAACGTTTTAGAAAATAATAACACAGCTGATTATGACTTCGGGTCAAGTCCTTTGTTCTTAAACAAAAGTAGCTCTATTCCTTTATGAAACATGTTTTCCTCGTGGTGTTTTTGTAACCCTAAACACACGTGTTCAATGTTATACTTACCACAGCAATATTTTATTATATGTATTATTAACTACAAAACAAATTGAGTACCTTTGGTAGAATCGAGTAGACCTCTCCTCACATTTCTTACGCGTTCAAGGGAGAAAATAAGCAAATTGTAATATTTAATTATTTAAAATAAATTCAAACTCAAATTTTTCAACTTCGCTATCAATTTAATGAAAACCCATTTAATTTATGTGTCGATGTAATGACGAGGCATTGGAGTTGAAAATCAATAACAAAAACATAACCCTCCTTTTGGTTTGTTATAGTCTGGTAAAAATAATATCTTGGTGGGGATTTTTTTTCCACAAATCCCCACCGCGTAGCAAGTGCTACGTTAGTGGGGATTTGTGGAATAAAATGTAACGATCCCCACCAGTGGGGATTTCTTAGTGGGGATTTACGGAATAAACCATTTAAAAGGTTGGAATCCGGCGTTTGCATTGGCCAGCTTGAAGTCCCGACCTCAATCCAATAGAGCATGTCTGTGATGTTCTGAAGCTATTGGTAAGGTCAGCGCAGACAGCACCACAAAACATGAGGGAGCTAAAAAATCTCATCGTCGTGGAATGGGCACATATTCCACAAGAGGTCATAAGCAATATCCTCGAAAGCTTGCCTAGAAGAATACTGTGATTTTGGCAAGAGGAAGCTACACTCATTATTAAATTGTTACCATTTTTCCTTTACATTATTTTAAAAAAAACTTATAATTTTTATTTCACTAAGCGAGTAGTATTCTACAGACATCGAGTATCTACAGACCACTGACACTAGAACGACATTTTCTCATTTAGTTATTCGAAATTAATAGAAAAAATTTGCTCAAACCATTTTCAGCATATTCATTCCTAAGATTCTGAGGATACTAGTTGGTTAAATAATAAAATTTACTGCAGGTGACAGCCAACAGTACATTTACAAAATAATCTCAAGTGAAAAGACACTTATTTATTTAATTATTTATAAAGCATTGGCTCCAGAGCCATCAGCTTAATGGTAACAAATAAACTTAGAGGATGGAAAAAAGTTTCCATAGTCTAAGCGTCGTATTCCAGAACTCTAGTCAGGAGTTGAGCAGACTTGAGTATGATATCAAGCACTGGAAATAGGACCCTAATGGCAAGGACTTGAGTATGATTTTCAGTGCCTTAAATCATACTCAAGTCCTGACTTAAGCATTGAGTAGAGTCCTGGAATACGACCCTAAAACAAATAATCAAGAAACGCACAACGTAAACTAAAAATTAATTCGTGTAAAAATTGTAACTACTAAAATCCGCCATTTTTTCAAAATTAAAAAAGACACTTATTTTTTTATTTATTTATAAAGCATTGGCTTCGGAGCCATCAGTATAATGGTAACAAATAATCAAAAAACGCACAACGTAGTATAACTGCATAGACTAAAAATTAATTCGTGTAAAAAATGTAACTACTAAATCCTGCCATCAAAAAGCTTATTAGGAGGATGGAAAAAATAAAGGAATAGTCTATGAGTCGTATTATAGAACTCTACTCAATGCTCAAGTCAGGACTTGAGTATGATTCAAAGCACTAGAAATCATACTCAAGTCCTTGTCATTAGGGTCATATTTCCAGTGCTTGAAATCATACCCAAGTCTGCTCAAATCCTGACTTGAGCATTGAGTACAGTTCTGGAATACGACCCAAAGAGTCGTATTCTAGAACTCTACTCAATGCTCAAGTCAGGATTGCACTGGAAACACAAGCACTGGAAATACGACCCTAATGGCAAGGACATAAGTATGATTTGTAGTAATTTGAATCATACTCAATTCCTGACTTGAGCATTGAGTAGAGTACTGGAATACGACCTTCATAAATAGGTAAAAATTAAATTAAATAGTTTTATTCCTTTTGCATTTTCTACACAAATCACAAACCATACAAATTGACAACAAAATAGACATGAATAGAAGATTTTTGGTGGATAAGTTTGTCGATTCGTAAGTGCAGAGTGAGTACAAAGATATGCTTTATATAGGGATGGTTAATATAATATATAGCTCAAATCATAACAATAAATTTGAAAAAAATTATAGCAATTATAATTTGAAAGACATAAAGGTGCTAAAATTATAACGAACTTTTTTTCACTTTGGATTGGAGTACGTTAAGAAAATTAAACCAAATACCATCTAGCGACATAATTTTACAATATTCAATGCCATACCATCAATCCATTCGTGCTTCACTTACGCAGCTAACAAACAAAATCCTTCTTCGTCCTGAGTTATCTCCCTTAATATTTCATAGATGGCACTATATTCTATGTGAAAATTGCGGCTCTTGTCATTGGTTGAAACAATTATAACGTGAAATACTTTCACATATTATTTGTAACATTTAACGTTTGGTGCGAAACGCGAAATAGCTGATTGGTTTATTGATGTTAAATTTCACGTTTTAGTACGCTAAGCGCTAATGCTATATTTAGTAATTAGCAAGTATTATTATTGTAGTTATGTTATAAATTATAATTTTGATTACGTTTTAATACGATTTTGAGCTAGACATGGGGAATAGTATTACATCTCTATCGCCGTGACTGTCGTCGTTCCGGTTCCAAAAAAATCACGGTAATTTGTCACGACTGTTACTTCCGTGACCTTGTCACGCCTATAACTTACATCACGATATACGGTTTTAGCCAGCGGCTTCTTTCTAATACTTATAGCCGTTTTTTTTATAGAATGATTTAAGTTTTTACTCCCTTTGTAATAAGTTTCAATTTTATTCAAAAAGTTGATCCGAAATAACCTTCACACTTTTAGTAGAATACACAAAGTAGATACATAAATATAAAATACCAACTCTTCCTATAATAAAACAAATATACAAAAATATTTTACTTTGTTAATAAATAGGTTTATAGTAACTGCTGCAGCTTTTTTTCATCCGCCCTTTCTAGTAGTAATAAGCACTTACGACTCTTGTGAGTGAGCAAAGAAAGTCATCCTATTTCGCTCACTCCCATCGCCGAAATGGCCCGATTTGAAGAGAACTACAACGAGTGGCGCGCTCAATCACCACGGAACGGAGATCGGATCGCGCATTGTATCAAATGCGTATGTCGTGATGTGAGTGACGGGATAGCTATTAGAATGGAGGAACACTGTGTGACTTTGAAACGTCGGTCCTTCGGACCGAGTCACGGTGATTCTGTTTGACGGCGGATCATCGTGATTTTTTCATCGTGACGTTATTTATCACCCACCTCTATTTTGAGCTTTTGGTGGAACGTTCGTCTGGTGAAGCGATTTAAACTAAGATATAATTAAGTACTTGGATTTATTTAGTTAGTTTAGCGTTTGTTTAATTAATAAGTCGTTGTAATATTTGTATATAAAAGTACGAGTGTATGCGTTATTATTAATTATTATGAGTGTAATTTACTATAAATAACCAGTGTAAAAGTTTTGTGCAAATTGTTAAAGTATGAAGGGAAGCTCATTCATTGATTTATCGTCTATAACCACCTGTAACCACCATATTATGTAATAGTTACAAAACAAATGAAGTCAGTCGTAACTAACCATAAAAAACTGTAAACTATTCTATAGATAGACCATTGCTGTACTTAACAAGTTAGCGCACGTCAACTATTTCACGTTTCTTTTCGTTCGTTACATTATCACACGATCTTGAGCTGCTAAAAATTATAATTTTAGCACTTTAAATAGCGCGCTATAAAAATTTAGCATTCAGCGTGCTATGCGAATGTAGCAGTTAATCTCATCTCATATTGCTATACCTTTCACGCCCTTGGATTGGATTCTGTTGCTCTCTCGGAGTAATGACTAGCTGAGGTTGCTCTATTACAAATAAAATGCATTATTTTGACGTTTAGAAAGATAGGTTTAGAATAACTTGGTTTACGTATTATAAGGTGTCTTTTTTCTAAGTTCTCCTGTAATAAACAGTTGTAAGATGTTTGAAGAAGAAAAACGTGTAGAGCTACCGAAAAAGCGAAAAATTTCTGAAGAAAATGGTGTTGGAATTTCTGGTAAATACATTTTATAACCTCTATTGTTTAACGACTAATAGCGCTTAATAACTTATTCATTGTATTTTCCAGATCATCCTTTGAAAAGAAACAATACTATTACGATACAGTGTCCTTATTTAGACACTATAAATAGACATGTGCTAGACTTTGATTTTGAGAAGTTGTGTTCGGTGTCACTCACTAGGATCAATGTTTATGCTTGTTTGGTCTGCGGAAAGTACTTTCAGGTGCGTTACTTCTTTCATTTATTAGCAAATGAGGCTGTACTTAACCAAAGGGGGCACTGTGAAACAAAACAGCAATGTTTTATTTTTTTAAATTGTTTTGGATAGATTGGATCAACGTTAACACTTTCTATTCTTATTGGAGGTAGTTATTTTATTTCAATAGTTTTTGAATTTTTCTTACATATTACTTTGTTTCTAGTAGATTAGACCTAAATAAAAACTTTTTATTTTTACTACTGCATGTGTGGTCAATGGGTTATGAGAAAATTCTATGTTTACGTTGCTTCATTATAATTATGTTGGCGGTGTACTCACTTGCGCTCAATGTGCAAGAGGGTTTGCCGTGAAGATTGGCGACATTACTCATTATCGAGCGCATCACCTCCAATCCAACTAGGAGCCAAAGTGGTTGTCATGACCCAACATGGTTGGGTTATATATCATATTTCAATACGTAAAATGGCTCTCAGAACCTAAAGGTCAGTTTGGGCATGTTAGGGGGTCGGGTATCTCATGTATACGACTGTACAAGGTACATGTTCGACATAGTTTAATAAAATTACTTCTTATTTGACTTGTTTTAATTTTTTTTCACATATCCTTATATGATATTGCTTATTTGAATATACCTATTTTTGAAGGAACCTATTACAATTATAAATTATATAAATACTTTTATTTGAAGTAAATTTGCAGATATTGTTCACACTTTTAATGTTATGCTATGTCTCACAAACAGGGCAGGGGCACCAACACTCATGCTTACACTCATTCTGTGGCAGATGGACACCATGTCTTCCTCAATCTACACACATTGAAGTTCTACTGCTTACCAGATAATTATGAAGTCATTGGTAATTTCATTATTGTTCAATAACTATTTGTTCCTTTTGGTACAGACTGCTTTAAAATTATGTAAGCATTCTAAGTGTAAAAACCTATTCTGATAAAGTACAATTTTAGAGCTACAAAAAGCAATTGAAAAGATAGCCTGTTTACAATCTCAAATGAGGCATTTTGCATAAAAGAGCATTAGCAGTAAAAACTGCTTGAAAAAGTATAATCATGAACTCTTACAGTCGTATCCACAACTATTTCTTCCAGACTCATCCCTTAATGACATAAAATATGTTTTAAATCCAACATTCACACCAGAGCAGATAGCTCAGATGGATACAAACACAAAGATGTCACGCGCCATCGACGGTACTATGTACATGCCGGGAATTGTTGGACTCAACAATATTAAGGCTAATGACTACTGCAATGTTATTTTGCAGGTATGCATTTTCTCTATTTTTCTATTAAATTTTCCTTACCCTGTAAAGAACATGTAAGTGAAAGTAAAACATTTATTTATGGACTTTGGTTTAAGATGTAAGAGATAGTGCCTTTTGATAAATTTTAAATTCGATTAATAGTGGCATGGCAAAATTAAATTGTATATACAAATATGTGGAATATGTATACAATTTCCTTGCTAACTAGTCGATATTATCCTTACAGTGTCTTTCTCAAGTGCGTCCGTTACGCAATTATTTCTTACGGGAAGAGAACTATGCGAACGTAAAAAGACCACCTGGTGACTCGTCGTTCCTGCTAGTGCAGAGGTTTGGAGAATTATTAAGAAAGTTGTGGAATCCTCGTGCGTTCAAAGCACATGTTTCACCACATGAAATGCTGCAGGCTGTTGTTCTATGGTCTAAAAAAAAGTTCCAGTTTATTAAACAAAGTAAGTACATATCGAGTTCTTAGGTTTTCGCGTTTGTTACATATAGGAAATGAAACGTTTTGTAACTATAGTGATAGAAATAGTGTGGTTTTTATTAATATTAGACATGTTTGATGACTTTACCAACTCAGTCAACGTAAGTAAGTTCAGTTAGGAAGTTTTACATATATTTTTAGTACATAGTGATTGTCATTATTTTTCAAGGTATTATGTGATAACTATTTTGATAATTTATCAGATATATTTATATTATATTGAATAATTATCGTGAAAATGAATAATTAATTAGCAAATAAAAAACTATAAATTCAAACCCTATTATTTTTATATGTTACGTGCTGTATGAATCCCAGGATACAATTCTCCATAAAGAAAAGGGGTGTACTTCACCACACTGAAAATTTATGCTGGTTGTAGTGGATTTGAAATGAGCAGAGGAGTTAACTAAAACTATATTCATTAATAATAAAACATTACATGTCACATTTCAGGTGACCCTATTGACTTTTTGTCATGGTTCCTAAATTCCCTACATATGGCATTAAATGGAACTAAGAAACCCAATAGTTCGATCATCTACAAATCTTTCCTTGGTCACATGAGAATATATACAAGGTATGTATTGTTGACCCTGCTATATCAGTTGATCATCATCTGCATCAAATCCCTGCTTGCATGGGTGTCCTACAAAGAGAAAATAAATCAATAGGTTCATTGCAAATTTTGCAGAAAATTACCCCCACCAGATGCGGACGATGCAGCAAAAGTAGACCTAAGCAGTGAGGAGTACGCAGAAATGATAACAGAGTCGCCTTTCCTGTACTTAACATGTGATCTGCCACCCACGCCGCTTTTCACTGATGAGTTCCGAGAGAACATTATTCCACAGGTATGAAGTTATATGATACAATCAGGTATATAATAAATGTTGTAAGCACAGACATATATCTAGATAGACGCCGCAAGTACAGCAATTTGTATGAAAACCGAGCGTGCCACATTTTATGTATCCACCATGACGTCACAAGAACTATTTAGTGATGGGAAACCTTCCGCGCTAAATCGATTGATTGAACGGAATACACGTATTTCATTCAATTAATCGATTGAAGTATTCGTTGATTACAAGTAGTCGTGAAATATTAATATAGTAGAAAAATACTAAAACAAGATAGTTATGTCCTTTATTAAAAGTTGTTTAATAAAAAATTAGATTACTTAATAATTTAAACTTAAATTTTTAATCAACTTCAAATATGTAAATTATTGTCCTTGAAATAATATAAGCGTATTATATAACTGTCTTTTTGTAATAGAAGATCTTATCGATTAACTTAAATAATGAAAACGCACCTAGATGTTTTTCTGTTGGTAAATGATCAAATTGATGAATAGCAAGACAAATGTAAATGTTACTACTGACAACATATGGTAAAATCTTATTAATCAGAAGAGGTTTACTTAATGATGGACTCGTGTTCTTTGTATATTATTTCTCGGATTTCTAACTCTGCTACTCTGCATATTTGGATAGCATCTTAGGTGGCATAAATTAGACCGTCTTTGTCCTAGAAACTAACGAACTCATACGTATGACCAATTCCAGGTTTTTGTAAAGACAGTGCACTGTTAATTCTTTGCATTATATATTTTTTTGTATCACTCGTACTACATACCCGGCGATGTATGTAATTATTTGCTCACTATATTCGGACATTCGAGGCAACGTGCTGCAAAAATTATCAAAATTAAAGATACTACTGGTAATAGATACTACAAAACTGAAAAAACAACGAAACGTTACAACAAAAGAGTTATAGAATATATTGCTAAGGGCATAATAATTTTCGTCCCTTTGTTTTCAAAATCTATCAGAATCGAGAACAGTGTTGCCTAACGTGTACATCACTAAATGTTAAATTTGGCCAAAGAGATGTACAAGCGGCCGTACCACGGAAACTGAATGCATTATACAAAAGTGCGTTCGTTCGATATTCATGGCGTATTAACAAAGGATCACAAATATATCGCACCAAGTAAAAGCCGCAATATATTACAAATCATGAGGCATACACTGGGTTGCATATTTGTTTTCTCGAAATTAATTTGTTTTTATAAGAAATTAGGCATCTTCTGATTAGACATGGGGAATAGCGTTACATTTCTAGCGCCGTGACTGTCGTTCCGGTTCCAAAAAAATCATTTTGTCACGACTGTTACTTCCGTGACTTACATCACGATATACGGTTTTAGCCAGCGGCTTCTTTCTAATAGCCGTTTTTTATAGACTGATGTAAGTTTTTACTCCCTTTGTAATAAGTTTCAATTCCATTCAAAAAGTTGATTTTGTATTTAATGTAATTTTGTTTGTTATTTATTTAATGCGAATTTTTGGATTGTTAAAAATAGCAATAAAGTGTAATGTAATTATATTTCTAGTAGTATACACAAAGTAGATTATACATAAATATAAAATACCAACTCTTCCTATAATAAAACAAATATACAAAAATATTTTACTTTGTTAATAAATAGGTTTATAGTAACTGCTGCAGCTTTTTTTCATCCGCCCTTTCTAGTAGTAATAAGCACCTACGACCCTTGTGAGTGAGCAAAGAAAGTCATCCTATCTCACTCACTCCCATCGCCGAAATGGCCCGATTTGAAGAGAATAGCTATTGGAACCGAGGAACACCTATGTGACTTTGGAACGTCGCGGTGATACTGTTTGACGGCGGATCATCGTGATTTTTTCATCGTAACGTTATTTATCACCCACCTCTACTTCTGATTACAAAATCACTTGCCCGTGGAAGGAAACGTCCCTGTTTACCCGTTTACCCACAGTTATGGTGCTGTTGCAGTTTATAATGGCACAATTATGCATTTTCGCGTTTTCGACTGGTGTTTATCTACGATAACGGTCGAGCGCGTTCTAAAGTGTAGCAGCGGCAAGTAAGTGAATTTCACTTACTTTGGGCACGCGAAGTACGTACGCTTGCGGCGTCTATCTAGATATATGTCGGTGGTCGTAAGTGTCGTATCTTTCATAACTGAATATTTTTTAAATACCAAACAGACCAGGCTTACAGAATCAGGTTAAAGTCCTTTCAGATTGAAGGAATTTTTCTTTGTGTTTGATCTTTGTATTAATAAATAATTATAACAAATGTGGAGTAACTTCACAAAAATAAATGAATATCATGATATTCAAAAAAATCAATAAGACAATATTTATACAGTTGGAAAAGGTTGAACAACAACATAGAGTTGAAGATAAATCACAAAGTTTAGTTTACTATTTGAAGTTTCAATTACAGTTGTGATTTCAGGTTAACTTGTACCAGTTGCTCTCGAAATTCAACGGACAATCGTCAAAGGAGTACAAAACATACAAAGAGAACTTTTTAAAAAGATTTGAGATAACGCAGTTGCCGCCCTATTTGATATTGTATATCAAACGGTTCACCAAAAACACGTTCTTTGTCGAGAAAAATCCGACTGTTGTCAATTTTCCAGTCAAGTAAGTAAATGTATACCAATAAAAATAAACGGAATGTTTAAGCTTCCTGTTTGTTGGATTTAGTAATTAGTTAACCAGGGGAAAATTTAATGGCATGTAAAAAACTTATGAAAAAAAATGTAAGCATTTTATGAAGCAAGCAATTATATTTGCTTGTGTTGGTACAGAAACGTCGATTTTGGCGACATTCTAACGCCCGAAGTGAAGGCCCAGCACAAAGGCAACACGATATACGAGCTGGTAGGCAACATCGTGCACGACGGTACGCCGGAAAAAGGCACGTATCGGTGCCATGTGTTACACAAACCTACACAACAATGGTAAGTTTTGTGCAACTACATTTTCTACTTTTAAAAAAAAATTACTATACTTACATGGAGGACCTGTAACCATTTTATTTTGATAATTCGGAACCGGTTTATCGAACGTTTTAAAAAGTCGTGACACCGTCGTCGATTAGCTCGCGATGCCACATGCCACAATTTTAAAATTTTGTTTTACTCACTGTCTGTTACGCTTGTATTTAGAGGGAGGACGAAGCAGCCAGCCGCCGCAAGAAGTGCCTAGTGACACTTCTTGCTACTCACAAGCTCGTGTACTTTCAAACAGCTGTTTATTGCATGTGACATTTTTGTCGCATGAACTTAAGTCACAAAGCCACTTAAAAATGAAATACAGCTTATACATAGGGCACACTATAAGTTTCCGGAACTGGCCACTTACATAAACAATATTTACAAAGTAATTAAATATTTGAAAATGGAACTCATCTGCTGTAGAATACAGTTTGTTTCATCTGACTGTCACTTGTTTTTACATTGTGGCGTCATTTTAGAAATTGGTTGTCTACATCACCATGGATTTAACTTGTGAAAATTTTCGTAGTATTTTCTACGATTTTAAGTGTAATTTAACAGCTCAGCGGAGCTTCGCTAGGCTTCAAACTGCTTTTGGCGATGAAGCACCTTGCAAGACGACTATTTATAACTGGTTTGCAGAATTCAAACGCGCTCGTATGAATCTTAATGACGAATTTCGTGATGATCGCCCATCGATGCTGTGCGCCGTATGATCAAAACAGATAGGCATGTGACATACCATGAGATTCGGGCATCTTTAGGCATAGGCATTAGTCAAATAGAATCAATAATACACAAACATTTGGATGTGAAAAAGCTGTGCTCTCGGTGGATCTCACACAATTTGACTAAGGCTCAAAAAACGGATCGCGTCACTTGGTGCAATGCCATGCCTAGTGCGTCAAATTTGGTTTGGTACATAGTAAAAGGTGACGAAACATGGATTTATAGTTACGAACCCAAAACAAAGCAGCAATCAAGTGTATGGGTCTTTCGAGATGAGCCGAAACCAACCAAAGTGGCGCGCGTGCCTCTAAGCGGATGAATGCTTTTTTTTAAAATAAAACTGGACACGTGGCTACTGTTGCTTTGGAGAATCAGTATCACGGTACAAAAAGTTGTACCGTGAATAGTGATTGGTACACGACCATTTGTTTGGCGCAAGTTATTGACAAACTCCGTAAAAATAACCGTAAACGCCGTATCATCTTGCACCACGATAATGCCAGATGATAACGACATGGCCAGACAGACAAAAGAATCTTTGAAGGTGAACAACGTTGACCTTATGAGCCATCCCGCGTACGGTCCCGACCAACCTTTGGCACCTTGTGACTTTTATTTATTTCCAAAAATTAAGAACCATTTACGCGGGTCAACGATTTTCATCACCTGAAGAGGCTGTCGGAGAGTATGAAAAGTATGTTTCAGAGATTGTCACGGAGTGGCATAAATGTTTCAAAATTGGTTCACTCGTATGAAAAAGTGCATTAACGCTAACAGAGAATATTTTGAGAAACAATAAATTAATTTCTGACCATTTATACTATTTTTTTCTTATTCATTTCAGAAACTTATAGTGTAACGTAACGTAATAGATAGTGAAACACTTTTGATATTTGATTAATTATGTAAACGAATCGAGAATTATGACAAATCGTAAAAAAGTGACGTATTTTATTTGTATTTTTAAAAATATTTAATTTTTTTTTATTAATAGAATTTTGTGTGGTAAACTTTTTTTGTATAATATTACAAATGCCTTTACTTTAATTGCAGGTATGAAATGCAAGATCTTCATGTAACTAGCATACTTCCACAAATGATCACCTTAACAGAAGCCTACATACAAATATATGAATTAAAGCAGGATTGAAACTTGCTAATTTCATATAAGTATTAAATAAAACTAAGTTAGATTATATTGTATTTGTAATTTCATTTCAATATTTATTGAATAATTATACAAACTCCAGAAAGTGGCATTTGACATATTGACCTTGGAATGATGTTTACACTTAAAACAAGAAATACTATGTTGATAGTAAATTTTATAAATTAGCAAAAGAAAATAAATATTAATCAGAAATACATATTTGACACAGTTTGAGAAATTATATTTTACAATAAACTGCCTATCTTAGGATACATGCAGATAGTTTTGCTTTATGTAATTCTATTCACAGTTGCTTATAAGTGTTACATACACATAGAAGACATGGTTGAACACACTATGAAGATTACGAGTACATATAAAATTGTGATTATGAGTACATTCAACTAGGAGACATTAATTTATTTCTGCTTGAGATTAAAGTGCATATTTATTGTGGCACTCAACACAGTGGAAAATCAAAACTACCCACAGAATCCAGTACCTTCTTGAGCTAATGACTTTCGCCCTTTTTGCCAGCAATGCGTTTGAACTCTCCCATATTGGTGGTGGAGATTGGAGACCCGTAGAAGGCCAAATGGTCAATCTGTGTCACTTCACCTCCAGATTGATTGTCTTTAATAAACAATTGAATGTTCTGAACATTCTGAAACTTTACGAATTTGAGTGGGACAGGGGTGCCTTCCAAATCATTTGGAGATAGCCTGTAAACCAGAGTTATACAAATGTTATGAGGTTGTATTAAGATGTAAGATATGCTAATTTGTGATGTTTTACTTACTCCAGTTCCTGAACAGAAGAGTTGCCAGATGCTTGGTCAAAGTCCAGGGTTCTAGGTTGGTTGATGAACAGTTTCACAGTCTTGGGGCCTTTGTCTGTTGGCGCTTTGATTTTTAATGAGTGAAGCTTTACCAACTTGAAAAGGAAAGAGTTTTAATTTAAAAAAAGACAACTAATATCATGAGTTCAAATACAGATTTGTTCCATATACTTGTCATTTTTTGAATGGCATGTCAGGCAGGCACTTTGTAGACAATATGAAACTGTGACGTCTATTCTAAAGCAACAATTTACTGTGCTGTGGAACAGAATGTAAGTAACGAAAGGTCACAGCCCATAGAAAGAAAATTAACCCAGTGTCGACGAAAAAGAAACCAATCGCAGAATTTTACTTATATTCACTTTCATCATTTTACTATATTATTCCTACCTTTATTGGTCAAATTATACTTCCATAAATTAGTTTTTGAAGGCTTTTGTTTATACATGAACATACATTACCTAACTCTATGCACCTGAGCAAGAACAAAAGGCAATATTGACAAATTAGCCACAGATATATAAAACAAAAATGATACAGAGTTTACTTACTTAATATAAGCAAAATTCTGAGGCAGGGTTCTTTTGTGTCACGGCTGGGTCATATTTGACCCTTTTCCTTTTTGTAACCATAGCATAGTGAATTCTGTTTCAATTTTGTAACATACAAACTAGATACAATAGCTGTGGGAATTCTCGAGTCTGAGGATTTTCTGGAAGACGCAACCTGTCCTTTGGCTTGTAACTAGTTTGTACATTACATAAAGTTTATTATGCTTTATTACATAAATTAAAAAATTGTCTTCATTCCAATCTGTGGCAATGTAGATTGAGCCATACAGAACTACATTCAATATGTAGTTATAGCAAAACTAGATATAGCTGTTGTCCTTTCTTTCATTAAATTTATCAAAACTAGGCAATGGCCAGTATTTCCTCATAATGGGACATATTACTCAGTTCTATACTGATGCTATACTATTCAGTTAACTGTGGTGTGGATGGCTCCACACCACAGTGAAGTAAGCAGATGTAGGACATTTTTCATAATAATTAAAAATAGTCAGTTTCATTTAGCATGGGTATGGTACATAAGTTTGGTTTACCTGATTAAAAGTGATATTGATGATGAGCTGCTCGTCACAGTCACTGGCAAGATACCCGCCACCACTGGTCAAAGCATGTGCCAACGGGTGGTCATCAGCCTCATTCAAGCTCTCACATTCACTCTTTGTTATAAAAGTTGCCAAGTCCATCTGAAATGCATAATCCTAAAATGGTTATATTACCTTCGATAAAATCAGCATCTATTTCTGCTGCCTGAAGTCAATTTTCATGATTACAATACCAGTTTGTTCAGGCAGCCTCGGCTCAATTGTGTTCACCTGCCATCGCCATCTTTGTGTTTATTTTCTCAAATAGGTAGTGGCATTTATTTTCTAAATTTAAGTAAATAAAAATTACCGACTAGTTAGGACTCGGCCACGTTTGCCGCCGCGCCCATTGCTGTGCCTCCTGGGGCCATGGCCTCCTTGCACTCCCTTTTACGAATTACGTCAACATAATTTGAATTAAACTTTATAAATTTACTAACATGACCAGCAACAGCATTATCTTCTTCGCCAGCGTCTTCAGTACCGTAATACTGTCTCACTTTACTTTCTAGAGAAGCTGGGTCGGCACCCTGCAGTCGATCAATCCTTGTCTATGACAGAAGTTTTACACATTTAGTAAATATCGCAGACAGTTGGTTAGACAATTTTTATTGTTAGACCATTACCCTGTTTTTATAAAATATGAATGTAGGCATTGCACTAATGCCCTGAGCGCTGGCCGTGTCCGCGCATCTGTCTACGTCCACTTTCAGAAAAACCGCCCGCGGGAATTTAGCAGGAAGCTGTTCGAAGAACGGCGCGATCCGCTGGCACGGCGGACACCTTCGTCAATCAAGATGCATCATTAATGCACTCCAAAAACTTAAACGATGACTAAGGACTTCTGAAGCGGTCAGGTTATACTCACCAAGTTGCTGTGAAATCGACAACGACAAGCTTTGTGCCTGCGTTCGCCATTTCGGATTGGAAATGTGCTTCATTTTCAATCACAGTTGCAAAGCCCATTGTTTCTAAAGAATTAAACTAACACAAAAGTGTGAAAATACAACAACGGGAATGATACTTCAAAATGGTTGACAGTCGAACGGAGTTGCCAATTAATTAATATAATTTACAATAAAATTGCATTCAGTTTATAAGCAAATTGTTGCGTATTCACCATTGACTTACAATTATAGTATTCACACGGAGAATTCAAAATACGATTTTTTTAAATATTTTTTTTAATAATAATGGTTTTTTTGGCCCATTTCATAATTTAAAAATAAATAAATTATTTAATAAATATAATTATAGATAGTTTTATTTAACTTTAATAGGACAATGAAATATTTACAAAAATACCATGATCCCCAGACAATTTTTTATGTGTGTATTTTGAAACTACGCATGCCCTTGGGAATAATTAAAAAAATATTCCACACAGAAAACACTACACATTAAATAGTAAAACATTTAAGCTATGTTTATGTGCCTCTTAAAGAACATCCACACCACACAATAGTAACAAAATGAGATAATAAAATATTAAAACATATACCTACAAATGATAACGCAACAAATTTAAATTATTTTAATTTATGCCTACATATAAGTAACTATTAAGGCTACATAATATAGTCCCATTATAGTTTACAATGCTTGTAATTAAAATTATAAACCTTAAGAGAAATGATGAAATATTTGCGAAATTGAGGTTTCTGAAGTTTGTTTTAAAATAGACCAGCCAAAATTCTTTCGTAACGATTCAAACCCTGACCAATGTCTAAACCATGTGACTTGGAACAAGTGTTACCTACACACCCTACTGAGACAGGTATGAAGGTGGGACACGTAAGTGTTCTAACGACTTATTAAAATACATTCAGCTGATCAGACAATGTGTACCTTAAGGAAAATGCTCAGTGTCATCGGATAAGTGTGTAATAAATATAGGGTGCATGACCAGAGATGGGCAGTGGGTTAAAACCTAAACAACCTGCCCGGGCTTTAACCAGGGTTTTACCCAAAGCGGCGGATTTTAATCTATTTCCGTTCAAAATCGTGGGCAGAAACGGCGAATATGGAATACGGAATAATTCTATGCTTATAAGTAGTTATAACAAATTTCGATGTAATTCGATGTAAAAAATCCTTTGTAGACGAAAAAGAGGCAATCCCACATAATACTCACCTAGATACATGTCTGTGATACTCACCTTGCAATCCTGTGGATTTTCACTGTAAAGATGTATGCCATTACGATCCGATTTTTACGAAAATCGATTATAATGCACACGATACCCAAAGGAGTTTTTTAGATTGCTCTTTTCAAATAAACTTACATGCTATGGAATACACTTTGAATTAAATTTGTGTGGAGTCTGGAGTCGTGTCGTCTTTCCATACATCTTTATCTAACAGTAATCTTCAATTTTGTAATATGATTTTTCGATCAAAATATTTTTAATGTAGTTTTTAAACTTAGGAAACGATAAACTTCATGTATGCTCCGGAATCTTATTGTAAAAACGTATAAAATCCCCCATAAAAGAGTTGTTTACCTTGGTTAAACGAAGTCGTGGTACCATGAGTTTGGACTTAGCTCTAAGGTTAATATTATGGACATTTTCTTTATTATTGAAATTATGTATATTTTTACGGGCATATAAAATATTTGAGCAAATGTACTGTGATGCCACAGTCATGATACCAGTCTCCTTAAACTTTTCTATGAGAGAAATCCGAGAGCCTAGACGGTACACAGAACGAATCGCTCATTTTTGCAATACAAATATGGTTTGAATATCTGCCGCTTTACCCCACATGAGAATCCCGTAGGACATTATACTATGGAAGTAACTAAAGTAAACTAGTTTAGCAGTACTAACATTAGTAAGCTCACGTATTCTGCGGACTGCGTATGCAGCGGAGCTTAATCTGCTGGTCAGGGATGATATGTGGAAACCATTGAAGTTTACTACCTAAGGTCACTCCCAAGAAGATTGTTTTATTAACAAGGTCTAACTTTTCTTCGTTTATTTCTATGCTTGGACTAGTCGATTTTATGTTAGGTAATTCAAATTTAACATATTTTGTTTTCTTAGCATTAAGCAACAAATTGTTAGCATTAAACCAATAAACTACCTTAGATAGGGTATCATTAATATGGTCATAGTTAATGTCATGTCTGCCTGTTTTAAAAATCAAGGATGTGTCATCAGCAAACAACACTATTTCGCAATGGTCCTTAACAAAGAATGGCAAATCATTAATATAAATCAGAAATAAAAAAGGTCCAAGTTTTGAAATTGAACCATGCGGAACACCCATTTTTACCGGAGAGCCCAAAGAAGTCACACCACTTATGTCTACTTTCTGAATTCTACCGTTGAGATATGACGAGACAAGTTTCGACGCCTTGCCATTTACACCGTAATGTTCCAGCTTCCTAATAAGAGTAATATGATCAACGCAATCAAATGCCGTTGAGAGGTCACAGAAAACACCAATAGCGTTCTGGGACCTTTCCCAAGCATCAAAGATGTGTTTTAGTAACGCTAACCCCGCATCGCTAGTCGATCTACCACTAGTAAACCCGTATTGTTCACTATGAAAAATATGATTCCTTTTCGAATATTTTACTTAAAGCTGGTAAAATTGGAATGGGCCTATAGTTGCTAGGATCAACTTTCCTACCGCTTTTGAATAAGGGAATAACCTTGCTGTATTTCATTAAATCGGGAAAAACACCTTCGTCAACGCACCTATTAAAAGCTACAGCTAAATGTGGGGAAATTAGATCAACTTTAGTTGATATGCCCTAGACATCTTCAGTTTTTTTAACATATATTGATTTAAAAGCTTTTATGATGTCTTGTGGATTAACATGACGGAAATTAAATAAACTGCCACAAACGTTAACATTTTCCTTTAGGAGATCAATAGCAAGAGAAGGGGAGGAATTTAATGTTTCTGTAGTGTTTACAGCAATTTCCGAAAAGAACGATTCAAAAGCTTGTGCTACTTTATCTTTAGATTTTATAAGTTTGCTGTCTAATTCTAAAACTATATCTCTATCTTGTTGTTTAACCCTGCCTGACTCTTTATTTATTATGCTCCAAATAGTTTTAGATTTATTTATCGATTGTCTAATTTTGTCGCTGTGAAACTTAACCTTAGCAGCTACATATAATTTTTTAAATATTTTCGAATAATTTCTAACATATTCTATGAAATTGGAATTAGTATTATAGGTCTTCCTAGCTTATAGCTCATACAAACGAGACCTACTCTTATGAATACCTACTGTTGCCCAGTAGTTGAATTTAGTCTCTGTATGGAAAGTTAATGTTTTCGATTTATAAACATTATCAAAGACTTTTTTAATTAAACCAAATATCGTGCTATAAAAAGTATTTGGAACCTTCGGTATATGGGGTAGGAATTTAAACTATTGCCGATATTATTTTGAAATCTAATTATTCGTTCTGTGGTAATCGGTCTGCAGAGAAATTGGTCTACCTTCTTGCTCATTTTACAGTTAAAAGAAGCCAATTGGCCACTATGGTCTGATCTTAAGTAATTTATTATTGATTTAGACACAGCGTCTGTGTTACAAAAGATGTTATCAATAGAAGTAGAAATGAAGATGTTATCAATACAAGTAAGTGGCAATGGGTAGGGCACATTGCTCGCAGAACAGATGGCCGATGGGGCCGAAGAGTTCTCGAGTGGCGACCGCGTTCCAGAAGGCACGGCGTGGGTAGACCACCGACAAGATTGACTGGAACCTGAATCCGATGTGGCATTCTTTGGGAAGGGCCTATGTTCAGCTGTGGACGTCTTTTGGCTGAAATGATGATGATGATAAATTATGATGACTTTTAAGCGAACCGATTCAATAGAAAGCCAAATGTTGATAAAGCAATAAACATTTTGTAATAATATCATTAAATTCGAACAAATCTCGTACACAACAAATAAATATTTAATAAGTTTTTTTTTACATTATTTTTTGATACATTCCCATTTACAAAATACCTAGATAAAAGTCTACTTACTCTAATTGATTTGTTTGATAAGTGCCTAGATTTTATTAAATTCAATTCATATGAGGTTCATTTATTAAATTGTCCAATAATAGGTTTTATTTTTCTTTGGCCACTGGCTAAGGCTGTAAGGCGAAGCCCCGGCTGATCCTCGTAATATATTATGTAGAGCCGTACAAATCGAGACAATCTTTTTTAATAAACTGGGATTCACTGTGAAGATACTTATCTTCATTTTAGCTTCTATTTTTACTGTATTATTATCACCTTTTTGTGTTGAAGTATTCAAAGCGTTTAAGACTGTTGCGATGATTTCAAACAGCAGCGCATAAAGGAAAAGTGTGGTAAGAATATTTTTTTTTGTAATATCTAAGTGACAGGACGGACAAATCGTGCGCCTTATGGTAAGCTACTGTCCTGTCCATAATAGTTGCATTGCCACTCAGAACTTTAAACACCAAAAATTTGAGGGGACTGCTACTGCGCCTGTCATTCTGAGACATAAGTTGACAAATTATGTGCCTGTAATTTCACCAGCACCCTTATTCTTCAAAACAGGAACACAGTAATGCTGACATTACTGCTTGGCGGCAGAAATAGGTAAGGTACGACAGTACGTCACTCGACGAACTCTTTCACAAGGAGCTCTATTGCTACTAAAAGATTTGAGAAAGGTACCTACATATGCAAGAGCGGAATACAGGTAGGAAGGGAAAGGGTGCTGGTGAAATTACAGACACACGAGATTTATCAACTTAAGTTTCAGGGTAAGGGGGTAGTGGCAGTGCCCTTCACATCTTTGCGATTTAAAGCTTTTAGCGGCACAGCATCTGTCATGGATAGGCGTGTCGCTTATTTGTGCGTCACTTTGGTATCATAAAAAACCTATCCGTCCAGTATTTTAAAGACACGTGGTGTCCTTAAGGATTTTGAAACTGTAAGACCCTAGAGCCATATGGTACGGTGTCTATAACGCGCAGCTGTATTATTTTCGTCCACCATTTTGAAAAGTCTATAGTATAAAATTTTAAAAAAAACATAAAAATAAAAAACCAAAATGGTTAGGTTTGTCTCTAGGACGCGAGACGGATTATAAAAATATATACAATTTGAATACAGTTATAGTTATGCAGATGTCGATTAGTGAAATATTTTTAGTGGTGTATTTTAATGTTTCGTATGGAAAGTGGAGTAAGATTTAGTATTCTCAGCAGTTACGAGAAAGACGTAAAGAACGACGAGGAAAATTATATCATTTAATTACGTTCATTTTGCACTTTAAAAAGTGATAGCTCTACATCATAGTTTCCCAACTTGGAGTCTACCGCCTCTTGAAGAGTCCTAGGGGGTAGGGGTCTTGGAGCCAACTGGGGCGCGTTGACGCTGTCCAGAGGGTGCTACCGCATTTGAAAAAAAACCTGAGTTACTACAAATATATACTTTTTCTTTGTGATTTTTTTTGTACTTAATATAAAAATAAGTTTTCAATAAATTTTTGTGATGGTGGGCGTTGAATTTTTGTTATCTTGCTTAAGTGGGCGGTAAGCCAAAAGTTTGGCAACCTAAGGTCTACATGAACCTACATGTAGAAATTCCCTAAATTATTTCTTTTAGACAATTTTTTGTGTAATGTAATAAGGTTCAATTTAGACTTGGCATATTGACGACTGCATCAAAGTTTATTTACAATTGTATACTTTTTGTGCGTCAGAATAATGATTTGTACAATAAACGGAGCGACGTACATAATTTTAATGCTAGCCATAAATGGAAGCTCGTTTTACCGAAGTTAAGAGTTCAGAGGGTTCTGGGTTCTTTTGAACAGCAAGGTATTCAGTATTATAATAAGATTCCAAAAGCTTTTTTGGACTTATCAATAAGTTCAAAAATCATTTAGACGCAACTCTACCAAAGAGAGGATATTACTCTGTGACGATTTCAAGTGTAATTTGCTTACCTACGAAATAAAGATAATTTTGATTTTGATTTTTTTGATTCCGAAGCAAAGATCGAAACTTTTAGTTTACAAGTCGCGTGTATTAAATTAGCACTAACTTATCATAGTTAATTCGCATGTGCCTCAAATAAGTATTTACGTCGATCCGATGTCAAAAGAAGGAAACTTAAGGAGTCCTATAAATAGGAATGCGAAGAGTAAACACGGCAGTATCAAATCGTAGTCAGTCGCTGAAACATCGCCGCGACAATCAAACAAGTTTTTCATTGATTATCACTACAACGAGTAGCAAATAGATCATGATAATTCCGAGTTTAAAAGAGATTTTGTTTTTGTTTATGGTTTCTGGAAAATTTGTAAATGCCAGTTATAAATCTACGCGCGACATAAAGCTAACGCCTGAAGATTTAACATATTTCTTGAATGCGATTGACAATATCGTGCAATATACTGAACGTCACAAATATGTTTTAAATGACCTAGATTTTTTCGGCTTTTTTATTTCCAACGGTAAGCATACATTGACAGCTAACATTACAATTTAGGCATGTACTTATGTTCAGTGGGCTACCTACATAAACGGAAACGGTGTTACCAAATTCAGAATATTTTTAAAACGTAGCAGGACTATTAAGAACACATTATGCTTGAGATCTTGACACAAGACAGTACTTCCCTGGACGGACTCTTTCACAAGGAGCTCTACTGCTACTAAATATTTAATGTATTTTCTTTTACAGCTAACCTGAAAACCATAATAAGAAAAAAAGATAATTTATTTCGTGCACCTCAAGAAATAAGTATAAAGATATATCAAATATCGCGACGATTAGATACATTGCTCAGTTATGGTTCTACTACCTACCATTTGAGTTCCCAAAAGGCAAAGCTGAGTAAGTTATTATAAACAATGAACAATACGTATTCTAGCAAAGTTACTTAAATCATATAATAGAAGTGACTGTCCATTGTGTAATGTTTTTAGCCAACTTGAAAAAGGAAGAGTTTTATTTTGTATGTATGTTACGTGATTATTCCGGCATTTGTGAACCGATTTTGATGAGTCTTTTTTGTAGGAAAGAGGAGACCTCAGTATTGGTCCCATTTTTTGTTGGAAAGAAGGCACCTCAGTGTTGGTGCCATTTAAATTTGAAAAAAATATTCCACTTCTAAGGGTGGCAAACTAGGGGATGAACCCGATAACCGATTTTAATAAAACTTGGCAAATATTTTTGATTAACAAATTTCAGTGAACGTTTGAAGTCGGTTTTTTTATAATAAACTTACAATCAGATGTCCAAATTATTTGGCGTTCCATACTTATTAGTAGCATTAATTATTGATATATTATCTTCTGCTTGATAGCTGTACTGTTTTTACAGCGTGGTTTAATATTTTACCCTTGTGTTGCTGACGTGCCATCAATATTAAGAAGCGTTTAGTGTCTTGTTTTCCAAAGCGAACAAACAGCTCGAATTTTCTTCCTACTGAGACTTCCTTCTTCTATCTACCTTCAAACCACTGGCTATTATAATTCCATCGAGACTCCACTGAGATTATATTGGGAATATGACAATATTTGTTATTCTTCTACTATCTAGTTGCAGTTGAGTCTAAATAGAGTCTCTCAGTAGAAAGGCAGCAATGGCATTTACTCATTCAATCCCTAACGATCGACGTGGCCTTACTAAACCCACCATGGAAATTACTATGCATATCTTAATTTTATCTAGTTCAAGCAGCAATTTACTATTTATTTATCAAATAATAAGTAGACTCAAAGTCAAAGAATTATTTATTCCACAGGTACAATAAATTTGAAAACACTCTCACTTGAAAACGTCATATTTAAGCTAGTGCTCGTTCACTAGACTTCCCTGAGAAGAACGAGCAAGAAACTCTAGGGATTGCATTTTTTGAAATAAACCTTTGAAAAGTGTATTCCATAGCATTTATGCATTTATGCTATGGAATACACTTCGAATCAAATTTGTATGAAATCTAGAGCCATGTCGTCTTTCCATACATTTTTGTCTAACACGTAGTCTTCAATTTTGTAATATGACTTCAATCGAAATATTTTTAATGCAGTTTTTAAACATAGGAAATGATAATCTTAATATATGCTCGGGAATCTTATCGACTACGCCATTAACGTTATTACCGTGTCATCGACTCGCCATTGAAAAGCAGAGTACCAAAAAATTGCAATGGCAGATGATCAGTAACATGATGGCTAGTCTCTGACAAGCCATTATTTTTAACTTTTAGCAGAATACCAAACGTAAAAAATCCTGCCACTGATACTGTGTCGACACGGACCTCTTGGAAGTCAAGAATAAATACACACTTTTGGGATCGTGGTTACATGCTTGCCTATATCTTATTCAAAAAAGTAAACGGTTATTCAGTTGTGTTGGTCGTAGGTGTCCTTCAAGAAAAGGTACTAAACTACACGTTGGCAATGTCAATTTCATCTTCAACATGTTGTCGAAGTTGTCATCTGCAGTTGTTTTTATTGTATATCCTTTCGATAATATATGCTTGGTAGTACAAGGTCAAGAGCACGTCAAGCTTGACACTTATGATTTAAATCATAAGAACGGTGCAAAGTACAAAGTGTCAAGCTTGACGTGCTCTTGACTGTACTTACATTATGCTAGTCAACGCGTTTTTCAACAAGTCGCAGTCCTTAATAGAAATAAACGATGATGATGTTCATGGCTTGTTGTTTCTCAAACTATTGCTGTCATTTTTGATTCTTTATACAACAGGTACGTGCTAATAATTATACAGTTGTTTAATAACATTTTCATTACAGTAAGTCGTCTATTTACGAACATAGGTGAGTGGAGTAACCAGTTGTCAAGTGTTAATGTCCAATACAGTCCTATACCTGTGGTAGAAATCAACCCTCAGCAGTTTGAGGAGATGTACCGTAACTACGACTTCTACTCGTCTTCCGTGAAGGATATGGAAAAATGGGATCCATCACCTGAAATGTCGGGTGAGTTTAAATGAATGGTATATTTATCACAAATCATGACGGGGAAAAAAGGATGAAATATTTTACCATTGCATTAAATATGAAACATTAATTTAACCTACGTGTTTAATATGGTGTAAGAACTCGAAAGTTGTTGACGAGTATGTATACCTCGGATAAACCGTCAAATTAGGCAGAGCAAACTTTGAGGAAGAGGTCAATAGTCGAATCCGACTACGGTGGTGGTAGAAAACCGAAAGTCACCGATATAGCCCAAGGGATTAGCAAGTTGAAGCGGCAGTGGGCAGTGCCCATAGCTCGTACGGAACTGACGGCCGTTGGGGCAGAAAGGTTCTCGAATGGAAACCATGAACCGGAAGGCGTTCAGTGGGACGGCCCCCTACTAGATGGACGTATGACCTGGTAAGGGCGGCGGGTAACCGATGGATGCACGTTGCGTCCGACCGGGTAGTCTGGCAACCTTTGGGGAGGCCTATGTCCAGCAGTGGACTACTTCCGGCTTCCGGCAGTGGCATATGATGATGATTAAGAAATGAACAGTACTCACCATTGCAACTTTACCTTTGTAATTAGAATTAATACTTTAAGAATTAAATATTAAATTGTAATAAAAAATTCCAAATTATCCCCAATAACATAGCCATTGAACATCGTCTTTGTCATCGTTTCCATCTAAGTTTTCGTCTTTGTAAGAAATACTTCGGATTGCAAGAGATGTTCATAAGAATGGAATTGTATGATATTTTCTTGTTTGTTTTGATCAAAGGAACATAGAATAGGATTAAGAATAAAATTCTTTTTCTATTCTATAAAGAACAAAATGTGTTCATTCCCATTTACTATTGTATGTACGTTTTTTTCTTCAACAATTGCTATTGAAACCACATGTTTATTGAAATTAAAAAATCCATTCTTAACAATTTGAACGAATAAGCATTTACCTGGACCGATTAAAATACATATTTTTTTAACAATGCATTAGGATAGTATTCAAAATAACTTAAAAAAAGTACGATATTCACAGAAATCTGAATTTTATTTCATAATATCAAGTGACGGGACGAACAAGTCGTGCACCTGATGGTAAGCTACACGCCTGTCCATAACAGTCGCAGTGCCACTCAGTGCTTTAAATCGCAAAGATCTGAGGGGCACTGCCACTGCACCCGTCACCCTGAGACATAAGTTGACAAGTCTCATGTTCCTGTAATTTTACCAGCATTCTTAACCCTTCCAAACCGGAACGCAGTAATGCTAACTTTACTGCTTGGCGGCAGAAATAAGGTAAGGTGGTAGTAATTCCCTAGACGAACTTTTTCTCAAGAAGCTCTACTGCTGCTAATTTGTATTGTATTTGACTAAATTCTTCGTTACAGATGAATGTTTAGTGGCGTTATCCTTGTACGAAAGCAAAAAAGAAAAGAAGAGACTAAAAGTTTGTGATTTACCTATGCCCTGCGAGAATGTCTTGAAAACTGGAACCGATTTTGGATATGCCCTCTCCCATAGGTGAACGCAAAATTGATAACTTAATAAAGTAAGAGCCATCCCAACCTCCATCTGAAATCTTCTAGACCCCTTTCATAGAGACTATTTTATGCGTGTTATAAATTAGAGTTCCGTTTTAGTAAAGGTCCTTATGTCATAGTCGTAACATACATTAATGAAACTGCCATACTGTAATATTTGTCTGCGTCTCGTATCATCTTACGCTGACAAAGAACAAAATTTTTTATATAGGTAAACATGGCTGAGTTCGAAATTTGCTTCGAGTATATAACCAGAAATCTTTTCCATCCTCTAAGCCAGAAATAGAGACGTAATGTCATTTAATTTGTTTGAAAACTATTCTGCCAAATCATTACTGTGACTGTGTGTTCGAAACAATTGACGGGTCGTCTATTGTTTCACTTCAAATCGACCAGTTTAACTTGAACTTTGCTGTAATGGACGAAAATTGCACAGTTACATATTTAACATTTAATTACCGATGAAATGTGATTCCGTTTGTTTTGTAATTAGATATTTTGCATATCAATTATTTTCGATATAAAAATATTTGTTTGTGTGGCGGTCATTCGGTTTTTTTAATGTGGAACATTTTTTAATTTTACTAGAAATTTACTCTTTCCGAAACTTTTCTTCATTACATAACCGTTACAGGATTAGGTTAATTTCGTACATAATTATCGGATGACGTAAACAACTCTCAAATGTTTCTTTAAAACAATGATTGACTTCTGGACCTGTCAGGGTAAGAAGTAACAATTCGTTGTGGTTCCGATGGTCTATCTATATCGTCGTATATATATATCGTCGTGGGGCTCCCGAAACTTGGTTGAGTTCAACGCCAAGAAAACCCAGATATGCTCGTTCAGCTCCAAAAAATCTCCATTCCTTCCACTTCCCTATCTTCAGGGTACAATGCTGACGCTGCAGGACAAGCTCAGCCTACTGGGAATGAGCATCCGGAAGGACATGAGCAACAAAGATTATATCGAGAGCGTCATCTGTGCCGCGTCGCGTAAGCTTGGCATCCTGAACAAGGTGCACCGATTTTTTACTCCAGAGCTGCGATACCTGTTGTATAAAGCTCAGGTCTGAAGCAGCATGGAGTACTGTTCGCACCTTTGGGACGGCTCTGCCAAGTACTTGCTCGATGTCCTAGATGGACTGCAGCGCTACGCCTTCCGTGTTGTCAACGATCCTCATGTAACTGAGCATGCGGAGTCGTTACAGCTTCGCAGAGATATAGCGTCTCTTAGGGTATTCTATCGCCTGTACCACGGTGAGTGCTCTGAAGAGTTATTCAACCTTATCCCTTCCTCTCCTTTCCATCAGCGGACCACCCGTGCCGGACTGCGTTGCCACAGTTGGACGGTCAGTTCAATACCGTCCCGCACTAAAAAGTTTGGCAATTCGTTTTTATGCCGAACCATGAAATTGTGGAACCAACTCCCGGCGTATGTATTCCCTCCCCTCTATAACATCGGGTCCTTCAAACGTAGTGTGAAGAAGCATTTGGCCAGACCGGCAAAATGATAGTGACGGAGTGAAGATATTTGTGTTTTCCATCCGTTACTCTCAGCTCTGGACTGTATTCGCACTTTCCATCAGGCGCGGTGCAGTCATTTTGCCGAGTCGCAATAAAAAAAAAAAATCTAGTACGTAATTTTTAGCGAACTATTAGTGATTACTGCCTCTGTGGCCGAAAGGCTACCATGCTGCTCAGTTACGCAGAGGTCCCGGGTTCGATTCCCGGAAAATATTGGTATGCTCTACATTTATTTAATTTAATTACAGCTATTTGTGGTTGTTTATGTGTGTGTCCATGGCACCAGCGACACCTTAGCGCGGTGCTATGAGTGTGTACGTTATTTTGTTTGATTTTTTATTGTGGTTCTTCCTGAGTTGAGAATGATAACATTATATAGTTAGCTGAACCTAGTTAGTGCTACTAAGTGCTTTCTGCTCTGATAGGACGTACTGTATTTCATGATGAAAATATCTCTACAATGGGACCCCAGTTTATTAGTTTATACGCCTGTGACGGGACTCCAGCTTAGTAGTATATACGTTTGTGACTGGAAAAATGAAATTGTTTTCTATTTCCGCCACAGGATTTTACTTCTAACCATAGCTCGCCTGGGAATGGATTGCTATTTGTTAGGGAAGTTACAGGATGAGGATTTGCATATGGAGCTGTGCCAAGAGGCTTACTACGAAGGACAATACATTGCTATGAACGGCTACGACTTTATTGACCTAATGATGGAATACGGTGAGTAATTAATTATAACCACATCATCATCATCATTCAGCCATACGACGCCCACTGCTGGGCATAGGCCTCACTCGTAAATAATTGTTTTACCTGTTTTGTTACATATTGTACAAATACGATGCATTTTAAGACTTTTTAATGATAGTTGGAAAATTAATAAGAATGATATTGAAATTTTTTAAGTTCTCTTTATTGAATGTCACGATGTTTGATCTCCACGATATTCAATTATTTAAGATCGAAAGATTAGAAAAAATCTTTCGATCCGGCTGGATTCGAACCAACAACGTCTTACAACCGTGTCAAATAAGTCGTACGGCGCTAGAGCAAATAAGTCGTTAAAACAAAAAACAAAGATTTTCAACAAGAACATAGAAAAATTGTCCGCTAGTTCTTTCCGTGGCTGAGTTGGCATAGCGTCAGGCACGGTTTGCTGGAAGACGTTGGTTCGAATCCAGCTGAATCGAAGGAATTTTTTGTAAGTGTTCGATCGTTGTATTACTAACTAATGGTCATGAAGTTTAGACAATTCATTAAACATGTCGTGCATATTAAGATACAGGGTGATAAATAAAACCACTGACTATTTCGAAGGAGTATGCTGTATAATAGAAATAAAAAGTACATGTTCGTTTTGAACGTACTGTCAGCCACGCGTTTGCTCCGTCGAATGTGCAGTATGTACTTGAGACGCGAGTATACACATAGTATTGAGTGTGCATTTCATGCGCTTGTTCTTAGTAAAAATTCTGTATTCGATAATAACAAGGTACTTAAATTGGCCATACTGTGCAAGACAGGATATTGACATTTTTATAGGATAGGCACGCATGAGCAATATGGTTGTAATCATAAGAAACCAGGTTGATCTTGGGGTCAAATAGAACAAGTAATTATTTGCATTAATAGTAAGAACAATATTATTTAGTCAGCTACATTTTTTTTCGAAGCCCAACTGCGCTTTACTTAGTTGTCTCTTCTAAAATACAAAGCCGCATATGTGAATATTTGCCTATTTGGAATGTTCAACTGACACAGGTCGTTAATGTAAATCAAGTACAACATGGGGCCCAATATACTGCCCTGTGTAACTCCATAGACACTGGCAGGTTATCGCTGCTATATTTACATACAACATATTGCGTACCTAGCAAGCAAGTAGCAAGTAGTCCCGGAATAATTGAACTTGTAATACTCGTGAATGCCAAGGTATTCCAATTTAGAGTAACAAGTATGGGAACCAAAACCGTGTCGAATGCCTTAGTAAGGCCCAGAAAAATTAAAAATTTTTGGTATCCAGATTACTGAATATCGAGTTGTAAAAATCATGAATAACAGTTTCGTCAAATTTTTCCGTTCGAAAACTGTACTGCCTAGATGAGAACAGGTTATTGTTATCAAGGAAGCTGGTAACTCAGGTGCTTTTTAATCTTTCCAATATCTTCGATAGGGAAGGTGATATAGAAAGGTCAAGAGTTTTCGACACATTTACGGTCCGCAAACCAATGAATCGTTTGAATTTGATTGTATAAATTGTTTTGGGAACAAACCTGTCTAAAATAAAGATATCCTAAGCTTCATTCATCGGTTGATACTCGGTATAAAAGTACGGTGATACAAAAACTTTAGGTATACGAAAAGTTATACACCTTTTTCATACTTGGATGTCATCCATGATAGTGACCAAAGGTGATGTGTACAAATGTTTATTTACAAATACCAATCCCTAGAGTTTCTTACTTATTTTTCACAGGACATTTTGTGTTACGAATAAATACTCATAGTAGTAGTAGTGTTTAATGGCGCGGTGCAACCTTTGGCGTAAAAGAGTACCATCTACGTTAGTAGCGCCTTCAGAGTGTCTTCCTCCTGAACACGAATTGCCATTCGATCTGGAAGTCTTTAAATAGGTTTCAGACTCAGGTTGGAGCAAGAACAATTTGTTCAGGTGGGGATTTTCGGATGGTTTCTTACCTGACTGTTTATGCGGTGCGACTCAAATGATTGGCCACCTCATATCGTACCCTGCGTACCTTAATACCTGCACGCTAGAGGATTTAATGGCGGCTACTAGTGAAGCGGTCAGCGTGATTGAGTTCAGGGCCACAATAGTATAATGTGTGTCATCGATACGATAAGAAGTAGTGTTTAATCAATATGACGATTCAGGTGTGATCTATTGTGTAGTTACTTACTTACTTACGAAATAAAGATATATTTAATAATAGCAATATAATAGTAACGCACACACTCAACATAGCCCCGCACTAGGGAAACCATGTGTCACGAGTGCCATGGACACACCCATAGACAACCATAAATTATACCCAAACTCACGAGATAAATAAATGTAGGCCATACAAATATTTCCCTCGGCCCAGGATTTGGACCTGGGACCTCTGCGTGGCAGTCTGGCATGATAACCGTGCGGCCACGGAGGCAGTTGATTTAATTTGTACGTATAGTTATCGTAAAATGTGTTTTTAGACCTTATATTTTAGTGAAACTCCAAATAATACCCATTATAACTTGTAATATTAACCTAATTGCATACTTCTCCTAGTTTACTCTTCGAATGATTTATCTCTATAAAATGATATTCTTTGCTAAAATTATCACTTGCGGAGTTAAACAACTTGAATACTTCGTATTATTTCAGTTGCATTGTGTTCTATGCTGGGTCATGTGGAGTTTCTTCGACGTGATTGGCTAGAAGAGACTGTACGTCTTCAAACTACGGCTGGATGCTTGTACAATCCTCTCCTCTTCTTGAACCATAACGAGACCAGAACTGAAAATCATTGTGACGTGCACATGACGGCAGTAGGCATAGCCGCCCTCAGCTGCGCAGTCAAGTGGATACTAGAGAACGTCTATGCACCGCCGAAAAGTATCCTATACACCGACAGTAATATGCTGGCACTTCCTTTCCTAAGACGGCTTTATGCGACAAGCGCACGTCATGGTAAAGATAATAAGTGGCCCGGCCAACGATATCTCGTGTGAAAATCAAAAGATTTTGAAGAATTACTTATTGTTAAGCTAATTTCAAACGCTCGATCTAGTTCCTAGGTTTTCCCGATTGCTATAGTAAATAAAATTATTTGTTGGGCTTTGTTTAAAAGAAATGTAGAGCTGTTATGTTTTCCATTGCCTTTTTGTATAGGTCTAATTACCTGTTTTATGTGTAGATTAAAAATACTAGTTCTAGGCGCGTTTATAAAAGTGACGGAAAGAACAATTCGTGCGCCTGGTGGTGAGCGACTCGCTCGGACTCTGGTAATAGTACAAAACATGTTATATGAAAAGTTTTGAAAAAGTTTTGTATTATATTTATGAACGTAAATATACATTTTTCTGTTTTAATTACTAATATTCGTTAGCCTTTAGTCGCCGTGTGTAACCGCTCTAAGAGTGGCAACACAATGACATGGCAATACAATGACGCTTTCCGTATTCGGATAGTTACCACGCTATACTGTAGTGCATCGAACATGTTCGCCGAGGAGGGATTACCTGACTCCTTTGCTGTTGCCAGGGCTCGTATTGCTTCCATTTAGGACAGATATGTCTGGTTCAGTTTTTAAGTAGTACCTACTGGCGTTCCCTCCACCGCGACGCAAGCAGGAAACAGATTAGACGAGGCCTGTGCGAATTATATAATAATATGTATTTTATGTATTTTATTCTGTATTTTATTCTAGTTTATTATCATTATTGTTGTAATATGTCACATCGTATATGTAAAATGGGTTTTTTGCCTGAAAATAAACAATTATTATTATTATAAGAATAATTTTAGCTTTTAATAAATTAAACATTATCAAACTGCAACTTCTTCTTACTGTTACATAATTTACCTATTAAATTCCTTGATTTTAGAATTAAAACTAATGTTGAAAACAATGTTATCAAATAAAATAAATAAATAAGAAGACTTTGCCCTTCAACACAAAATACATAACATTTAAAATAGCTGTGTCAAATAAAAGATAAAAGCCTCAGAAATTTGCAGGTTAACTGTGAAGGTGTGTTCGTCTCTGGTGACACCGCAGTATGTAGAGGCTAGAGACGCCGCAGACATCTGTATTTGCATCTGCAACCGCAGATTATCCGCATATTTTTAAATATCTGCTTCCGCATTCGACATCCGAAACAACCAATACGTATTGGGAATACGGATGTTTTGTAGGTCACGATAAAATCATCTAATATAGTCATTATTATCAGTGGTCATTATTACAATAGCAGATAATGTAATCCACTGTTCTTACGCAATGCTACAACTCATTATCGCATCACTGTCTAAACTGCTGTTGTTACATAAGCAAGTATTCAATAGCGAATAGCTATGAGAGAGAAATGGCTCTAATTAAAACTAAAATATATTGCTATCTATTATTTTATTGTTATAATAAGTCACCTATTTTTTTCAAGCGAAATAATGTCGATTTTAGTACTTAATATCGACAGGCTTCTAATATCAATCTATTGTAAAAACGGCCATTTTGTTTTGGTTAATTGATTGAGGTTTGTAATGAACAACAATATTGAGTAGAAAATTATATTTCGTTACCTGCAAAGTTACATTTTTGTGTGCAAAATTTCATTTTCATTTTTAATTTTTGTTATTCTAACTGTAAAAGATATAGGCTAAATCTTAAAAATAAAAAGTGAGTACGCTCAAGAAAAATCAGGCTATAATTAGTAATTGATTGATTTAATTTTGTTTGCGCCATCTCTGAGTTATTTTTTCGTCTAATTTTGGTGAATTCATAACCTATTTCGGATTTACAATAACAAATATAGTTGAATTTCGTCAAAAGTTACGATAACTGCCTTAAAAACAAAAATTAGTTACACATTACGCGAGAAGATCAAAAGTTACGAAAATTGTAAGAAATTTAACCATTTGGCAACACTATACAATATCATGTTGTATACAAAACTACTACTCAGTCAGTACACCAGTACTCACTGATCTTTTGAATAGGTGTATGAATAGGGGAGTTTTCCCAAAGGCCCTAAAGAAATCATTTGTACATCCCATTCACAAAGCCGGACACAAATCAAGTATTAACAACTACAGACCCATATCAATTCTAACTATATTGTCGAAAGTTTATAAACGTATAGTAAATTCGAGGCTTATCAAATATCTAGATAAATTCAATCTCCTGGCTGACACACAGTATGGTTTCCGTACTGGTTGTTCAACTGACGATGCGATTCATGAGTTTACTGACTTTGTTAAAAAATTGGATGGGAATTACAAATGACTTACGATCTTCTTTGACCTGGCAAAGGCTTTTGATACGTTATCCATTCCCCGTCTAATTCATAAACTAGAGGAACTGGGTATAAGAGGTACCCCTCTTGCTTTCTTACTAGCTATTTCACTGACAGATCCCAATTTGTTAAAATTGGAGATGTTGTAAGTGATGAACTTCCAATAACTTACGGGGTGTCTCAAGGTAGGATAATAGGTCCAACACTCTTTCTGTGTTACATAAACAAATTATGTCGGGTAGATTTGACGAAATGCAGGGTGGCATCGTACGCAGACGATACTATATTAACATTTTATTCACGCTCATGGGAAGAACGTTTTAAATTTGCACAAACGGGATTCAATTCAAAGAGTTACCTACTAGTCAATGACAAACAGTCTGTCATTGACTAGCAGGTAACTCTTTGACACTTAACGCCGATAAAACTAAGTACATCATCTTTTCAATGAGGAACAGACTGGATTCACTGCCTCCCGGATCTCCAATTGCTCATAACTGTACATTTGCAAGCAATGTGTCGTGTGCCTGCCCTGAGATTTGTAGGACTTACACTATAAAGTGTTTGGGCGTGGTTATTGATAGTAACGTAATCTTTGGCGATCATAATCATATGATATCGCAGAGGGTAAGAAAATTAGCATATTTATTTAAACACTTGCGGCACATTGCAAACAAAGGTACCTTAAAATAGTTTATCAAGCCTTAGTTGAGTCGATTCTGAATTATTACATCAAAGCCTGGGCCGGAGCTCCAAAGACACTACTCCTAGAGCTTGAAAGATCCCAAATATTGTTGATTAAGGTGAGTCTGTTTAAGCCGAAACTATATGACACGTCAAAACTATATGCGGAAGCAGGAGTACGCACGGACAGACAACTTTATATTCTTAGTATTATTCTCTGTCAACATGCCAAAGTGGATTCTTCCGTTATTTTAAGAAAAAAACAAAACAGAAGGTACTATGAAGGTACCATGTAGACCACAGTCGGTTAGAACATCCTTCGCGCAAAGATTTATGTTTTTTAATGCTGGTAGGTTGTATAATGTATTAAATAAAAAATTAAAATATTGCAAATAACATTAAATTTGAATTGAAAAAGAAATTAATTTGTCACTTAAATGCTTTAAATTACATTGATATTGAAAATTTAATTAGAGGTTCTACTCTAATTAAATTTTCAAGCGTAGATGTTAAAAAAAAATTAAACATCTCTACTATAATTGGTGTAAATTTAAATGGCATTAAGTTTGAAGTGGGTAGCCTGGAAGCCTAAGACACAGATCTCTGATCTAGTTTAGATTCCAGTCTCCTACAAATTTTGTCACATTAGAAAATAAAATATGTTTGTATGCCAAGAATTGTAACCAAAATTTATGGAGAGAAATAAATTTATTATTATTATTATTACAAAGCAGCGGAATGACAAGTTATCTGATAACAGTTTACAATAGAAACCTGTCTCACCAGGACACCTTGGCGCCGTCGCCAGCAGTGAATAGTTGGCTACCGATGGTCGTCAAACAGAGTAACCAAAGAGTAGCCAAGCCATGTATGTCGAGGGCCTAATCAGTCATTCGTTTGTGTCGGTGGAAATGGACGTGAAAGAAATCGCTTTTATTTATTATGTACATTGCGGTTTGCGGTCGGTTTTCTATCTCCACGACGAATCTTTCTGTATTGAAAGCCATATTTTCTCCAATTCAATATATTAAAATGAAGCGATTTTTTTTAATATATAATAGACACACGCTTGGCTTGGTCTTCACCAACCTACTACTAACGCCTGACCTTGTAAAGTATGCCTAGTTTTCTGGCAGCAGTTTTTGCCAAGCACGCGATATATGTATGTTGGATGATAAGTCCAGACCAAGTAGCTCAAGGTGGTCTCTTACTGGTATGGATATGGATTGGCGGTAAAAATATGTAAGTATTGTATAATCATCTATAATCAAATCGGAATTTGTGTATTTAACTTTCTTGTATATCGTACTTCTTAGGTCTTGCTATTGCTACACATTGGAAATGAAACAACTTTGTTTTTTCGGATCTAAATCGAATATTTATCATATACAAACAAACCAACGTTTCAGAACTAACGGGCTGAGTCAGCTCTGCCCACGGGAACTGTAAAAAGCCTGCAATGTTGGGTTGTTTGAAAAAACAAATATACGCAATTTGGGTCCTAATGGAAAAATAGTTGGACCTTTTCAATACGAAAATGAATGTAGTGTTGATAGGAAAGTCAAATGCGCATTACTTTTTTTTAAATGGAGGTGATTATTGTATGACTCAATTAGCATTTTTTTATCAATACGCACGGGTAAGGCTGATTACACACGGTGCCGTAATAACAGCGGCACCGCCGCTGCGTACAGCCCTTGTTATCGCGGCAGCGGCGTTACTTGTTATCAAAAAAAAAACAAAAATCATTTATTCTCAGACAACTACAGTCCATATTTTACATTTATAATGTTAGCTTAGATACTTCAATAGGTTACACACATTAAAATAAACAAAAGGCAACTTAAAAACATAGAATAATTAAACAAATTAAATTAAATATCAAATAAATCATCGACATGGTTTTAAATGCAGTTTCATGCAATGTAGCATGATTGGGCAATCCACTCTACCAGTCACAACGCGCAGAATCTCATTCGTGCCGCAACGGATACGTGTTGACAGAAGTCGGAAGCGAGTGTTGCCGCAATTCTTTACTAATGTACTATTTTAGTTTATTACTGCCGCAACTCTTGTGGCGCCATGTATAGTCAGCCTTAAGCTCTGTACAGCATTCTTTATTTACTACCTTTATTTACTTTGTAGTTTTTTCCAATCTATTTTGCGCTGGAAATACACGTAAGTGCAAAGAAATTCTATCCTAACAAACGGAATTGTAAGAATTACTTCTTTCTTGTTTATATCATTCTTAGAAATATAGAAAAAAGATGCATTCCTTCTTATTTCTTGTTGTAGGCCTTTTGTATAGAATAGTTGTTTTTGCAAAACGGTAAACAACTTTTCAGAAGAGAGGTTTAAAGATTCTAAGAACGAAATTTGTCGACTAATTTTTATGCTTAATTAGTAGAGTTATAAAATCTCACATGTACATAATTTGTTTTATAAATTTACTTTAATTTTTATGACTTTCATGAGACAAAAGAACTGTTTGATGTATGATCATATGTGGCTTTATTAAAAAAAGGCTACGATATTTTCAGAAAAATTGCAAAAGAATATGAAGAAAATCTTGCAGTTAATTTCATATTAGTGGAAGGTAAAACTACTCCGGGCAATTTTATGAAAAGTAGTATTGCAATATAAGAGGTATTGCAAAATGCAAGTAATAGTTGTATTTGCAATACCTTTTATCTCAGTCTTAAAATTTTTTGTTGTCTTGAATTTCTGCTCAAAAGTCTGTGTATAAGTTTGGTCTCCTGATATTTTTTTACTAGCAATGGTTGAGTTACGGGTAAAATCACGATATAAAACTGTTTTGCATTGTGCTGTGATTTTAATGCACGTTTCATTGTTTTGATTACCAGTGTTTGTTAACCGTAAATATGTGTTGACACCATGGCGTTTTCTTTCTGATATTTAAAAATAAGTGCAGATTCGTACTGGGTCAAAAATGTAAGTTTACCAATAGCGTACTTCGTAATATAACTTGAGCTATAGGGTATATTTGTCAGCAATATACAACTGCCTCAGGTAAGTATTTGCGTTGATTCGAAAAGAAAAAAGAGAATCTTTCAAGATTCTTATAAATTGGAATGTAAAGAGTAAGAATGTCACAGTAATAAACTATCGTTAGTCGCTGAAGCATCGCCACGATAATAAAAAGTTATACTACAAGAAGTGCAAAATAGAGCATGGTAATTCCGAGTTTTAGAAAGTATTTGTTTTTGTTTATATTGTCTGGAAGAATTGTCAATGCCGCCGATAACTCAACATACAACGCTATGCCATCATCAGACGATTTAAGGTATTTCGTGAATGCGATTGATAATATCGTGTCATACGTTGAAAAGAATACTACTGTATTGCGTTTGCCAAATTTTATGTTCGGTTTATTTCTCTCCAACGGTGAGTATTACAACTTTAACATTACTTTTCCATTAGTGCGTGTTTGTGTAAAGAAATATCTAATCTATCTACTTTATTTTAGAAAATGAAAATAGTCATGACTTTTTTTATAATATAAAGTGACGGGACAAACAAGTCGTGCGCCTGGTGGTAAGCGATACGCCTATCCATAACAGTTGCAGTGCTCCACAGTTTTAAATAGCAAAGATCTTAGGGGTACAGCCACTGCGCCCGTCACCCTGAGACATAAGTTGATAAGTCCTATGTACCTGTTAATTCACCAGCACTCTTACCCTTCCAAACCGGAACGCAGTAATGTTCACATTACTGCTTGACGGCAGAAATAGCAGGAATAGGTAAGGTACTGCTTCTATATAAATGATTTTTACGACGACTTCTATGGAAACTTCATTTTTATTTTCAAATAAAGTTACAGACATAGGTACATAGGGATTAAAAAGGCAACAGCTAACGTTATCATTGCAACAAAAGAAACCCATTTCATTAGGCGCTTTTAGTTTTTGTTGATTTTTTCAAAATGTTGATAGTTGCTTGATTTAAACAAGGTTTTATGCACTCTAACATGTAAGAATATGCTATAAACTAGTTTTATGTAGGCACACACGTGCGCGCTAGGGAGGGAAATGTTTGCCACAGAATTAATAGAGGCGATTATTTGCTGACTCAATAGCCTACTTACTTAGATATTAATATTGATGTCTATTGTATAGATATGTTCTAGAGTTCATGTTTATATAAAATAAAACTTAAATTTCTTATAACTATACAACTTTCAGTTGAAAAGTGTGCCAAGAGGTTTATAAAGTGACTCGGATTTAGTAGAGGTGAAGCTGCAAAGTCTTGAACACCGCCGTAAAGTTGTCTGCTTATCGGTAGTTCACAAGATCAATCACGAAGAGTGTACTATGGAATTGCACGTTTTAATTCCACTTTCCCCTTTCCATTATCGGGGGTCTAGACGTAGGCTGGGGTTCCACAACTATGTAGTAAATATTCTAAGGTTTGACACGAAGCGTTACGCTTCCACATTTGTATGGCGAATGGCTACGGAGTGGAATTGCCTGCTTGCAGACTTATTCCCTTAACACTGTAAGTAATGTTTTTTAAGGCGAGAATGAAAAGGTATTATGTAGGTGTGCATTCTCCATCGTGGACCTCATCGACACAAATGCGCATTTTTTATTTTTTCATAAAAACAAGAATATATCGGAATATGTAGTTTCTGTATTTATTGAATATCACATTGTATGAAATTATTTAACCACATATTCAACGTTGTTAAAAATAACATGTATTTTCTTTAACAGTGAACCTGAAATCAATAACGAGAAACAACGAAAATTTTGTTCATGTGCCTCTAGATGTAAACGAACAGCTCAGTCTAATATCGCAACGAATAGATGCATTAACGTACATTTATAATACTACTTCCATCAAGTTTCTTTCCAAGAAGTCGAGGACGAGTAAGTTATTATAAATAGAACACAACACATATTTTAACAGTCTATAGACTTAAAAAATACTGCTGACCTTGATGGTCTTTCAGTCAGAGTAATTAGTTCTATAGTTGATTGTATTGTGCTTTACTTAGCCTGTGTCTTTAATAAATGTGTTGATGATGTTGTGTTTCCTGACCTCATGCAGCAAAGTAAAGTTATTCCACTTTTCAAATCTGGTAGTACATCAGACACCACCAATTTCAGACCTATTTCAATACTACCAACACTCAGTGAAATGTTTGAAATGATTCTAAATCAGATGTGTACACATTTTTATAGTAATAGCTTAATGTCTCCTAAGCAATTTGGTTTCACTCGGGGTAACTCTACAACCGATGCTGGTGTTGAGTTGATGAACCATATTTGATGCATGGGAAGACTCACATGACGCTGTTGGTGTATTTTAAACCTAAACCTTTCCAAGGTTTTTGGTTGTGTGCACCATAAAACTCTGGTCAGGAAACTTCGCCATTATGGTGTGGTGAGACGTAACCTCGACCTTCTTAAATCGTATTTGATTGGTAGGGTACAGAGGGTCGATGTTAACGGTACGAGGTCATCAGGGTCTGCAATTAGCATGGGTGTCCCTCAAGGTTTAATTCTAGGTCCATTTTTGTTTTTAGTTTATATTAATGACTCACCTAGCGTAATGGAGGATTTAAAACATGAGATAGTATTGTTTGCTGATGATACTTCATTATTATTTAAAATTAAAATGCACCAATGTTTCTAAGAGGACGTGAACAATACTATATCTAAAGTAATTGATTGGTTTGCTGTTAATAGCCTGCTCCTTAATGAGAAAAAAACAAATTGTGTGAAATTTACATTACCCAATGTTAGAGAGACGATTACAAACATTGCAACTACAATTCAATTTTTCGTTTCTAACTAGAAACGAAAAATTTAATCTTGTGGATACAGTTGTATTTCTAGATGTAACGTTAGATGCTAAATTGCAATGGGGTCCACATATAAGTAAGTTATCAAAAAGGCTCAACTCTGCAGTGTACGCGATTAAAAAAATACGGAAACTTTCAGACATCGAAACTGGTGGGTTCGTTTACTTCAGCTACTTTCACAATCTAATGTCATACGGCATTTTGCTTTGGGGTAATGTCGCCTATATCAATAGAATCTTTGACCTGCAGAAACGTGCGGTTAGGGCAATTTACAATCTGGGCCCCAGAGAGATAAGTTTAAGGAAATTAACATTCTTACACTAGCGTCACAGTACATCTGTGAAAATATAATTTATGTTAAGAGGAATAGTAATCTTTTTATGAAAAATAGTGACAGACATAACATTAATAATAAAGTTTTTATTTCACCATAGTTTTAAACTTCGTAAATGGCAAATTTTGTATATCAACCGGAATCTTATTATAGAAGAGTATACATTGCCCTTTAAATGAATTTGTCACTTTGTGAAGATGACTATCAATTGTTGTTCATGATAGACTTCACAAAGTGACAAATTCATTTAAGGAGCAACGTTACGCTTCTGTAACAAGATTCCGGTTGATATACAAAATTCACGACCTTTAAAACTATAGTGAAACAAAAACTTTATACTAAAGTTTATCATACAACTTCTGCGTACTTGGATGAAAAAAATCCGTGTTAGTAACCAGTTTAGCTCATGGAGGTAGTCTCGGTCTTTGATGTTTGAAAGCAAAAAAAAAATATATATTGTAAATGGTGAATGCGAACAAATGTTATTTACAAAGAGCAACCCCTAGAGTTTCTTGCTCATTCTTCTCAGGGGAATCTGCCTTACGAATGAGCGGTAGAGTTTAACTTATGTGACGATTTCAAGTGTAATAATGCTTAGCTATGAAATAAAGATTATTTTGATTTGATTTAATTTATACAAGTCGGCAATACTGTAACACAGGGTATTCTACGACATACAGGTTCTGCTCTCTCGTAAAGGCCTAATATCGTAAGTAGCCTTTTATATGAACCTTTTTTTAATAATACCAAGTGACGAGAAGAAGAAGTCTCGCCTAATATTACATAGATCCTATTTTGAGATGTGTATGTGGGTATTTTGGGTGTGTGACGGGACGAACAAGTCGTGAGCTTGATGGTAAGCGACACTCCTGTTCTCAACTGAGCTTTAAAATGCATAAACCGGAGGGGCACTGCCACTGAACCCGTCACCCTGAGACATATGTATGTTGACAAGACCCATGTGCCTGTAATTTCACCAACACCCCTACCCTTCAAAACCGAAACTAAAATGAGCATTTTAAGGTGAGAGTTAATAAGCCTGT
The DNA here is from genome assembly GCF_003589595.1 of Hyposmocoma kahamanoa. Taxonomy (NCBI): domain Eukaryota; kingdom Metazoa; phylum Arthropoda; class Insecta; order Lepidoptera; family Cosmopterigidae; genus Hyposmocoma; species Hyposmocoma kahamanoa. The sequence continues at coordinate 6,290,928 of NW_020653945.1, forward strand.
ATTAGGAGAGCATGCTGCCATCTTGACGACGTCATCACTTCCTACCTTTTCGCTTGGTAAAGTCGTGGTTCTGTGTCTGCCTATTTCATTGAAACTAAAGTAAGATATTAAGTTTAAAATCCTTAATAACGGTGTTGAGTATTTACAATGTCTTCGAAAGTGGTCGTTTATATTTTTAACCGACTTCAAATACCACCCTTTGTTCTTTCAGGTTCTCAATTCGACTGTTTTGTGTGTGTGTGTGTATGTTAGGCGATTACTCCAGCATTTGTGAACCGATTTCGATAAATATTTTCTTGTTGAAAAGATAGTGCCTCAGTATTAATCCCATTAAAAATTTGGTCAAAATATTACACTTCTAAGGATAGAAAACTAGGGGCTGAATCTGGTTCTGCGCACTTTCTGGTAGCAGATTTCAATAAATTTTGGCAAATAGATGTAATTCCACGAACTTTTGAGGTCGATTTTTTTTATAAAACAGGTACAATTATTGTTGTTGTAATTATATATTCACCCCTTAATACTGCGTTATTATGACCTCAACGACGTGTATAACGCCGTCTCGTGTCATACTGATGATGCTCGTTGCTTGCTGCCCTCATATAGCTTTCTTGTACAGTTATTTCATAACATTTTTATATGTTACAGTCAATCATCTATTTGAAAACACAACGAGATGGTGTAATCAGTTGCCCAGTTTTCATCTCCTACACAGAACTCTAGCAGTGCTAGATAAAAGTCGTTCTCAGTTGGCGGAGATGTATAGTGATTACAAGACTTATGCTGATGTGAAAGCTATAGAAAAATGGGAACCAACACCAGTAATATTGGGTACGTTTACACAACAAATGATTTATATAACAGGAATAAAGGACAAAATGTTTTAACGTTGCCTTAAATTTATGCTTATTATAACCACTTTTGACCCTGCTTTGATTTCCTAGTGAGAATTGTATTAAAAAACAATCCATTGAAAATAACAAAACTAAAAGTTTCCCTAATAAAAATGCATATTACTCTCGTCTTCTCATATGTATGAAAAAATGTGTCTATACGTTATAATTCTTTCTTATGATACGTAGCAAAAATATTGTTAATTCTTTTATTATAATACTATTATGTTACCACATTCCTACTATGTGCGTGTTTCTCGTTCTTTGCTTTTATATTAATAGGTAACAGCCCCATATCTTTCTAAATTAGTTTTGATTATAGTAACCCTTCTTACCGACTCTTAGGGAATACGAGAAGGGCACTATGACTTGCGCGAGCACGCCCGCGCAGGGACCATCTAATTCAAGTCCTAACCCCAAATCATTCCGCTTGCACGAACTTCATCCGGTTCTCTAATACTAGTACCTTAGGTGAGCCGTCCCGGGTGCACGTACAGTACTGTCCCTATTTTCCAGATAGGTACCGGAGCGGTAGGCACGCTCACTTCTCGTCGCGCGACTAACGGTTGCCACTGCTGCTGCAGCCGTCTACCAAATCTCCTCTTTGGTGGCGAAGCTGTAAGGTACGCTCACTTGCCGACGCCGATAAACGGCGTCTCTCTAGTTCCTAAATTCCTACGCGGCTGGAGGGACTTTAGGATACCTAGCTCATCCTCTACCAGCTCTCCGCGCTAGTGTCGGAGATGCCGGTAGCAGTAACCTGCGAGAATATCCGGACATAGCTAACGACTTAAAGGGCAACTCACGTGGCCCGCGCATCTCCTCGCCATGAGGCTCTCGTCTACACCGCTACTAACCACAAACCCCGGCAAGTCCCAAGTTCGGGTCCGTCTTAGACGCCCGTGAAGGCTTATCACTGGCGGAGGGCTCGACCCGGACGCCCGCCGTATTCTGGTCTTACCGGAGCCCGTAGTCTCCCCGGAACTTCCTATCTCTCGGGTCGGTAGATAGGGACAATTAATACACATCAGCGGACGCTGATTTTTTTTACTTAAACATTCGCATCAGCATGGATTTTATATATTAAAAAACATCTACATGAAAACGCTTTCTATTTCCTTTGGTATTATAGTAAAATATTATTTCAATGATTTTGTGACATTTATTATCTTCATGAAAACAATCAATCTGCCTAGCTTAATTGTTGTGGAATTTTATCAAAGTTATGTATTTGTATTTTGGCTTACAGTCTGTTTCTGGAAGGTTTGTAAATTATTCCAGCGTGCCTTTTAGGTTATGTCACGACTCGAGCATCCGCAATTAATATCAGCATCGATGAATATTATAATTTATGCACATTATTCGCGGATGCAGATGCGGATGCTGATATTCGCAATAACCCTGATTGAAACTATTGGATTTAATAGAATAAAAAAATTATGAACTTCTAAATCAATTAATTCTCTTGTTAAAGTCCCATATTCAAAATAACTTCAGAGACTAAAATTGTTCTTTGTTATTTGTTATAGATGAATGCTTTGTAGCATTATCTTCGTACGAATACAAAAATCGAAATAGAAAAGTGAAATTCTGCGAATTGCCTGTATCGTGCAAGAATGTTTTGAAGACTGGTACAGATGTTGGATTTGCTCTATCTCACAGGTAAACAAATGGCTCAACTCACACTGGCGCAGAGTGGAAGTGTCGCGACGCGTCATGTTTTTCGCCTATAGCATATTCATCTCTATTTTCCCATCATTAAGGTACAAATTTGTGTTATGCAAACATGGAGTCGCGTGTCGACACTTGGTTAAAGTCGAGCGAGTGAACTTGAGCGCAGTGAGGCGTCAGACGCCGACCAAACTGTGATCCGGGCTTACTAATGCTGGCGTCGACGTGCGTTGCTAGGCGTTCTAGTTGAAAAACAGGACGCGACACGGGACGCTTTGACTCTGTGCCAGTGTGAGTTGAGCCTATGGGGTAAAAAACAGAATATTTTTCAAATTCGCGGGAAATTAAAAAAAATCTTGTTTTGCCTTACTGATTAGTTCTGGATTAACTGCACTAAGTTTCATTCATTTACTAGTATCAGCAAATTGCGTCATTAGATAATAATGCGTAAATAACCCTAAAAGATACGTCATATCGTAGGTGTTTTGTAGAAATGCCGAAAGCGCCATTTCGAAATATTTTTCAGGGGAGCATGTTTCAGGTTTTGACGATTGTTTAAAGTATTTACGGCCTGTTATAAAATTCAATTTTTGTTTTAATTAAGCTTAAGTTTTAAAATAGGACGGAAATATTTTAGTATAGTCGTGACAAACTAAAACTTGAAAAAACCCCCTCCCTTAAAAAATTTTTCGAAACTTTTTCTGCGAAACACCGTCGATATATCGTGGCTAAATCTAATCAGTTACTGACCATAGCATAATTTTTCACTCCCAGAATGGATATGGTTAGATGGTTTAGACTAAATTTATAACCATAGCATAATGAACTTTATGTCAATTGTGCAATGTATAAACTAGATACGAGCCAAAAAATAGGTCGCTCATCTTTCGGAGAACTCTCGGTCAGTCTCGGGAATTCCCGTAGATACCGTATCGTATCGAGTTTGCGCGTTATGAAATTGACTAAGGTTATAAACAATTTCGCTACAAAAGTTCCGCGGCAATGTAAATAGAGCCTTAGTAATGTAAAATACCTACGAGTATACGCTGAAACTCTAATTAGAATGTCTACGATCTTACGTTAGTCTCACCCACACACCGGCCGCAACTTTGACCATACTTTGACAATGTCGTCCAACCATCTCGCTATAAGACGTCACACGTTTCTACAACCATTTCTTGGCCACCATTCGGTTACTCCATCTGTTATCACCACGTCTCACAATATGTCTTGCCCAGCTCGATTTTAAATCCGTTATCCGATTTTCTTTGTCCCGTACCGTAGTTCGTTTTCGGATTCCAGAATTCGGAACTCGATCTATAAGTTTGGTGCCAAACATGACTCGCTTAGTCGCTTATGTCTGTGCAAATAAAGTTGGTTTTAACTTCCATTCTGCTTCCGTTTCAGGATTTTATTCCTAGCCGCAGCTCGCCTTGGAGTGGGTTGCTTTTTATTGGGGAAGTTACAGGACGATGTTTTAAAAGGGAAGCTGTGTCGGGAGGCCTACGACGAAGGACGGTACATTGCTATGAACGGTTACGATTTTATTGGCCTAATGATGGAATATGGTGAGTCATTAGTTTGAAGTTTTATTAAAAAACTTGAATAAAAAAAATAATTATAATTTATTCTAATATTTTTAATTTACCCTATCTAGTTTCGAGCTTTTCTTGAACAATTTTGTCAATGTCTAATCAATCATGGGTCATTTACACTTTGATTTATATCATGTTTAACTACTTAACATTACTATGTAAGTCTATTTCAGCTCTAGAACAATACAAAATAATAGTTTGTATAGCCACAGCATTATATTCAAAATTAAACAGATTTAAATATATCGATATTTAAATATGTTTAATATTGAATATAAATGTTATAAATGTTGATATAAACGATAAAATATTTCTTTCCAATTTTGCGCTTGCGGTTGTCGTAAAATGTGATTTTTTTGTCTTATATTAAGTATTCGTAGCCTAAATATAGTTTGATAGCTTAAAAAAAGTATCTTGTGGAGAAATAAATGTCTTTTATTAATTTCTATTTCTTTTATTATATTTTACACTTTGGATAATTTGTCGCTGTAAAGTGTTTTTTTTTCGCTAAAATTAATACCTACTCTAATTTCGTCTTTTTTCAGTTGCTGTATGTTCTATGTTGGGCCATACGGAGTTTCTTCGACGTGACTGGCTAGAAGAAAGCATACGTCATCAAACTACGGCTGGATGCTTCAACGATCCTTCTAATGCTATAGATAAAGACGTGTCTCATGAAATGGAACGCCCCTGCGACATGCACGTGACGGGCGTAAGTGTAGCCGCCATCACCTCCGCTGTCAGGTGGATACTGGAGACTGACTATTTTTCGGATAACACTATATATGAGGATAAGAAAATGCCCTTACTACCTTTCCTAAGACGGGATTATTTAATAAATTCGGATTAAGACGAAAGCAATAATTTACTCCACCTGGGGTATATTTTCTAAAAAAAGTGCAGGCGTTATTGTGTGGAAATCCATTTGAATAAAAATAAATTATTAATTATTAATAGAAGTAAATTATTTTGCTATTTCCCGAATCCAGTGACTGTTATATCGTGCAAAATAGCTGGGTTTGTATTGGATATTTTTTCCATGCAGTACATTCTACCACCTGTTTCTTCGGCGTCGACCTTTGAACAATCAATAACACCTTAGGATGCCTTGAAAAGAGGCAAAACACGTGTCGGGTATATTTGTGGTGGTGGTATTTGTGATTGTACATGCGCTTGTGTCATATATGTAATTAATTTTATGCGTGGAGAGGGTGGAAAAAGAACTATATGAAAAAATTCAATTTATGAGTAGCATTTTGAACGATTTAATCTTCGCTGGGTTCGCGAAATAGCAAATTAATTTATTTCCATTTTTATTTTCGAAAAAAAAAATCAGCAACAAATAGAACAAAAAGTAGCAACTAATTTTATATTAATGTGACCTATGTAAGGTGATAATATTATATACTTAATATTTAATAATAATTAATAATAAGTGTATTTGCAAAAATTATGTAGCTGAAATGAATAAACGCTATTACAATTTCTATCCAAAAGTGTCCGTAACTGCGTTCTCCTGATGTTTTTTAATAGCAATTAATAGGTTACGTTTTATAACTCGAGATCTCTCGCTGAAACTTTAGTAATAATAAAGTGTTTTGTTATGTTATGTAATAGTACATTATTGCAGACGCCAGGAAGTAAGGGATTAATGGACAAGTATGAGTTACAAGGACGAGCGCCAACGACGCCTTGTATTAATACGAGTCAAGTAATCCTCGTCCCCGCCGAGGCAAGTATAGTATTTTTAAAGTAAAAAAATATTAATTAATTGACAATTGCTAAAAGACAATGAATGCTATTATTTTTCCAGGCACATTAATAATAGTCTGGTGAACTTCTGATGATGAGTTTGAATGTGTATCTATTACTGTATTTTTAACCGACTTCAAAAAAGGAGGAGGTTCTCAATTCGACTGTATGTTTTTTTTGTATGTATGTTACGCGATAACTCCGGTATTTGTGAACCGATTTTCATGATTCTTTTTTTGTTGGTAAGGGGGTACTTCCATAGTGGTCCCATTTCATTTTGAAGGAAATCATCCACCTCTAAGGGTGGCTGTTCACGCATGAAGATGAATTTTTTATAAATAGCGCCTATTTTTTCTTAAGGAGATTGCTCCTTAAGAAAATATAGGCGTGTATTTTAATGGTTCATTTTGCTATTTCTCCAATTCAAGGCGTTTGTCTCTCAATATTCTTTGAGTAGTGAGGACCGATTTTTATAATCTCCAGTGTCAAGTCCAGTATAGTGGCGAATTTAAGGATATTTCAATAAAAATTAGTAAATAGATGTAATTCCACGTACTTTTGAGGTCGGTTTTTTTAGTACTCTGTACTGAGATTATCGTTATCGCTCCTGTCACTAGCACTCATTTTCGTGACCAAAATACACAAAAGACGAAAACGCAAAAGAATACCAAACACTTTAGTTTAATAGTACTATAATTTTTCGTCCTTCGGGACAGGCTAAGGCATCTAATTAGCTATACTGACCTAGGTCTTAGGTTGTAATTTTTCTTCAATAGTTTTATTTTCTGATATCTCTTCGCGGGAAATCAATGTATCTTTACGGTGGCCATTTTGAAACTCTCACTTTAGTATAAATGTTATCGCCATTTTCTTTTTTTTTTGGTAGGTAAGCGATACAGGTAGGTATTTTTAATTCTCGCAACTGAACACTGGGCAGTTGACTGTATGAGTTTTTCTTTTGCCTGTTCATTATTAGTAGGTAGATTTTAAAAATTTAATAAAAAATTAAACTTAATAAAAAATTCATTCAATAAAATAATTTGTAAAACTTAATGTAGCGTAAATTGGAATGTTTTCTTTGTAAAATTAAAAATAAGGTATTTAATTAATAACTATTGTAAGTATAGTGAAAAAATAGGGTGGTTTGCATCAATATTAGACATAACTGGTTGAAGACTGTACCACCTCAGTCAACCGTGACCTTGGGACCTGTAAAGGGCCCGAAACGTCGGTTTGTTTGAAAAAACAAATATACGCGATTTAAATCCGGAAAAATAGTTTCATTCCTATAGATTTTAAAGTTTAGAGAAGTGGACAGTAACGGATTTTCATACTTACTTTGCAGGCCTTGGCCGGGAAGAAGACGCACGGTCCGTAAAGGACAAACTTTCCGTGTTCGTTTTTCGAAAGTAATGTTAACATCTCCGAGCATGTTTGAGAAAAAATAGTTTTATGTTGTGTTTTCATTTTCATCCACGTTTTACTGCTTTAATTACGAATGTTTATAAACCGAAAATTCGTGTTAGCACTATAACATAAAATAAAAAAAAGCACAAAATTGGCCTTAGTTGTGAACTAAATGTGAATCAAAGGTTATTTCAGTTATGCTATTCAGTCGAATACCACTCTATTAAACTTACAAAATCACTAGATAAGTCCTTAGTAGAAGTAATTTTAACTAATTGCAATCAAATAGGATTTTAGTAAGTAGT
>NW_020653945.1:6298560-6311371 GCF_003589595.1 Hyposmocoma kahamanoa
AAAAAACTTAAGAGGTGCGAGCCCGAATTCGAACCCACGGCTTCTGCTTGAGAGACAGTAGGTCAAACCATTAAGCTACCACGAATTTACAACGATATATTTAAATAAATATTGAAGGGTATCTCTTTCTTATTATTTCATGTAATTCCAAACTTAAGTCCATAGAATTCAGTATCACCTAGGGCTATGTACTCATTTAGCTATTAATATAGTATATAGTCGAAGCAGCAGAGGTCCTTGTGAAAGAGTTGGTCCCGGGTAGTACTGCCACCTTACCTATTTCTGCCGCCAAGCAGTAATGTGTTCACATTACTGTGTTCCGATTTTGAAGGGTAAGGGTGCTGGTGAAATTACAGGCACATGACTCACATGAGACTTTTCTACTTATGTGTCAGGGTGACCGGCGCAGTGCCAGTGCCCCAAAGATCTTTGCGATTTAAAGATTTGAGTCGCACTGCAACTGTTATGAACAGGCTTGGCGCTTACCACCAGGCGCACGACTTGTTGCTCCCGTCAGTATCATAAAAAATCCAGTTTACACCAATTAAACTACGTGATTAACTATATATAGTTAAATAAAAATAACTAAATCTGGCGAATTACATTTCGATTTTTATGTAACGAAGCCTGTTGCTGTTTTATATTTTTGTTTATTAGGGCTCTCATCCCGGGAATCTCGGTCTAGAAAAATTCGAGACTCGACAATTTTTTGGCATATTTGAGATTCGAGATTGATGTTTTCGGTCTCGGGAAAATCGAGACTTTTGATACTTACTATACTAAAATCAGTATCTTAATTGTAAATGGCCTCTGTTTCTTACGTAACAACTACAAAAATGAAAGAAATAACTTTTATTAATAACAAAAAAATTTTGGTATTATTATTTGAGTTAATATAGAACTTAATTAAGAAGTCTCGTTTTTCTCGGGATTTTCGAGACAGCTCTGTGTCCCAATATTTTTCCCGTGACGCGGAAATGCATCGAGATTGATAGCCAGTAAGGCTACCTAACGAAACTAATAATTAATTTAGTTTTTGAATGAATAAATTACTTAATTTATGTGTGTAATCTAAACAATCACTTATTAAGTAATCATTGGTTTGGTGGACAAGTAGATTAGAATCAAATCTATTTTTTGGCTATGTAGCCAACCCTCTCTCACCAGGCACATTCCTCGGTTGGCGTGGTCTGAAGCTTGAGACATTTGGTGGGCTGAAGTTTTGTTAACGAAACAAAAATATAAATAAGAAATAAATAACGCACACACTCATAGTCCTGCGCTAGGAAGACTCTTTGTCGCTTGTGCCTTGGACACTCAGATAGACAAACACGAACTACACCCAGGCTTACGAGAGATATAAATGTAGGCCATACAAATATATCTCCCGGCCCGGGAATCGAAGCCGAACCTCTGCGTGGCCAACAAGTATGGTAACCTTTTGGCCACATAGGAAGTCAGAATACAAATGTCAAAGTACTTAGACCTATTTAACAAACGTTAAGACTAATTAAAATTAAATTTTTCGTAGTGAGCGTTTATTTGACACGAACATCTTCGTGTGCACCTGTTTGGAGATCGAAATGTTATAGTAAAATATGCTCCACTTATTTAGCATTTACATTTTAACTTAAATAAGCAAACAAATGTCAACTTCAAGCCATTAGGCTTGTCTTTGCTTTATGCGGTGGCCGCGCGTTTTATATATAAATTGCCTAGTAAATAGAATTCAGAGTCGCCATTAATGTACGTGAAAGCGTAGTAGCCGGACGGTTAACTACCGCGTCGTGTAACTGGGCGCTTATGATATCAAATGACGGGCTAGCTTTCGGGAAACGCCGCCTGCAAGGTTTTCCATTCCTTTGAGGTATTCATCGGTAATGCTCACATTACTGCTTGGCGGCAGAAATAGATAAGGTAGGTCTGAACTGGACGAATTCTTTCACAAGGAGCTCTACTGCTACCAAAGTTCAAACTTATAATGTACTTACTTATTATTTATTTAGCTTTGGCAATAACGCCTTCACCTAAAAATATAACAAATAATTAAGACACTAAAGACGTAATGTGCTTAAACTAAAAATTTTAAAACAAAAATCCGCCATTTTTATCTTCTCGTCACTTAACAAAATATGTAAACCACCCAATAGTCCTCCGTATCTGAATCATAGATATATGTATATATTTTTGAATTGAATTGAATTGAATTGAACGTTGAATAAGTAACTTTTTGGTATTCAATAATATAGTTTGTGTCTGACTGCATATATACCTAGTTCGGTCATTGACCATGAGTTCAATGTTTGATATTTTAATTATGTACCGAAAATGTTTTGTTTACTAGCATCAAGTATATAACCAGAAATAGAGACGAAATAAGGGCCATCCATCCCTGGCTACTCATCAGGCGAATGGACCTTATATTACTTCTAAATATCAACTCTCGCTTGCGCTGAAATCACAAATTAGAAAACTGAAATAGTACAGCGCTAACAACTCACCTGTGTGTATGTCTCCGTATATTCCAAAAATATTCTGTATTTATTGTAATAAAGATAATATCTCTACCAATGGGGGCTGTTCCATTCGGTGGTGTGGGAAAAACAGCAAAACATCTAATTACTAAACAAACGGAATCACATTTCATCGGTAATTAAATATTAAGTAAATATGTAATTTCTCGTCCATTATAACAAAGCTCAAGTTAAACTGGTCGATTTGAAGTGAAACAATTGACAACACCCGTCAATTGTTTCGAATTATGGCTGGCCAATCGGAGTACAGTTGTCACAGTAATGATTTGGCAGAAAGTTTTCAAATAAATTAAATGACATTTCGTCTCTATTTCTGGTTATAAAGGTACTTGATGTTTCTAGTCCCCCATTAAACATTATATCAACACTGCTGTGTATTTCTTCTTTTGCTGGGTTCTATACTTAAATATCCAACCATTTTACCTGTCAAAAGTATTTTTTTTTTAATTAGCCGAAGGACAACAAAACTTTTCAAATGAGGAATATGTGAAACATTAAAATGAGTTTATGTATTAAAACCGTACTTGTAATTCTGAGTTTAAAAAGTATTAATCCTGTGAGCAGTACCTTAGTCGGCATAGAAGACCTCGATGACTTTTTAAATGCTTTGATTGGTGTCGTACAGCAAGCGGATGATGATAAAGGTGCTGCAATTAAGCCTGGTTTCGTATTTGGTGCTTTTGTCGCAAATTGTAAGACTCTGGTAATTAAATTATTATAACTTATTGCAGGTTTCTTACCACGATATGATTTCTTTTTATTTTCCTTTCTCTCTTTATTTTGACTGTCAGTCAACCAACCCGTGACCATGGAGCGTGTAACCGCATGACCGTATCGAAATATCGAGGAAAAAAGAAATATATCATGGTATGAAACCCGTAATTAGTGATAGTGGTTGAGATGCGTCACATAACTCTTGTTTCAAATGTAGCGAGTTTCTTCAAAAGGGTGGGGGTCTGAAAATCAGCTTTAACAGAGACTTACCTTTTTATCTACTATACACGATGTTATTTAAGGAGAAACTTGTATATTACTGTACTCATTGTAGATAAATAAAATTGTTTATTGTTATTATTATAATCATTTAGTGAACACACACGAATGCGATAAAATCTACGCGTAGTTAACCATAAATATTATAAATTACGTAATTAGGTTTTTCGCGATTGCAGCACATTAGAAATGAATTATTATACTTATTATAGATAAATTAAATCACATGTATTCGTTTTCTCAAACAAAGTTATCAAAGCCCCAAATGCCTGTATTTTCACCAGCACCAGAACTCAGTAACGCTCACATTACTGCTTGGCGGCAGAAATAGGATAGGTGGCAGTATTTACCTAGACGAACTCTATCACGAGGACCTCTATTGCTGCTAGCGTCTACATGAAACAAATTAAGTATATGTGAAATTTTGTAATTCCACTACTTTCTGACTTATTTTGTTCGTAAAACCATATATATAAGAATTTTGCAGATGTGGCCTTATTACATCAAGGGTTGTTAAGGAAAACCACCCTAGTGACTATAGTTTAGAATAGAACTGTAAGTGTTGGTTTGTTTTGAAAAAAAAAGAAACAAATATGCGTTACTTTAAATCAGAAAATATTTCATTTGCAACCTTTTGCGTTAGTTAGATTCGAAAATCCGATTTCAGGTGTATTTACATAGCATGTCCATGCGAGTTATCAAGTTAAGATTCTATAATTAAACGTCAAGCTTTGTAGAAATTTACGACTATATATTTAAAAACTTGTTTGTGTTTGTAAAATATTTCCAGTGCACTTAAAATATCTAAGGGAAAAACGAAGAGAATACATACCTGAAGCCAAGGCATCTAAACTTGATAGAATAATAAAAAAACTTGATCACATAGACGATATTTACTATATCATGATTGAGGAAAACTATAAAGACGATATCTCTCCAGAAGATAAACTAGGTGAGGTTTTAAATTTATTGCATGTCAGGATATTTCACCACCAGATATTCAATTATTTTTTTGTGAAATTACTCCACTAGTTTGTTATAATTATTAATACAAAGATCGAACAGTTACAAAAAATAACTTCGATCCAACTGGATTCGAAAGAAGAAATAGATTTCTCAGAGATGGCGCTGCGGTAAAAAAGTCGTTAAAAACCAGAAACAAAGATTTGCAACAAGCACGTATAGAAAAACTCGTAAGGTCCGCGGCTTTGTTCCGTCGCTTGATTGGCATAGCGTCTGCCAGGGTTTGTTAGAAGACGTTGGTTCGTATCCAGCCGGATCGAAGGAATTTTTTCTAAGTGTGTGAAGTTTTGTTTACTTTCATCTAAATTAGTAATTGTGTTGTTTTTATTTAAAAAACAGACATAGGTATATATGTATAGATTTAACGCGTAATTAACGTTAAATGCGGTATTGTAAAAGTAATTTCAGAATTCGTATTACAATAAAATATGATCGCAATTTGACTGGCCGTATCTGAATGATTTTCAGCTCTCCCACTACCACTCATATACCAATACAAAAACAACTTTCCCTTGGCACTGTTATGCCGTCTTGGTTATATGGGGAAAATGTTGGGGAGAATGCTTGCGCGGGGCATTTTTCTGTTGTGTGGAGGAATCCACCTGGGTATGTCTCCGCTGCGGGCTGCAGAGAGATTATCGCCGGACTTGTATCGGCTAAATGATGGTCTACTCGGCTTATCGAGTATTTAACTGGAAATAGAGACGAAATGCATTTAATTTGTTTGAAAACTATTCTGCCAAATCATTACTGTGACAACTGCGCTCCGATTGGCCAGCCCCAATTCGAAACACAAATGTTGTCGGGTGTCGTCAATTCTTTCACTTCAATTGGACCAGTTTAACTTGAGTTTTGCTATAATGGACGAAAATTGAAAAATTACATATTTAATATTCAAGTACCGTTAATTTGTGACGTTGACGTTTGTCGTGCGATGACGCAAACGACAGTTGATATTAAGGCCTATTTGCCTGATAAGTTGGCTATTTGCCTTATTTCGTCTCTATTTCTGGTTATATACGCGATGATTCGGCTGCTCGAAACGGAGGAGCAACGCCTCCCTCCTGACGAAGTAACACACACCGCACCGTCGTTCTCCTTATGACAATTCTTAGTCCAAATGGTCACTGTTCCACTCTATAGGAAGTGATGACGCAATGCTGATATTTTCAGACTAATACTTATACATTTCAGTTTATAATTTATTCAACAACTTCACAACATGGATACCAAATATGCAGCCCTTTAAATCGAATCCTAAGCCGGCGTTGCGCACTTTTTTTGACCTGGAAAACAAGTATTTAAAATATATGACGTATTCACAAAAAGTTGATTCGCAAAACAATTTTGATCCTACCCCTGAATTATTTCGTGAGTGGTTTTGATTTTTGTCTATATTAACGTGGAATGTCTCGATTCTGTACATATACAAAAACTTTTGCGTGAATGTGTTAATAAACTTATAGTATTTTCAACTGAAGTATTATAATAATGTAAAGTTTAAATTATATGTCAATTCTTGTTATATACAAATGTGTTATACACATAGCGCTCAATAAATGACAATTTTGAGGAAAATTATATATAAAAAATGGCTAAGTAACAAGCTCCACCATATATTATTATAGTTTGGTTGAAAATATTTATTTATTTACGTTTGGACCCGAACATGTGAACGCTTTTGTACGAAGACAGGAAAGTGACATATCACTGTAAATATAATACATTGTAATAAAATTTTGTGATAAAGTTTTCAGAGCTAGTTACAAACATCTTATAGCACTTTTTGATCGGGTTTACTGCAAAAAATTAGAAAATGAGAAAAAAATACATAACATATTACATACTGCGAACTATTTAAAAGCAAATTTAATAGTATAATTTATATTTGACCTTATATACAACAGGAGCCTGATACCGTTTACTCTAGTCCTAATATGAGGTTTGCTGATTTTGCTCTTACAGTTCTAATGAAAGCACTAATTTTTGATGCCTGCCGTTTATCATTTGTAAGTAAAGATCGAATATGTCATAAAATTAATGACCATTAAATGAATTTTAGAGTACTGTATTGAACGTTTAGCAAAGCACAAGATTGAAAATATCTCTAAACGACCACCGAGATGTAATATAACACAGGAGTGTGCGAAGACTATTTACTCAGGCGGCGACAATGGATACTCCCTTACTCACAGGTATTTAGCTACTCTTTTGTTATTTGAAAAAATAGATTTCACGTCAATCTTACCTCATGGAAAGTGACGATTAGGTCATCGATGAAACATCCACCTAAATAATGCCCATCCAATCTCGCTTTGAAAAGCCCCATGTTATACCATTCAGGGAATAGGTATACAGTCTGCATTCCACTCCATAGACGTTCGCCATATAAAATTGGAAGCGTAACGCTTTGTGCGAATCTTTGTGATATCCACAACATAGGGGTGGAACCCTAGTCTACGTCTAGTCTCCCGATGATGGAAAGGGGAAGGCAGAATTAAATCGTGCAATTCCATCGCACAGTCTCCGTGATAGGAACCGTTATCAATGGCTTGTTGGAATAGTATACATTTTTCTCAGTTTTCTTTTTAACAACACTAGTAGTAGAACTGCCACCTTACCTATTTCTGCCACCAAGCAGTAATGTCAGCATTACTGTGTTCCGGTTTTGAAAGGTAAGGGTGCTGGTGAAATTACAGACACACGGGACTTGTCCACTTATGTCTCAGGGTGACGGGCGCAGTGGCAGTGTCACTGAGATTCTTGCGATTTAAAGCTCTGAGTGGCACTGCAACTGTTATGGATAGGCGTGAAGCTTACCATCAGGCACACGACTTGTTCGTCCCGTCACTTGATATCATAAAAAAATATTGTGAAATTTTATAACCCTCCCATAGGCGATACGCCTGTCCATAACAGTTCAGGGCCATTCAGGGCTTTAAAACACAAAGATCTGAGGGGCACTGCCACTGCATCCATCACCCTGAGACATAAGTTGATAAGTGTGTGATAAATGTGCCTGTGATGTCACCAGCACCCTTACCCTTCGAAACAGGAACGCAGTAATGCTCACATTACTAAGCTTAGGTCCATAGCGTCTGGCATGGTTTGCTAGGAAACGGCGGTTCGAATTCGGCCGAAGGATTTTTTCCTAAGTGTTCTTCTTGTTTGTGTTAATAAATATCTAAATATAAATATCTTTGTATTAATAAATATAACAAACTAGTGGAGTCATTTCACAAAAATAATTGAATATCAATTCAATAAAAATTTTATATTTTTCCTTTTTATTTTTATATATTTTTTCCTTTAATTTAAATAGGTTAATTTAGTTATCGCAATTGTCAATGTACAAGTACATAATTCCAAGTTGCAAATTTGTACTTTCCAAGGGGTGGGTCGTGGTGACCTGAAATGCAGACCTTACGTCTGGTTTAGGCACCAGTCTCCCACAGTATAATTCTTGCTTTTACGTATTGTCCTTGATATAATGCTCAATGTACCTATAATGTGGTGAGAAAATAAACAAACTTATTATTATTATTATATAGTATTTTTTTATATTTTTCACAGGCTTCTTTTACTTATTATGGCGAAGATGAGCGTCCACTGTAGTATAAAAAACTTAAAGGCGGATCAACATTTGGTCGAGAATCTCTGTCATAAAGCTTATGACGAGGGTCGTTACATCGCTATGCATATGTTTAAGCTACTAGATCTATTATTCGAACAAGGTCAGTGAAAAGACGTATTCTTATCATTATACAGAATGTATTAAAAATAAATATTTCAATTTAGGTACTGATTTTTATCGATATCTCTCACGAAGTTGTTGTTAGTCAAAATACCATTTTTGCTTTTTAACTTAAATATATCCTTTTTATCTTTATTATAAGTTCGATGTTTGAAAGTAAATATTAAGTGATTACCTTACTTTTAACCGACTTCAAAATAAAGGAGGAGGTTTTCAATTCGACAAAAGGCAAAACTGAGTAAGTTATTATAAACAATTTACAATACATATTCTAGAAAGTTACCTATATCGCATAGTAGAAGTGACTGTCCATTGTATAATTTTTTTAACCGACTTAAAAAAAGGAGGAGCTATTTTTTAAGTATGTTATAACATTTATGAACCGACTTCGACGATTTTTTTGTTGGAAAGAGGGTACCTTAATAGTGGTCCCATTTAAATTTGAAAATAATCCACCTCTAAGGGTAATAAATTAGGGGATGTATGACATTTGAGGTCCGTTTTTTAGTACTCTATACTGAGATTATAAATATGAAACCTGTAATTTGCATAAAAATAGAATATATTTAAGTTAAAAAGCAAAAAATGGTATTTTGGTTACAACAACTTACGCGGAAGATATTTACCCAGGTTATGTTCTACAAATTTTACAACTTTCAAAACAATTGTTTAAATAAGTAGGCTTTTTAAGTTTTATAAAAATATAAACAACTTTTAGTTTATAATCTGACAGTCCTAATATACCAAATTTAAATAGTTTAAAATAACTACGCAGCATATAATCACACTAATTGTATAGTTTATACCTAAGGAATTCTATGTACTTAAAACTATTTAGAATACCCAACTTAGAAAAGTTCGAAATCAAAATTTATTTTACTGATAATAAAAACCTGTGGTTCCGACAGTACGCAACCTTACTGTAATAAGGCCACATCTGGAAAATGATAACTTTTTAGGAGAGAAATTTAAAGTTTCTTCTAACGAAAAATTGACAACTTTTTTATGCTTAAAATGGAGAGTATAAAGTTTCACATAATTATATACATATAATTTGATCCATGTGGTTTATATTATATTTCACTTTCTCGAGTTCAAAGCACTTTTGATGTGTGATGATGTGTGGCCTTAATATTCTAAGGGTACGATACACATTGACGGCTTGTACACTGGTTTCCATGGTGTCGCCATCATTGAGGTCTCGGGATTGATCCCCGACTGCAATGCAGAAAAACTAAGTGGTGAAATTATAGGCACATGGAACTTGTGAACTTATGTCTCAGTGTGACGGGCGCAGTGGCAGTGCCCCGCAGATCTTTGCGATTTAAAGCTCTGAGTGGCACTGCAACTGTTATAGACAGGCGTGTAGCTTACCCTTAGGCGCACGACTTGTTCGTCCCGCCACAAGTTTTCTATTAAGTTTTTATTGAATGTCAGGACATTTTACCACCATGATGTTCAATTATTTTTTGTGTAATTGCGTTTTCTATATTCTCTCGGGTCTGGATGTTTGTGGTACAGTCGTTGTTTTCGATATCCATAACATAAATGCTTTAGTTACTTACTTTCAGAGCAACGTACGTGATGTTGTCTAAAAATGTATCTAACGTCCAAAATATTGATTTAATCCAATTTACAGTAATGATGTGCACAATGTACGGATACTCAGAGTTTTTTGTACAAAGATGGTTCGATGCTCTTTTACGTCACCAAACTAAAGCAGGATGTTTTACACTTGGTCATCGTAGAAAAACTCTCATATCAAAAGAAACTCTTGTTAACGGAACTTGCGACTATCATCTTTCAACTGGAGGAATCGCTGCCCTGGGAGCCAGTGTGAGGTGAGCGTTGTTGAGTGGGCTTGTTTATAGCAATTCACAATTAAGACAAATATAGTTGATTACTATGACAATGTTCATAAACTTTTAAATTGGAGCACTGTGTGTGCCCTTTGACTCACAGTGATACGTGCAATTGCGGTTATCTTTTTAAGTACCTATTACGTTAGTTAAATTGTGCACCTAGGTTCCTTATTATATTCCTATTTGTGAGAATCTGTAATTGACTTTCATTTGTCATTATTATTATTTAATTTATTTTTAACCTGTTACGAGCTCTGGAGACACGTGTATCTAACGATTTTCTTATTTAAAAAAATTGTATTTAAATGTTGGACGAACACAGCTGCACGTTAGAGCACCGTGTGGAGGACGCTACAGTACCTACCAAAATCGTCAGGGACGGAGTGTGTCTCTAGCTATTGTGCTGTTGGTCTTCCTATTAGACAGATAATCAGTACGGAGTACTAAAACAACCGATCTGAAAAGTCATATATTCATCCGTAGTTTGTCACCCATTGAGGTGGAATATCTTCTTCAAATTTAAATGGGACCACTTCTGAGGTACTTTCCAAACAAAAAAAGAATAATCAAAATTAGTTCACAAACCGGCTGGAGTTATCGCGTGACATACATACAAAAAAAAAGAAACATATAGTGGATTTGAGCACCTCTTCTTTTTTTAAGTCGGTTAAAAAAATAAAGCCTTTCGGCACTATTTATAATGCCGCGAACCGGAATGAAAACGAATTTTTGAACCGGAATTGTACATACCATAATGAACTTTATGCCAAAGGTTTCGTGTGCGAATTGTACATTAGGGTACCTAAGTTGGTGAATTATTGTCTAATGAAAAGTTAGTTGTAGTAATGTATACCTTACCTTCACATTAAGTATTGATATTACGTGTGTGGAGTCCAAAATAGAGTACTTGAACTACAAGGCTACCACGGTCAATAATTATGAGGCAAGAGTTTACGATAGACGTAAGTGTAACTACGCATGTCGCAGCTTGATGCGTAATAGCCTTAGCTCATATAGCACTGTTAATACTATAGTGTATTTTCTATAAAAGTGTATTTTTTCAGAATCGTTGAAAAACGAAAATAATCATTCATTTTCTGTGACAAATTACTATTATTTTTGTAAAGGTTAATTTTTATTACAGATATTTAAACAATTTCCTACTTGTCAAATATATTTAAAAATAAAAGGGGAAAAAAAATTCATTTTTTGAGTAACGACAGTTTTGTCCAAGACTAGCTCACAAAAAGTTTGTCTCATTTTGAGTTAAGTAGATGTTTTTTAATTGTGTCTTGCAATATTCTAACGATGGTTTTATTGACATGTAGAGAATAAAATTTTATGTTCAGCGGTAGTATAATCTCGAATTTCGCACATTTTGAGTTACAACACTATTGTAATAGCAGTGCGATATACACATACACAACTCAGCTAAAGTTTGGTTCAAAGCGAAACATTCAAAACGAGTACTAAACAAACTGTCCTCAATAGTCATTCAACCCCTAGTTTGCCGCCCTTCGAGGTGGAATATTTTCTTCTAATTTAAATGGGGCTATATCTGAGGTACTCTCTTTCCTACAAAAAAATTATCAAAATCGGTTCACAAATGCCGAGTTGTCGCGTAACATACATACAAAAAAAAATACACACTGTCGAATTGAGAGCCTCCTCTTTTTTGCTTTTAAGCTGTAAGTTTTATTCCGTGCAGTATGCTTTGCATTATAAAATATTAAAGTACAAGCATGGTGGCTGTCGATAATGTGATCTGTTTACCCGTATATTCTGTCTTGTAGAAATGATTTGTATGTAGATATATATAGTCCCGTTTTGAATGTTTAGTTTAAAAGTCAACACGTTACGGAGCAGGGGTTAAGCGGTGCAACAAATCAGTATTTACAAAAATAATAGCTGATAGATTAACTTTATTAACGAACATAATATAAACAAAGTATCTAACTAAACAAAGTAATTCTCTTTGGCAACAGGTACATAATGGAGACTGGATATAAAGAAAAAATTTTAGAATCTGAAAGCGATTTGGATGACACAGAGGATGAAATTCCAGATGAGACTGCAGAAGGACTATTCTAGACTTTTAATAATATAATATTATGGAATACTTGTTTTTAATTTTCCAATTATTAAAAAAAATAAGTTCCTATGGTATTTCTTGTGTATGTATTTTCTTTACGTATTTTGAGATTGCCGTCAATACATATAATTGTTGTGTTTACAATGTTGTGAACACAGTGTTATTGTTGTAATAAATAAAATAAAAAAATGTAAATTAATTAGTTCTAAGTAGCAGTAGGGCTTCTTGTGAACGATTCGTCCAGGAAAGTACTGCCACTTTTATCTATTTCTACCTTGAAGCAGTAATGTGATTCCTCCGTTCCGGTTTTGAAGGGTAAGGGTGCTGGCGGAATTATAGGCACATGGGATTTGTCAACTTATGTTTCAGGGTGACGGGCGCAGTGGTAGATTTAAAGCTTTGAGTGGCATTGCAACCGTTTTGGATAGGCGTGTCGCTTACCACCAGGCGGACGCCTTGTTTGTCCTGTCGCTTAATATCATAAAAAATACTTACAGTTAACAGCTGTGGTACCTAAGTCTTAGTACATATCGACTATTCCGTAGAACAAAGA
>NW_020653945.1:6311381-6361245 GCF_003589595.1 Hyposmocoma kahamanoa
TGGATATCCGATAGACTGTTGTTTGATTTTATATTTCCGAAACGAATAAAGGTAAATAAATTTCCAAAACACTTTTACATGGGCCTAAGTTTGAATAACGAAATTATTTTGGTAATGTACCTATTCTCTTTTTGCTATATAATCACAACGGACTATGTTCTTCGGATGAGTCGCTATTTGTAATCTGTTGTCCAGTAATTAAGACGCGACTGAGTGACTAATGGTCAAATATCCGATTCAAATTGCAAAAAATAGGGCACAAAATGCTCTTTTAAAAACCATTAAAATTAGTTAACTTGTTTGATTAGTGGTACCTAAGTCTTAGTACATATCGACTATTCCGTAGAACAAAGATCTATATGCAAGACTACTTGTTCTCAGGACATAGTACATTTCGTTCGTTCTTCTTCACTGTGGATATCCCGAATTAAGGTAAATAAATTTCCAAAACACTTTTACATGGGCCTAAGTTTGAATAACGAAATTATTTTGGTAATGTACCTATTCTCTTTTTGCTATATAATCACAACGGACTATGTTCTTCGGATGAGTCGCTATTTGTAATCTGTTGTCCAGTAATTAAGACGCGACTGAGTGACTAATGGTCAAATATCCGATTCAAATTGCAAAAAATAGAGCACAAAATGCTCTTTTAAAAACAATTAAAATTAGTTAACTTGTTCGACTTATTGGAACTTAGTCTAACTATGCATAGCTGAAGTATTATTAAACAATTTCAATAGTTTAAAACTGAGTTATGGTTTTTTATGATAACCTAAACAAATAGCCGCGCTTTAGTTAGCAAACCGCAATAATGTAAGTAGCTCTAATTTAGTCACTATTCCGTATTTTCTGTTCATGGAATTAGGGTGAGTTCAAACCTAACAGCAAACACTTTAGGAGAAAACATAAATGGCCCGGCGCCAGGGCCGTGGAAACATTATGGAACGTTACACAAAAAAGTAAATTTATAAATCGTGACTCTAGTTCAATTAATATCTGCGTAGGCAGGTGTGGCAAAGGATTTATATTCCCTGACCAGCAGTGTCGGTGATTTTATATGCGCAAACATGTAATACACTTATGTATTAGTTACACTTATGTATAATTTAAGATAACCTTATAATTTTTAATTTGTTATTATACCTAATAAGTACACTTAAAGATAATATAATTTTTAATTTATCTTTATTATATGTAATAAATCTTTAAGATTAATTTCATTTAAGTACTTATACTAATATGTACACGTATAATAATTTTTTAAAATTTAGCTAATCACAGTCAAGTCAAGTAAAAATAGTTTTTTTTTAATAAAAATGTAAGTGAACATTTGACCTCCATCTCACCTGATGGAAAGTGACGATGAGATCGAGGATGGAGCATGCACACCCAAATAATGCCTCTGCACTCTCGCCTTGAAAAGGTTCAACGTTCAGGGAACAAGTGTGCAGGCAGGGAATTCCACTCCATAGCCGTCCGCCATATAAATGTGGAAGCGTAACGCTTTGTTTTTTTCACAACGACAAAACAGTTTTTCTTGTTCGAGGCTCGGGCTTTTTAAACCTATCACGGGCGCCAGTCACTCACTTAAGTAGTTTGATATCATAAAATTGTATTAAGTCACATAGATTTAATTTGCTCTTAAGCTGTTTTTGTGAGTGAAAATGAATAAATTATGTCATTAAGAATATCGTTATTTGGTTTGAAATTCGTGACTTAATCGTTAATAAAAAAAAAATTCTATTTACCTCAACGTTTCGGACGTATTGAAACGTCCGTTGGTCTCGAACGGACGTAAGAGGTAGGTGTCAACATCTTCTAGCTGTGCGAGATTTATTTGTGCACTAGGGTTGTCACTAGATCGACACACAACACTCACGATATCCGGCGACTTGTCGGACAACACTTCATATCGCTTACATTTGCTGATGACTGGATCCCATGACAATGAAAGCTTAAAACCGTCTTCTCGGTTGAAATTATGATGTTTTTAATTTCCACAGCTTCACGTACAATTATATTACAGTAATGACGTTCGTTTAAAAGATTCCACAATGTCTGAAGACGGGCTTTTCGCATTGTTTAATCAATGTGTTTGTCCACCATGACTTATGGTGCAGAGATATGGACGCTCACGCAGGAGACTGTATCTGTATACAGTCCCTTCTTGAGCGTGAGCCATCCTGCGCCACTCTCAACCTGTGTTGAGAGTAGCACAGGAGCCATGGGGCGCGCCTTGCTTGGCATTATTCTTGTACATCGAGTTCTGAACATTCAGGGCAGACGACAGTCCAGGATGCTGGAACTTGGATCATGAAACTCAAATGGGGTTGGGCGGGACACATAGCAAGGAAAAATGATGACAGGTGGAGCAAGACGTCGACTGACTGGTGGCCGAGGATGGGCAAAAGAAGCGTCGGGCGCCATGTTGCAAGGTGGGTCGACGACATAGTACGCGTTGTGGGGCGTCAATGGATGCCGCTAGCTAGCTAGCTATACATGTCTTTTAATTTTAAGGTTTATAGCATGTCACGATGTTTGAACATCATGATATTAAATTATTTTTGTGAAATTACTCCACTAGTTTGTTGTAATTATTAATACAAAGGTCGAACACTTAATTTTTTTTTTCCAACCGGCTGGATTCAAACGTAACCAACGTCTTCCAGCAAACCACACCGTACACTATGCCAACTAAGTCGCGGAACGAACTAGTAGACTTTACGAATTTTTCTGTGAGTTTATTGCAGATCTTTGTTTTTGGCTTTTAACGACTTTTTGCCATAGCGCCATCTGTGAGAATATCTTTTTTATTTGTGAGTATAAAATCAATTTTGTATCACATTGATTTTATTTTTTCCATTTTTTTATACCAAGTGACGCGACGAACAACAATTTACGGGGCGTAAAACTGTAGCGAAATGAAGTCTTTTATAATAAAGGTTATATTACAGCTTCTGCGTGTTAGGATGACATAAATCAATCCAACCGTTTAGCTGTTTCCAGGTTGTTTCTATTATAGTATTTGAAATAAATATTGTAAATGATAGATTTACCCGAAGGTATATTTACAGAGAGCAACCCCTACAGTGTCGTGTTAATTTTTCTCTGGCGAATCTGCCTTACATATAATGTAAGTATATTTTTGATTGGGAAGTTTTTTTTTTATTAAACTCTTTTTTATACGACACTTTAATATCACATGAAGTAACATTAAAATTAACTTTAGAACACTTTAGGTTTCATTTCTAGGTTAATATTATTTATTTAATGTGACAGATAACCACGCCAATTGCCTGCCTTGCCTGGTCTCACGTCACCTGTATATATATATATGTATGCAGAACATCACACGGTATTATGTACTAATAAATGATGAAATAGTGATGAAAAGGACAAAGGCTCAGCATAGTGCCGTTTTTCAGTCTTCGCCTGTGTTTTCTGTCGGTCATTGTCGGAACAGATTTTTTTTAAATAGGTCCTACCGGTAATCAAACCCGGGGTCTCCTCATCCAGCGACCACAATATAAGCCGGGCCACCGGAGTCATCAAATTGCAAGAGAATAAAAGTTATTACAAGCAAGTAAAAAGCTGGCCTGACCTCGCTACGTGTCCCTCCAATGTCGACCGGATCTCGCAATCGGAGATCACATTGCGTCACTCACTTCCGACATATTGGAGGAACTGTCCCATTACCTTTCAAAATCCAAATAGGTATTATTGGTGTTCCAGATGCTTCCCTATAAGACGTCAAATGAAAAAAATATCGCACCGCTAAATATGTGAAATTCAAGATTATACTTTTGCTGATCGTGAAATTTGAATCTCTACACGGCAATACTACCGTTGTTAGAATATTTTGAAAAACAATTAAATGATATGTACTTAGCAGAAAACGAAACAAACCTTTTGTGAGTAATTTTGGACACAACAGGCCTTACTCAAAAATTTTTAAATATATTTTGCAAGTAGTGAACTGTTACATAAATTTTTGTATCTTTCCCGGTAAGTGAGTAATTCGTTTTCCATCGATTTCGAAAAACTACAGTTTAAGTTAATTCACTATTGATTTGAACTGTGCGATATATATAATATAAATTACTTAGTTAGAATTTTTTTTAACTTTTGAATTCTTTTTTAAAATAACGCACGTAACATTAAACAGGGAGCTTCTCGGCTGGGGGACCCGGAGGGAAAGTACTTTAAATATTGTAGATAGGATATTTCGCTTTATGGAGACATTAATTAATTTTTAAATGTAAGTAATACTGCATTCAAAAACTTTTAAAAAGTTGCTTGCCTCATCTATGATTCGAACCGACCAAATATGAAAAAATATTGTGAAACGCTTAAATTAAAAATTAAAATTTAAAATTAAATTAAAATGCGCGATTAAAAGGATCAATTAGGGATTCAATTTTTAAAGTTTCATAATTATAGTGTCCTAGATACCATTTCATTATACAATTTATTCAAAAATGAAATAATCTTGAAACCGTCAATGTATCAACGGTATTTACATTTATTTGGTCTGTGGTATTTATAATTGATCTAACAAGTGGTTAAAATGGGATCCATCTTGTTTTACTCAAATTTTTAATTTTTTTTTAAGTTCGGTACTTTTTAAAAGTCTCTGAATGCGGCATGTAGTATGCCGTACATATACTTAAAAAAATATTTCTATGACCTACAATATTTAAAGTTTTACTCCATTTTCCGCCCTGTTATATCTACAAAGAGCAAAAAATACAAACCGTCGTCTAGAACTTTCTGTTTGTTGTTCCTCAAGAAAGGAAGTTACACAATAATGCTACCTGTCACACTGTTTTTGTTCTGTATTAATAAAGCATTAAAAAGAAAACAATCGAATTCTGTTTTTTATTTCTTTTTTATTCCATACCGTACCGTAAAAATGATTACCTATTTACAACTTACTTATCAAGCAGATTTTCATGAGAGATGCCAGTGAGAAAATCAAGATTGCTTTTTGTAAATAGATTCTTAGTGATCGAAATAGGCTTGCTTCAAATTCCGAGTAAACGAAAGTATGGACGATGAAAGTGGATTATAAATTACTTTTGACAAGGCGGAGCTCAAGGATATAAGTAATAGATTACTGCTACCATATTACATGTGATTTCAACATGAAATTTATTTATTAAAATTTAATTTTATGTTTTTTATTATTATACTATATAATATACTATATATTAAGAATTAGATTATATATTATTATAATATATAATCTAATTCTTAATTATTTACTTCATTAATAATTATAATATTCGGTAAATAAAATTCAATTTAATTGGTTATGTAATGTAATGTAACGTAATGTAAATAGTAATGTTAAATTTATTAATGGGTGTATACCTAAATAAAGAAACATTTTATTTTATTAATACAATATTATTTTTATAATACAAAGATCGAAAACAAAAAACTCCTTGATTTGTTGGACAGAGCTACAAACTGACTACAGAATTTAAGATTTTTTAAAATGTGTTCGTGATCTATTTTATTGGGTTTAAAGGCTCGCGTCCCACAATCAGCGCGCTTAAAATTAATATGAATAAAATAAGAACAAGTGGAGAAAATTTGACACAGATGCGACATTGACAAGTGCCCGATCAACGTGCGGTGTGTCGTTAAACCGCTGGGCAATTTTCAAGTTTTGGGATATATGTGAATTCAATAACTACAGGCCTTCAGTTGAAAATCTAAATTTAGTAGGTAGGTACTCTGTACCATTTAAAGAGAAATATCTCCAAATACAAATTATATGTATTATATGTAAGTTACATATTTTATTTTTAAATAATGCGTTTCAGACGTTTATTTTAGCCTGTCTTCGGGATTTTAAATGATAAAGTACATCCTATATAGTTTAATATAGGTGTATAGTATATTTTTATAAGACCATTATTTAATAGTAAATACCTAAACCATTTGATCTAGCAAAATAGTTTTTCCCGCTTCTCCTCCAGTGACTCGCCTTAAAATAAAACATTCAGGTAAACGATGGGCTATTTGTTGAAGATCCAAAACACCACGTATATACATATTATAATAACGCACACACTCAACATAGCCCCGCACTAGGGAAACACTGTGTCGCTGGTGCCATGGACACACATATAGACAATCACAAATTACATCCAAACTCACGAGAGAAATAAATGTGGGCCATACAAATATTTTTCCCGGCCCGGGAATCGAACATGCACCCAGTCAGGGTATAACAAATGATAAGTCTTATAAACTAAAATTAAATTAATAATACAATTTGAATAAAATAATTAAAATTGAAAATATGATTTGAAAACAAGAATGAAAATTATTAATAATACAATTTGAATTTAAGAATTAAAAGAAAATGAAAATGAAACACAACATAACAGGTGGGCTGATGGGATTATTCCGTAGCTTAAATACGTCGAACGACGCAGAGACAAACCACGATGTGCATTGAATTCATTCAGTCATTCGCCAAGCACTAATATTAACATTGTTGTGGTCTGGTTTTGAAGGGTGCTGGTGAAATTACAGGCACATGGGACTTGTTAACATATCTCTCATGATGACGAGCGCAGTGGCAGTGCCCCTCAGATCTTTGCGATTTCAGGCTCTGAGTGGCACTGCAATCGTTATGGACGGCGTGTAGCTTACTATCAGGATGACTTGTTCGTCCCGTCACTTTATATTATAAAAAAAATTCAAGGCCCAGCTAGACATAGAACAAAACAAGAAGGTTGAAGAAAAATACCTTCCTTAAGTAATTCTCATTACATAGGTGGCTTAGTAAAGTTTCAAAATACATTATTTTAAAAATCTTGTCAACATTTCTAAGTACTCCATGTATTAGAAACTAAAGGAGGCATGTTAAAGAGGCAGCTTAAATGTGTCATTATTTAATGTATAGTATTTTTTATGTGGAATATCCAAAATAAATAAATTCAAAGGGTTAATATATACTCAAAGGTTAAAAGATGAATTGGGTTCACGCAACAGGGTGTCCAAAAATGCTGACGGTGACATTCCCTCTTAGTGCAGCTATGCTTATACAACAACAATATAGGCAAGGCAGCTGGCAGCTTTATTAGCAGCATTGCTCTTTGTGAAAGTGTTCGTCCAGGGAAGTATTGCCACCTTACTTATTTCTGCCACCAAGCCGTAATGTGAGCATTGCTGCGTTCCGGTTCTGAAGGGTAAGGGTGCTGGTGAAATTATAGGCACATGGGACTTGTCAACTTACGTCTCAGGGTGACGGGCGCAGTGGCAGTGCTTCTCAGATCTTTGCGATTTAAAGCTCTGAGTGGCACTGCAACTGTTATGGATAGGTGTGTTGCTGATAGCTTACCATCAGGCGCACAAATTGTTCGTCCGGTCTTACAGTCGGTTCATGAATACTGCGACGTTTTTGACGTCGAGTCATACATGTGTTCGTCTTCTGTATTAGCTGGTAATGTCAATATATTGACCACAATTCTTTAACCTATGCACCCTGGTTTTGATCTTAGCAGGTAATTATGTAATCAAACTATTAAAGAAACAGGTTAAATGAGTATGCTACATTAAACATTATTTGAGTATGCTATATTAAACAACTTGGTGCGACCATTTAACAACGAGTTGCATTCCCATCGGTATTTACAGTTGCGAAGCAGTGGCAATGTGCCATTTTATTGAGTCTTAATATGTATCCTGTACTTTTTAAATCTAAGTTAAATAGATGAAATTGGGATCATGCAGTCGAGTGTCCAAAAAGCTAGCAGTGAATCGGTTTTGTGTGACTTCTGTGTAAAACGAGTTGCGTCAACGGTCTAAAAATTACTTAAATTCTCTGGTGCCACATTATTGTATAATTAAGCTGTCGATATATTAAAATTCGGTGCTTGTTCCCCTAGGAGCCAGCCGACAGGCGACAATTGACTGGTCACGGGTAACGGGACAGTGCGTTTCCTCACGCATGCTAATGTCCTACTTACCAGCTGTAAATGACCCCGCGACCCCAATTTGGTGTGACAGGGATTGGAGAGTTAGTCCTGAAGTATAGCGACGGTTTTGCGCAGAGAAACTAAGTAGGTACTTTATTTTCCTAGGGAAAGGAGAAGCTGTGATTTAAGAATAATGATTCTATTGCATAACCTTTGCAAAGTCGTCAACACTATATGCATTTCTATTAACTGAACTGAATACATAATTAAATTCTTATTATAATTAGACAGGGTCAAATGTCAATTATTGAATTCAAATGAATGAAGGTTGTTCCATGTTCTTATAAACTTATGGAACGTTGCAGTTCCGGTTCGATTAAGCACTACTCAATTATTTTTATAACATTTTGATATAGACGCCAAACTGGTTTGTAATAGCTTGTTGCAATGTTGTATGAAAGAACGTGGAAGTAACAATTAACGATAGACAATTGAAAACAGGTTCGTTCTATTTGTGTTAGTTAAAAGCACAAATTAAAATATTTTTAGGCAATAAACAACAACTTAAAATTGATTAAGCATGTAATATTGTTTTTAAAAATACAAGAAAATAATAATTATAAAATCGCTATTTATCTCTTCACACAATTTGATGGGTTATTGGCGAAATATTAAAGAACTTTTGAGATAATTTATTTATTGACCATAAGAATTTAAGCTTAAAAAGGTAACAAATAATTATGAAACTAAAAACGGAATATACTTATACTACATTCATTATTGAAGAAAAATTAACTACAATGACTGTTTTATAAACAAAAACTCGACTTCAAAGTTCGTGGAATTACTACTATTTGCCAAGTTTCATTGAATCGTTTGCCAATATTGAGGTACCTTCTTTCCAACAGAAAAGAATCGTCAAAAAGGGTACTTCAGTAGCGGTTCCATTTAAATTTGAAGAAAATATTCCACAAGCAAACTAGGGGATGAATGACTTTTGAGGTCGGTATTTTTAGTACTCTATACTGAGATTATTTCCGATCTAAATCGTGTAGTGTATATTTGTTTTTTCAAACAAACCAATGTTTCAATTCAATTTTAATACTTAAAGTTTCACCAGCATCCTTCCCCTTCAAATTCGGAACGTAGTAATGCTCACATTACTGTTTGGCGGCAGAAATAGGCAAGGTCGCAGTACTTCGCTGGACGAACTCTTTCACAAGAAGCTGTACACCTACTATAATATGGTTGGATATTAAAGGACGATTACAGATAACTATCTTTTGATCATACTAAACTATACCCCAGTCCTAAAACTACTTTATGAAAACACAAATAGGCGCGGCACATCTGACACATCTACAAAATGATGACTTTTCACAAGAGATTAGTCGACAACTTTTTTATGCTTAAATATGAGAGTTTTAAAATTTCGCATATACCTACATTTTGTTATGCAATTCATATTATAATTATGATATGCATAATGACAAAACGTCGTCTTAGAGGAGCTGCCCCCGTAGAATGGCTACGCATGATAGTCGCGACGCGCGCGATAAAATTGAAATAAGCGCGCGCTTTTGGCTGTCTCAATCAGATCTAATTTAGATAGCCAAAAGCGCGCGCTTATTTCAATTTTATCGCTAAGGGTGCAGGTATGTGATTTCTATGTAATTTTTATGGACGAAGATAAAAAATGGTGTAAAGTGCACAATAATTAATTAATGCGCAATAATGTTTGTAGTTAGCATTTTAATGTTAAATTATATATCTTTCGAATATTACCTTAATAATATATTTGAGTAAGAAGTTAATAAGCTTTTTTAAGTTAGTTAATTCTTCAACAAAAATCACGTATTTGAAACTATTCGAAGTCCCAACCGAATCCAAGATACACTGTGTAACAAACGTATTTTATGCCACACACTTTTAGCAGCAGTTGAGCTCGTTGTGGAAGAGTTCGTTCAGGGCAGTACTGCCACCTTACCTATTTCTGCTGCCAAGCAGTAATGTTAGCAAGTAATAATGTTTAAAATAGTAATAATGTAATAAAGTAGTAATGTTTTGAAGAGTAAGGTTGCTGGTGAAGTCACAGGCACACGAGACTTGTCAACTTATGTCTCAGGGTGACGGGCGCGGTGGCAGTGCACATCAGATTTTTGCGATTTAAAGCTCTGCGTGGCACTGCAACAGTTGTGGATAGGCGTGTAGCTTACCATTAGGCATACAAGACTCGTTCGTCCTGTCACTTGACATTATATAAAAAAAACTGTAAGTAACTAAAGTATTTTGTAGATGCCTCAAAAGCCGCTAGATGGCATCGGTGTTTTAGAATCAATCGGTATTTAAGATTTTAACTGTTTCTTAATTTCAACATTTCTGTCCGCATAAAAAGCGCGTTGTCCTTGTTCTCAAAGATTTCTTAGTAAGTATTAGTTGTTTATTAATGTTTCTTTGTTGGGATTTTAAAAGTTTCTTTATAAGTAAAACGTTTTTGTGAAAACATGCAGTTAAAATGTGTTTAAATATCTAAATTAAATACAGGAAGCTGGTTTCCTTTTTCAACTCTTCAGTGAAGAAACTTACTTATTAAAAACATTTAATGATATGATAGAGTAAAATAAAAAAAATCCACGTTTCAACCAAATTATACTCTACTTCAGTTAACAAAAGGATGTGGTGAATGCTAAGAATTTCCTTGACATGCTTAGGATTCACCACAAAAAAAAAATACTCTGTAATTATTATTAATACAATGATCGAACAATCACAATGAAATATCCTTCGAATGTGAGAACTTATAAAGAAACTTTTATAAGTTCTCACAGGAAGCGTAAAAAAGCGCTTTAAACTTAATCCAAAGATTCTCAATCGCCACATTCAGAAATTCGTAACATCTGCTGGTTGGTAGGGCGGTAGCCACGTTGGAGCAATAGTTGCTGGTTCGAGTCAGGATTTTTCTTTATGTTTATTCGATCTTTGTATTGATAGTAATGACGTACATAACATAAAATTAAATTTCATTTTTAAATAACAATTTATAGCGGCAATCTACTTTATTTATATCTTCGAAAAGAGTATAAAACCCAAATGAAACTTATTTATAAATTAATATTTACTTAGTTGTTCCTTTTAATTTTTGTTTTTATATTTTCTTCAAAACGTTTGGACTTTCTAATTACAGCAGGAATGGAAAAAACAATTTCCAATTACTGTCTACGTAAAATATTTGTGTCTTAATAAATCGAAAATTATTTCTATAATCTATTCTAAAGCCATTTAAACTATAGCTTAAAATTATTCATATTTCTATGTCATTGGGTATAATAAGTGAGAATGTATAGACGTAGAGACTATAACGTTAAAGTAAATATTATAAAAAACATCACACAATATGTCCGAAATCCGTCCGAAACAATTACTGTCAAATAAGTAACATTCGACAAAATTAAAAGACAAGTATCCAGTATGAAGCCACATTCGCATCACGCGTCTTTTCATTCAATTATTGCTTATTTGGCAGTAATTGTTCCGGGAGGATGTCGGACGGAGATCGAGAGTAGACCCCCTGGTCCCAAAGTAAGTAACTATAGCACTCGTGTACCGCACGGTACCACAAACACCCAGACACGAGAAAATATAGAAAAGTTAGATTTTCTACATTAACCCGGCCGGAGATCGAACCCGGGACCTCAAAGATGGCGACAACATGAAAACCGGTGTGCAAGCCACTCGACCACAGAGGTCGTCATACATTCTTTAGATTTTGGGTTAAAGCCTCAAGACCCTCTTCCCTCGGTGTTGCTTTTACCCCACATGATCCTCAAGGCTTCCTATATGGCTATGGGACACGGAGGGAAAGTACCTACTTTAAATATTATAGATGTGAAGTATTTTCATTAAAAAAAATTAGTATCAGATAATAAAATCATCATGATATGCAATAAAAATAAAATATTTGTTCTGTAATGGAAACAGTTGGATCCCTGGCACCGTGCGCGGATATACTTAGTCATGCGCGGCGCGTGCAGGAGCAACGACTGCACGACACAGTTTTCGCGATGTCTAGACGCACATCTATAGTATACAACTATCTACAGGTGTCGTCTTCATAAAAAGCATATGAACTTGTAATCCTTTTTAGTATTTTTTAAATCATTGGGTCCCAAACTTTTTGGCTCACCGCCCACTTAAAAATTACATGTATTTTTTAAATTAACATAAAAAATCACAAGGAATAAAAATATGTAACAATACAAAGGTGAGATAAAAAAATAATAATAAACTAAAAAAACACTGGTTTATGTAGAACTGCCTCCGTGGCCGAACGGTTACCATGCCGGACTGCCACGCAGAGGTCCCAGGTTCGATTCCCGGGCCGGGAGAAATATTTGTATGGCCTACATTTATTTCTCTCGTGAGTTTGGGTGTAATTTGTGGTTGTCTATGTGTGTGTCCATGGCACCCGCGACACAGGGTTTCCCTAGTGCGGGGCTATGTTGATTGTGAGCGTTATGTTGATTGTGAACGTAGATAATTCAAGTTTTTTTTGAAATGTGGTAGCACCCCGTGGATAGCATCAACGCCCCTTCAATTGCTTCCGAGGCCCCTGCCGCCCTAGGACATTTCAGCGTCCACTGGGGGGTGGTACGGACCACATTCGGAAACTATATTTTAAATTTCATGTTCTTAGGTTTTCGCGATTGTTGCACGTAGCTCTACTGCATCTTCGATGAAATTGTAGGTTTGAATCGAATAAATACAAAGAAAAATTCCTTCGATCTGATTGAATTGGAACCAGCGACATCGCCACATCGAGGTTATGGCTCTCTCAACTGAACTACGGAACGAGTCAGCAGACCTTTCGCATTTTTCTACATGTTTGTTGCAGATCT
Organism: Hyposmocoma kahamanoa; assembly: GCF_003589595.1. Taxonomy (NCBI): domain Eukaryota; kingdom Metazoa; phylum Arthropoda; class Insecta; order Lepidoptera; family Cosmopterigidae; genus Hyposmocoma; species Hyposmocoma kahamanoa. Next base: position 6,324,217 of record NW_020653945.1, read on the forward strand.
TTGTTTTTGGTTTTAAGGCGAGATATTTCAATTTTAGGAGAACAGGAGAACATTTTAGGAGATGAGGAGTGTCGCCCTGTAAATTAATATGAATAAAATAAGAACAGAGAGAAAGAGAAAATTTGACACAGATCCGTCGTCGACAAGCACCCGATGGCGATTGACGGGGCAGCGGGTGGCGCGGCGTGTCGTTTAACCAAATTCATGCAAATATTGGGATAAATGTGAATTTAATAACCGAATAAGACATCAGTTAAAAAATGGAAATTTAGCAGCTTCTCTGTAGTACTTAAAGATAAATAACTCCATATAAAAATTGTATACAAAGTTAGACATTTTATTCTTAAATAATTCGCTTTATACTTTTAATTTAGCCTGTTTTCCTAAATTTTATACGATCAGATAAAGTGCATCATTAGCACATTCTTTACACAATATCCTTAGGTATACCGTATATTTTTTGCAACACCGTTATTCAACAGTAAATACCTAAACCATTTTATCCTTCAAAACAGTTTTTCCCGTTTCTCCTCAAGTGAATCGCATTTCTTCCTTCAACTATGAGTAGAAGATAGTATCAGTCTGTAAAGTCTTAAGAAGACTACCGTAATATTGGTCTCTTATTTCTTGAGCTATTAAACGAAGAACTTCATAATTATTTCAGGTCGCCAATTGTCTTGCTCCCACACCAATTTTGTAGGTTAATTCAACAGTGCGGTTTAAAAATCCCAGCCAGATGACTAATCTATCCTTGGATGCAACCCGTGCATACATTATCTGAGATATTGCAGTACGCCATTGTATTTAACAATAGTGTGGACACCCACTGATGCTTTCGACGACTTAATGATACGCCCTTGTGCTATCTACGTTTCGTTACGATGTTTGCATGTCTTGCTTTACTAATGCGCTTTGATGTCTCTGTTATGGCAATGCTCTATAGGAAAACTACCTATGTACGTACTTTTCTTAATAGTACCAATAGATGGGACGAACGCCTGATGGTAAGCTACACGCCTGTCCATGACAGTTCCAGTGCTACTCATAGCTTTAAATCGCAAAGAGCTGAGGGGCACTGCCACTGCGCCCGCCACCTTGAGACGTAAGTTGACAAGTCCCATGTGCTTGTAATTTCCTTTACCCTTCAAAACTGGAAATACAGTAATAGTGACATTATTGCTTGGCAGCAGAAATAAGTAAGGTGGCAGTACTTCCCTGGACGAACTCAAACTTGCTGTACTAGTCTGTAATAGTTTCATTTGTTTTTTCTTTTTTACAAAAACAAAACATATAAATTATAATTGATTTATTAATACAAAGATCGAACACACAGAAAAACTTTTTCGACTTTTTCTAGAATCTCTCATTAGACATCACTAGCGGCTTAGAATGCCGAAAGAATACTATGGTGCAGTATGATCGTGGGTTCAAGTCTATTCAAGATTTCGAGGCAAGATTTTCTATCGGTTCGATCTTATCATTAATAATCATAATAAAAACTGGAATAATAATAAGAAATGGAGTAATTTCATAAAAAATCTCAATAATACATATAAAATATAGGCAATAGGGATTAATGAATCACTACATTTGTTATTGAGGCAGTCGGAACAAGTTCTTGCAATAAGAGCGAATAAAACGTTACACATTTCCATTCTACTCGGTGCAGTCTTTTTAGCTCTTATATTTATTTTAATTATAACAACTACAATAGAGGCAGTGCCTCTCAGAACTTTAAATTGCAAGGATCGTAGGACATTGCTACTGCACAATCCTGAAATATAAAGCTGCTTCAGAGTGACGGGCGCAGTGGCAGTGCCCTTCAGATCTTTGCGGTTTAAAGCTCTGAGGGGCACTGAAACTGTTACGGACAGGCGTGTAGCTTACCATCAGGCGCACGATTTATTCGTCTCGTCATTTGGTTTAAAAAGAAAAACTCTTACTCTTCAAACCCGAACGCAGTAACATTACTGCTTGGCGGTAGAAATAGTTAGCAGTACTTCCCTTCGAACTCTTTCACAAGGAGCTCCACCGCATCTTTGCCATTGTGGGTCTGTCGTCTGATAAATACCTTAAAATATATTATTATTATATGAACTGCCTCAGTGGCCGAACGGTTACCATGCAGGACTGCCACGCAGAGGTCCCAGGTTTGGTTCCCGGGCCGGGAAAAATATTTGTATGGCCTACATTTGTTTCTCTTGTGAGTTTGGGTGTAATTTGTGGTTGTCTATGTGTGTGTCCATGGCGCCCGCGACACAGGGTTTCCCTAGTGCAGGGCTGTGTTGAGTGTGTGCGTTATTATATTATTATTATTATTTTATTCAAAGAAACAACACAAACCAAAGAAAAACTTTTTAAGCAAAAAATACTCGCGTTGTAGTTATAAAACAAAGATAACAAGTTAGGTGACTCAAATTCCGATTACATGCAATAATGAGTCCATACGGAACCCCATTATTACATTCGATTTGTAGTTGATTAGGGCTTGTAGCCTTAAATAATGACGTCACAAGGAAGTTGGGTGACCGGATTGAATAGCAGTACGACACGATTGCGTGTTTATTAGCTACCCATTTAAATATAATGATTTCTAAGAAGTAAGGAATAAAATATCGCTTTAAACGAATTAGATAGTAAACAATTGCTTACGAAATTTAATATTATTTTAAGTATGCCAATGCATATTAAAATCATTTAAATAATACATAAAAACACCTAAATGTTAAGGGTAAGTATTTCTCCCTCTCTAACCCCAGAATTCCTTCGTCGCGGGAAGCTAAGATGCTGCATGAATAGTAGTGAAAGACGTTTTCAAACCGTGCTAAACGCTATGCCAACTATGCGTCTGCCACGGTTTGCTGGAAGACGTTAGTTCGAATTCAGCTGGTTCGAAGGAATTTGTCTTAGTGTTCGATCTTTGTATTAATAATTATTACAAACTAGTGGAGTAATTTCACAAAAATAATTGAATTTCATGGTGGTGACACATCGTGACATTCAATCAACTTAAAAATTACAATCCCGATTAAAATAACCTTTCTAGGTTTTTGGGATTGTTGCACATAGGACATGAAACTATATTTCGTATCTAAATCACGTACATTTGTTTTATCAAACAAGTCAATGTTTCGGGCCATTTACTAGCCGCATGGTCACTGTTGACAAATATACTCGATTTAAATCCGAAAAATAATTTCATATCCTAAATAAATTTCGTATAAAAAAACAGCTTTATGATCAGTCCATCCGTTTGCGGAAAAAAAACATAGTGAGATATTTCAAACTTATAACCACTATTTGGATAAAGAGTAAGAAAAATAAAAATGTTTTTCTCTCAAACGTGTTCATAAACTTTTATTAACGCCATTATAAAATTTATTTTGTGAATCACAAATTTCCACCCGGCCATTCCATAAATTCTTCTCATGAAATGACTTGCATGTATCAAAGTTGAGATGAACAATAATTGGAGATAAACGGAAGACTAACTATATTTTAATTAAATATTTCAACTCCACTGCAAATGTCATGCTAAACCTAAATACCAGAAAACGAATCACAATCTGTTGTTAACTTTTAGCTACGATGATACCCAAGATTAAAAGGGTAATTGAAAAGACAGGTCACTTAAATATTGAGAAATAGTTTTTGAAATGGTGCAATGTACATGACTACTATTATGGTAAATAGCATAAAGGGGAAGGCTTGCCAACTCGCTTACCTTAGTGCTTATAGACGGAAGAAGTGAAAATACGAGTATCTTTAGTAAACAAGGCCAATAACAAGTGCATAATTGAGCATACATAATATATTTACGAAGACCTTAAGACACGTTTCAAAATGGGAGCAGTTACGTACGCAATGTTACGTAAAGTTTTTCGCGTGACAAAAGGTATACTATTTACATGGAGATTAAGCAGGTGAAAAATATTTGAACTCTTGAAGTTATTAAGAAAAGCCTCTTAGGCGGTAGATAATGAGTTCAAGGTCTCAGGTTTCTCAAAAATAGTCAAACAGGTGTGGCGCGTCTGCCTGATTTTGAAATTTTAATCTCGAGCTCTTCTCCTCGGTGACGCAACGCGTCATGGGTGGCATTGCGCAAATGCCTTTTTAGCATGCCGTTTGAGCTTTCTCGCCAAACATTACCATCAAGGAGCTCCCGAGCCCGCTTTTGTCTCTTACCACCTCCATGGCAACACGGGCACAGGAGGCCGTGAAATTGACACAGTATCTTTGTCACTCCGTTGTCGTCCTAGGGTGACGAATCTAGTAAGAAAGACGCACTGCTAAACGAGTTCTTGATACCGTTGCATTTGTCTCTACGAGATTCGGTAACGGTAGTGGGTACGTTAATCCTATTTTGGTATTTCGTTTTCAGAAAAGGTGTTTGTAACAGAAAATATTACAAAATTCCATATTACAACAGAACTGTTGGTTAATCGAGTAAAATAAATTAAAAAATATATTTTTCGCCTCACTAGTTCGGAAAGGCTTTCTTTCTGAAATCTGCGCGCAAAAGCGTTTTTTTCAACGCTAGAGTAGAAAAGGTTTTTGAAATTCGAACTTGACGATGCACTGTGGTGCACCTAACTTTTCTTTCGATGGAAAAAAAGATGATGATACGTTCAACTACGCGATTTGTCGTAAATCCGTTGGTATATTTTATTCTTATTATTGTTGACATTAATTTGACACTGATAATTAATTGTGTTTATTAAATTATTTTAATTCGTCGAAGAACTGATTTATAAATAAGAAACATACGAAAAAATAATTTCAATAATCAGTTAATAACATAAAATTATAATTACGAGCAATATAATTAATTACAAGCAAGAATAAAAATAAATGAGGTGTAAATTCCGAACGCATCCGAAGATAAACTTTTTCTTTTAATTAAAAAAGCTGATGTTTTATAGTTCAACTGTTTCTTTCATCTACCATTTTCCTCGCTATACTGAGGTGAAAATTTGTGTGTATTTCGCTCGGCAGCAAAGTCGTTTTGCGTCTCATGTCTTGAAAGGCTCGCTACGCTCGTACTATCAGGTACCTATTTTTGAACCACGAGCGAAGCCAGTGGTTCCTTCCTTCCTTCTCAGCTTCCTTCGCTTGCTCAGCTTTCAATACAAGCACTCGCGTCACACAACAACTTTGCAGCCTAGTATAATAAATAACTATATTTTATGGATTTTTATTAAACACTCCGAAAAATGAATACTGGCTTCTTGTAATGAACGTTGTACAATATTGATTTCAAATATAAAAAATCGGAACAACCTGAAAATGCTAAGCGAGTCACTATCATGGACTTTTGTCGTCCAAGTGTGTGGAAGATGAATACTTTACCTATAACCTAACTATAACTAACCTTTAGTATAAAGTTTTTATCCCATTAAACCTCGTAAATGACAATTTTTGAATATCTACCGGAATATTATTATACATTACCCTTTATATCAACTGAATAAAGAAATGATGAAAATGAACTGAACGGGTGATAAAGAATGAATGTCAAGAATAGCCGATTTAGTTTTACTTCTCATTTTCATGTGATGTCTTTTCTTATTTTTCCATGAAAAAATTACTATTCTTCTTAACGTAAATCATATTTTCATAGATTGTGGTATCAATGTTAGAATGCAAATTTCTTTAAATATATATTTTAATATTTGGATTGTAAATTGCCTTAACAAGTGAGGCGAGAAACAGTCCGGTGGTACTGATTTTTATTTGTCCACTACAATGTTGCCGCCTGAAGCGCTGTTTTCGCTAAGTATTTCTCCTGACGTGGTTATCCTATAGTGTATCCTATTCTGTATTAAAGCAAAATAACAATACCTTAAAATGATTCATTGCAAAGGCATTACGAGAGGCAATATGACCTAGGGTATGCATGCCGTTAACTTTCTATATCTATTTGTGCAATACATGTATTAGCGATTAGTGTAAACAGGGTTCTAATTGCGGAGACATAAGGTTGCAATTACGTTTTAAGGTACTAATGATAGTTGCGATTTGAAACTATTTTTTTCGGAGCTAAAGTCGCGTATATGGGTAATTTTCAGGTCAGTTTTCTCTATTTAATTTCGGTAGCAAATTTTATTATTTAAGCAAGCAAGTATTCGAGATTATTATCGTGACATATTGAATAATATTTCAGGTTACTACACTCGAATATCAATTAATACTTCATAATACAAAATTGGCACCGAAATTATTCGGTATCATTAGATAGAGAAAACCAACAAAACAAGGAGGAAACTAACCACCTGAAATATAGCCATATTAGTTTTTTTCAAACATACCGACGTTTCGGCTTTTTTTGAAAAAAAAAATGTACATGATTTGTACTAATCACGAAAACCTAAGAACTCAATATTTTAGTAGCAGTGGAGCTCCTCGTGAAAGAGTTCGTCCAGGGAAGTACTGCCACCTTACCTATTTCTGCCGCCAAGCAGTAATGTCAGCATTACTGTGTTCCAGTTTTGAAGAGTTAGGGTGCTGGTGAAATTATAGGCACATGGGACTTGTCAACTTACGTCTCAGGGTGACGGGCGCAGTGGCTGTGCCTCTCATATCTTTGTGATTTAAAGCAGTGAGTGGCACTGCAACTGTTATGGACCGACGTGTCGCTTACTACCAGGCGTACGACTTTTTCATCAATTATGATTCATCAATCAATGAATCAAGTATGATTTTGGATTTGAATGTCTATTACATATCCACTGTGTAGCCTTAATTGAATATATCGAACTGTCATCAACGAACGAGATATCAATTATTGAAGTTAAGTAGGTTAAATGGTATTTGTGGTATAATGGTATTATGGTATTCACTCCGAATATCTTCAAAGCACGGACTTTTCAGAACAGTACCCATAACAATGATACGGAATTACTCGAAAAGTTGTATCATTAACTGTCAAAGTCAGTGTTATTGTGTTCTGATTCTGAGTCATATCAAAAACTCTACGAACACATGATCATTGTCTAACACAAACGGTCTTAGTGTCATTGACCGAAAAGCATAAACGTACATTATTCAGGTTTCGTCAGCGTTGAGTGCCTTTTGTTAACATGCTCTTTATCGATATAATCATTTGCATCTCTTAACAGTGTGTCAAATTACGTAAATCTTAGGTAACAATTTTCTAAAGCGACGTATATCACAGTTCTGAAAATGCCGGGTGTCAGTGCCGTATTGTTAGAAAAAAATAGTTTTTTGACATTGTATTTATCATAGGAAAATTAAAATGCAAATGACTAATAGAAATACATTAGAAATAGGCCTATGACTCAGCTACACTATGAAGCACTTTGCTCTCTCTGATACGTGTGGCGCACTATTAGTTTCCGGAATGAATAAGAAAAAAATACTATAAATGGTCAGAAATGAATTTATTGTTTCTCAAAATATTCTCAGTTAGCGTGTTATGCACTTTTTCATACGAATGAACCAATTTTGAAAACATTTATGCTACTCCTTCGTGACAATCTCTGTAACATATTTTTCATACACTTCGACAGCCTCTTCAGGTGATGAAAATCGTTGGCCGCGTAACTGGTTCTTAATTTTTGGAAATAAATAAGAGGTGCCAGGTCGGGATTGTACACGGGATGGCTCATAAGGTCAACGTTGTTCACCTTCAAAAATTCATTTGTCTGTCTGGCCATGTGAGAACTGGCATTATCGTGGTGCAAGATGATGAGCGTTTACGGTTATTTTTACGGAGTTTGTCAATAACTTCCGGTAAACAAATGGTTGCATACCAATCACTATTCACGGTATAACGATTCTCCAAAGCAACAGTAGCCACGTGTGCAATTTTATTAAAAAAAGAAGCAATCATCCGCTTAGAGGCACTTTCCACGCGTGCCACTTTGGTTGCCATAAAGCCATACGCTCGATTGCTGCTTTGTTTTGGGATCGTAACTATAAATCCATGTTTCGTGACCTATTACTATGTCCCACACCAAATTTGACGCCCCTTTGTTGAATCTGGTAAGCATGGCATTGCACTAAGTGACGCGATTCGTTTTTCGAGCCTCAGTCAAATTGTGTGGGATCCACCGAGAGCACAGCTTTTTCACACTCAAATGTTTGTGTATTGTATAATTGTATTTGACTCATGCCTATGTCTAAAGATGCCCTGTTTTGATCATACGGCGCACGGCATCGATGTTTTTGTTGTTCACAGCTGTGGACGGGCCACCACCACGAAGTTCGTCACTGAGATTCACACGACCGCGTTTGAATTCTGCAAACCAGCTATAAACAATCGTCTTGCAAGGTGCTTCATCACCAAAAGCAGTATGAAGCCGAGCGAAGCTTCGCTGAGCTGTTAGATTACATTTAAAGTCGTAGAAAATTATACTACGAGAATTTTCACGAGTTAAATCCATGGTGATGTAGACAACCAATTTCTAAAATGACGCCACAATGTAAAAACAAAAAAGTGACAGTCAGATGAAACAAAATGTATTCTACAGCAAAAGAGTTCCATTTTCAAATTTTTAACGAAAAATAGTTGACACACACATACACCAAAGTAAAGACTATAATAATTAAAATACAATTACCTACATAATTCCTAAATATTCAAGAACATATATATATGTCAGAGTAAATATTATAAAATAATAATAATAATGATTATACTTAGCGAGGTAATTTTTTATGAAGTCACGTCAGTCTCGTTTTTCCTACCATTACCTATACTAACTGAGTATGCCTTCAACATGCTTTTTTTTGGTAAATAAACGGTTCCATTTACTTCACGTGAATGCTACTCGAATTCAATTTTGTTTTAATATTGTCAAGTGACGAACAAATCGTGTGCCTGATGGTAAGCTACACGCCTGTCCATAACAGTTGCAGTGCCACTTAGAGCTTCAAATCATAAAGATCTGAGGGGCGCTGCCACTGCACCTGTCACTCTGAGACTTAAGTTGACAAGTCCCATGTGCCTGTAAATTCACCAGCACCCTTATCCTTCAGAACCGGAACTCAGCAATGCTCACATTACGTCTTGGTGGCAGAAATAGGTAAGGTGCCAGTATTTCCCTTGACGAACTCTTTTACAGTGTGTGCGTTATTTATTCATTTACTATTTATCGTGATATTCAATAAACTTAACATATATTAAAAGTGAATCACAAAATCATTATGACATATTTTATTTGGAAATAGCAATAAACAGTTGACAAGTTATACTCGTCGAAACATATTCAAATATTTTTTAAAAGATATTGTTTACTAGTGTTTACTTAACTATCCACTAAATGACATGCATCGCTTCGCAGACTGAGTTGTAAAAGTATTTAATTATATTTCTACATTTAGCGGCCGTGACTTGTAATCGAGCACTCATTGGCTAGATGGAACACGCAATCACGCTATTCACATTTTCGTTCTCTTTTACATATCTTGTTAAAAGTCTTACTACACTTATGTACATACCGTTCTCTAAGTACACACCTTAATAGAGTCTAGGATTAAAGTCTGTTATAGCCTTTATAATTACTGAAAATCAGGTTTTTTAATTAATCTTTTAACACCAATGGGCTTTTGGTCAATTTCGTAATTTAAAAAATAAATAAATAGATAAATAATTTAATAAATTTTTATAGTACAGATTTATGTTTATTAAATTTTAATAGGATAATCAAGTATTTAAAAAAAAAACTTTGATCCCTAGACGTCTGATTTTTGGTACCTCACACGGAGAGATAGACCGGAACGTAGAGAACGCAGTAATGCTAACATTACTGCTTGTCGGCAGAAATCGGTAAGGTGGCAGTACTTCCCTGGACGAACTCTTTCACAAGGACCTCTAGTACTACTAAAGTTTTCTTAAGCTTTTACAGTTGAACTTTTCAAAATAATGCACTCCGTTTCTAAGCCAGTGACAATGTATTTACCGTTCACTACGGGGTTGTCAACATTAATCACGGGTACCTACGTACAATTTCGTCGAACTCCGTGGGCGAGATTCTATCAGCGGTTGTTATTACGTAGAATAACAATTCGATGTCTATTCGGAATTACAAGATGCGCTCGCGACGTATTGCATAACGAGGTCTATCTTCGAACGTATCGTTGAAATTGTAATCGAGTGTTAAAGTAGAGTTCTGTTATTTTCATATAGTAAAGGTATACCTTCTATGAGTCATATCCCTTGAAAGAGATTCTCATCCAGCAATGTCACATTACGTGAGTTGATATCTTAGAGGATGGATAGTCTAAGGTTGATATAGTATATTGTAATTTTTTTTTATAGTTTTAGGGAATTATTTACTTTTCTTATAATCAATCATTTGGTACGGCACGAATAAGTCTTGAGCTTGGTGATGAGCGACACGCCTACCCATAACAATTACAGTGCCACTCAGAGCTTTAAATCTTCAGGTCCCATTCAAATTTGAAGAAGATATTTCACCTTTTTTGTATATCACCAAGTGACAGGACGAGCAAGTCGTGCATCTGATGGTAAGCGTCACGCCTATCCATAACAGTTGCAGTCACTGCGCCCGTCACTCTGAGACACTAGTTGACAAGTCCCATGTGCCTGTAATTTCCAGATGAGGCTTATGTCAGAGAGAGGAAGGAGCTCAACAGTATACAGCAGCTACCTTGTATTTGGGCTCACATTATTCACCTTGACGAGGACTTCAATATTATGCATCTCAATTATCGTTGAGGAGACCACGGTAACGAACACAGCGAAAGTAAAGCTAAGTTTTGAGGTCGGTTTTTTAATAAAAAAATAGTTCTATTATGTCTTTTACTTTTGATAGAATACTGTTCTTATTTCCTTTGTTACGATTGCTATGACATTAGGTACGTATAAACTGCTTTCTGTACTTATCTACATTTAAAATCAATGTATTTCTTCGCGCAAATACAAAACATCAATCGGCCATAAATCGTCGTAACCAAGCAATCTCGCCACATGGGAGAGTATAAGTTACTTTCTCGGCTGGATTTGAATAAAAAGCTCATCCGTATGCTACGGAAGTCTGCAGAGCTACATTTGTCGATTGCGTGAATTACCGAATACTGCAAAACAATACGTCACTTCAACGTCATGACCACGGAAGAAAAAAACAATGGAAGTGCCTCAGGCCTCGATTACTATCAGATAAAACTCGCGCATTCTTAATTTGAAAGACTACAAAATCTTGTTAATGATTGGTCGTAGGTTCAAATTTAAAAATAAATAACAAATTCTGGATTGTTAATTTCGTCGTTTAAAGTTCAGTACCATCAATACCTACGTATTATTGCAACTTACGACGTTTTGATATTGTAGTGAAATTTCTATCAATGTGCTGCCATGTAGCGGTTAATTGCTGAACCATGACGAATTGGAGTTATTTATTTCGTTCTTCAAATAGAAGCGACCATATTGCAGGGGTATAAGGTTTACTTTCGTTCCTTCTAACAAAAAAAATATTTCGATAAACAGAAAATTAAAAATTTATTCAAATAAGCTTTTCCGGTGATATGAAATACCACCACACAGGTAACCATTTTTGCACTCCAAAACAGCACAATAAGGCATTTTTCTAGGATTTTAGAGAATTTGCACGAAAGAATGACACAATCATATCATACAAAGAGAAAATGGCGGACTGAACTCAGATAATATATATTTCGAGACCTACAATTGGCACGCGTCAGACGCTAACGAACCACTTCTACTGTATTTATTATTCTGTGGTCATGACAAATCTTGATTCCTGATACAGGAAAATAACGTAGCGGTAATATTGACGGTACTTTTAAAAATATAAAAGGTTCCGTTTGGGTATTTTGTGGACTCCGTTGCACAAATGTTACGGTGGCACTTCACATAGCTATTGTATTTGCGCATTTGATATATTTGGCAAACAATCACCATGTCTAGGTAGCATGTGTGACAAAGTATTTGCGTCGTTTACCTATTTGACAAATACAGCAAATATCAAACACGAAGCCAAATAGGCATATACTCCAGTAAACCGTCCACACTATGGTCGTGTTCATTATTTGAATTCCTTACTTGGCTCCATGTTAGATGGTCATGTTTATTTGTACGTCTAATATTTTTCCAAGTACATCAAACACCCCAGAGCGAATACAAGTAGCCATGTGAAGTGCCACCATTACGAAAAATGTAATCACAGACATTTTTATTTTTTGGCCGTCGGTGGAGGTTGTATCGCTTGGGCTTACACACGGCTATAGAAACGTATGCCACACACACACATACACAGAGCGCGTAGAATATACACGTGAAACCATATAGCCTGACAGATCTATGGGGGATCTCTTAGACGTCTATGTACGTCATCGTCGTTACAAGCAGGGGTTTACGTTCCCGATTCAAGCGTGAAGTCAAATTGAGCATATTGTGTAGCATTCAAGCCGTAACAATATCTAAAACCAATTAGCGACAAAGGCTCGGTACCCTTTTAAATAACATAATGTTACGTCGTTAGTAAACCTCCCAAACCTATGAGCCAACATGTTGCCCCTCGTTGCCAACGCCCTACGCTCTCAATTAAAATAAACACTTTTAAGTTTGGTGGCATGGCTTACTGGGCTGCGATCGCTCACCATATGGTACTGGCAGAAAACCAGCACTGTTTGACTTCTCTCGGTCTACAGTATTTAAGCTGAGTCAGGGCCATTTCAGCACAAACTGTAGTCATAGGTATATTAAAATTTTATCAGTTGTTATAGTATTTGTTTGTTTTTCTCACAGTATTTGTCTTTCTCGCAATATGTGTTTTATATAAATGTGTATAAAATTAATAATGAATGTTCTATGTGCTTTTATGTTATACTCTGTGAAGTGATTGTAAATGTTTTGTTTCTGTTTGTATTTCTGCTGAATAAACGTGTTATCTATCTATCTATCTATCTAAGTTGAGCAGCACGTGCAAATGACAAATTCCTGAGCGATGTGTCAAGATAGATATTACAGTGATACCGCTAATGGCAATAGAATTTCTAACTCAGGCGAGTGACTTATTGAGAATTTGTGGCGAACAGTCGCAGTGATGGTACGTAATACTTAATTCATATCGCCGTTTGAGTAAAGTTAGTTTAAGTAAGTAAAGGTAAAAACCAGGTAACTTGTTTTTTTTATGATACCAAGTGACAGGATGAACACGTTGTGCGCCTGGTGTTAAGGGTCACGCTTCTCCATTAAACTGCTGCAGGTGCATTGCCACTCAGAGCTTTAAATCGCAAAGATCTGAAGGATATTGCCACTGCGTCTGTCACCCTGAGACATAAGTTGACAAGTCCCATGAGCCCGTAATTTCACCAGCACCCTTACTCTTCAAAAGCAAAACAAAGCAGTGCTTACATTACTGCTTGGCGGCAGAAATAGGTAAGGTACTTCCCTAGATGAACTCTTTCACAAGGAGCTCTACTGCTACTAAATGTATTTGGTGTATCGCACCCTTAGATAACACCACATATGCAAAATGATAAAAAGGAAACTCTGTATCACGGGTGCCATGGACATACACGTAGAAAACCACAAATTATACCCAAACTCACGAGAGAAGTAAATGTAGGCAATACAAAAATTTATCCTGGCTCAGGCCCTATAATCTCATCGGAAACAATTAGTGTCAAATAAGTACCACTCGACCAAATTGAAAGAAGTATGTTACGAATTAAGTTTCATACTTGACAATGTCTTCAAAATTTGTTCAACTGTAACTTATTTGGCAGTAATTGTTTAGGACGAATGTTGGACGGAGAACGTGAGTAGACCCCCAGGAATCGGACCCGGGACCTCTGCGTCGCAACTGTTCAGTCACTGAGGCAGTTAAATATTCCGCACCCTTATTTAATATCTGCAAAATGACAATTTTCAAGATGTTTAAAGATTCTGCGAACGAAATTAATGGATAACTTTTTACGCTTAAATAGGAGAGTTTAAAATTTCACATACACATAATTTGTTTCATGTTGTTCGTATTATTTTTATATCTCGTGTGATTTAAGCTCTTCTGACGTATGATCACATAATCATCAATAAATTTGTACACTCCATTGCTGGGTTCGGGTCTCTTCTCAGGCGAGGATTTACACCATAAGTGCGCACACTTTTTGGCTTACCACCACGAGAAATAATTAAAAATACGTATTTTGTATATTAATTTAACAAAAAAATCACACGAAAAAGAAATATATAAGTATGTCGCATAGTTTATATACATAATTCATGTTTTTTTTTCAAATGCGGTAGTATCCCCTGGGCAGCATCGCGGCCTAGTTGCTTCCGAGGCCCTTACCTCCTAAGGACCCTTCAGCGCCCACTGAGGGGCGGTAGGGACCACTTTGGGAAACTATGATTTAGGCCATAGTCCGCCACGCTGACCCAATACGGGTTAGGGACTTTATACGTTTTTCCGAGGTTTGTGAACCTTGTTCGACGTGCAGGTTTCATCACGATATTTCCCTTCAATGGAAAGCTCATGGTAAATTTCAAATTAAATTAAATGTCGCGCATAAATTCCGCGAATCACAGATGTGTGAGCTGGAATTTGAACCCACAGTTTTTGCTTGAGAGGTGGTAGGTGGTACATTACATCTGCCCCCGAAGCATGGCTACTCGTGATAGTTGCGACACGCGCGATGAAATTGGAACAAGCGCGTGCTAGATAGCCAATAGCGCGCGCTTATTTATTTTTATGCATAGCCATGCTACGAGGGCTGGTTTTGTTATACCGAAGGTACGATATTTTGGTAAATCAATGAATTGTCGCTAAAATTAATTTTCGGTTTTACAACTTTTTTATTTATTTTATTTATTTATTTAAATTCACCAACGCATAATACGTTCGGTTACTACAATAGTTTGTACACATTCGACAGGGTATTACAGTTAAAGTGCTTAACCAATTATAGGTGAACATGTCATGATATGAGTATGAAAGTTAAGACAATTATATTAATTTACTGTTAATTTTTATTGTGCTCACATTACGTATATTTACTGTATTATAACAAATTAAATAATATAACATTCACTTTTGTGCCGAAAATTGCAATATTGACTTCCTGAAGCGAGGCAATGAGAAGGCGAAGATATCCATTTCAAGAGGTAGAGCATTGACGAGGCTGGCAAATCGAGCAAACGGAGAATTTGAATCGAGGATACTTTCGCGCAATGGGGGGTGAAAAAGATTTAAGTGATACCTTGGTAGACGAGAGAGTATTTTAAACTGTATTTAAAAAAAAGATTTATAAAAAGAACCGACCTCAAAAGTTCGTGGAATTAGGTAAATCTATTTGCTACGTTTTATTGAAATCTGTTACCGGAAACTGAGTGAAACAGGATGCATCCCCTAGTTTGCGACCCTTAGAGGTAGAATATTTTGTTCAAATTTAAATGGGGCCAATACTCAGGTACCTATTTTCTATTACAAAATAATTAACAAAATCGGTTTACAAATGCGTAACACACATACAAAAAAACACCTCCTCCTTTTTTGAAGTCGGTTAATTAATTGATAAATTAAGATTATTGAGTGTCAGGATGTGTCACCACCATGATGTTCAGTCATTTTTATAATTATTCATACAAAGAAGAAAGAGAAGAAGAAAGAACACTTAGAGAAAATTCAAAAAAACTTAATTACAATTATTAAAGCGACATCTACAGTCAACTATAGCTGTAAAGTTACCTGGCTGAGTGAAGAAATAAATTTTTCATAGATGGCGCCACGATAAAAAAGTAGTTAAAAAACCAAAAACATAGATCTGCAACGCATATAAAGAGATACGTAAGGTCCGCTTCGTTCCATGGCTTAGTTGGCATAGCGTCTGGCACGGTTTGCTAGAAGACGTTGGTACGAACCCTGCCGGATTGAAGGAATTGTTTCTTATGTGTTCGATCTTTGTTTTAATAATTAATTGATCAAATTACAAACTTGATTAGAAAATGTAAATTAAAAAAATGCAGTAAACTTTATTTTTAATAATAAATATCTCATTAAATAAAAAAGAAAGTAGAAAAAGTCCCGTTATACGAGGTCAAGTGCAAGTCCGGGGCAATGAGTGATATTACTAAGCTGCGCACACGTCGCTTCCGTTACACTATTCTGATATAACTATGACATTTTGCCCATTGGGACCTAATGTGGGCCACGCACGGACCTGCCAACTATGGTACCACAATGGGTGACATATTTTGATGAAAAGTGGGTAAGTGTGCGATAACTTGTCAGGTACAAATATATAGTCTTACTATAAAGCTTTGCGTTGATGAATGAATGAGTCAAAAATAATCATACCTTAAATCATTGACTTACAATTATATGGACGTCGGGTCCGCGCTAAAAAGTGTCCGCACTTGTAAGGCGCTAAAATCGTATACAGAGCGCAAAACTCCGCTTTAGTCTTCATTTGTTCTACTGACAGCGCGATACTGCGATGACATTACAATTTAAATTTCGAATAGGTTGACTTGGGACATTTTTTTCGTGGCTTTTGTTTTAGACCCGTCGTCCATTTATTTGTAAGTCAATGCCTTAAATACATCATACTGATTAAACTCTACTGCTCATTCGTAAGGCAGATTCCCCTGAGAAGAATGAGCAAGAAACTCTACGGGTTGGTTTTTGTAAATATACATTTGAATACATTTATCATTACATAATTTAATTTAAACGTCTTGGATGGAGACTGCAAGAGCCAAACGGGTAGAAGCTGTATAATAACCTTTAGTATAAAGTTTTTGTTTCACTATAGTTTTGATTCTTGTAAATGGCAAATTTTGAATATCAATCGGAATCTTATTATAGAATAGCGTATACATTGCCCCTTAAATGAATTTGCGACTTTGTGAAGACATTGTCAATAACAGCTAGTTCATTCTTTTTCCTCGTATTAATCTTACGTCTGTCACTATTTTTCATAAAAAATCATCAATCTTAATTTTTTTTATAATACCAAGTGACGGGAATAACAAGTCGTGCACCTGGCGACCTACTATGAGTTTATAAGCAGCCAGCCAAGTTCCATGCAATTCACTTGACGTGGTAAATTCGAATTGCTTATATCGTAACACGAAGTTGAACGGGAATGGCATGACAGGATGATGAGTTTTACTTTTGAAACGTTAATTATTGTCTCTGGCTGGCTGGCTGACATCTAACAAGAGCGAGATGGAACTACATACTAAATCATATGAAAGAAATAGACAGATGTACTATCCTGGGAGCGTTTAAGCACTATTAACAGATTGTGGTCAAAATGAGAATAATTATGCTTTTTTCTTAATTTTATTATTGATTATACTTATTACGTTGTTTTGTAATATCGGCAACTTTTCAATCATACTTTACAATTTGTCCTACGACAAAATTATATGTCATGTCTAGTCATTATCATTGAAATTAATAAGGTGAGTTTGTAATTTGATAACATAATTAGAACGTATCTTGTATTCGTACATTTTATTAATTGCATTAAAATCCAATTTGGCGCTATTTAAAAGTTATTTTACGATATTCGGTCAATAAATTATTAAAATGATTAAAATTCAATTTAAAAATAACAATAACATTCATGCCAATAATTTATCAACAATACTTTAAAGATTGGAAACTCAAACTAAAACATTCAAAAAACGCTCAATAGTTAATAGCATTTATTTATTGACAATTGGCTATATAGCCAAAAAAAACAACAAATAATTATGAAACTGGAAATATAAAAAAACTTAAACGAAGTTTCTTAAAAATGTGACAACATCTAAAAAAGTTAATCACGGAATAACTTTATTTGAATTGCTTATTTTGACAGATGGGACCGTCATGTGCATGGCAAATGGCACGTCATGATACGATTTTCCTATGAAAGAAAAGGTGAACGGACTTCGAATGGGGAAAGTAAACTGCATTAACAGTGAATTGTTTTTGTGAGGTCATAGTACGAATTTGACGGGCAATCCAACTTACAGGCTTATATAGGATTACTCTAAGAGCTCATAGTAGGCCTACTGGTAAACGACCCTATCCATAGCAGTTGCAGTGCCACTCATTGTTTTAAATCGCAAAGATCTGAAGTGCACTGCCTCTGGCCTCGTCACCCTGAGATACAAGTTAACAAGTCCTAAGTGGCTGTAATTTTACCAGCAACCTTGCCCTTCCAAACCGAAATACAGTAATGCTCACATTACTGTTTGGCGGCAGAAATAGGTAAGGTGGTAGTATTTCTCTGGACGAACTCTTTCACAAGGAGCTCTACTGCTATTAAAGTTAACGTGAATGTACACAGTAGATACAAGATTTTAGTCGGTGTTCTTCTTAACCAGGGGGCTACTCCCGACAATGTCAAATATGAAACAACATTCGCATCATGCATCTTTTAATTTGGTCAAGTATTACACAGTCCTTCATAATACTCAATATCATCTATTTAACGCTGTCACTCTACATGCCTTCGTTTATGTGTTTGTATGAATAATGATTTCAGTTTTTTACCGTTATCAATAGTTACTTGTGTAGTCTGTCCCTTTCCGAAATATTTAATTCGTTAAATTATGCAATGTTGCTCACGTTTTTTTTTGTAGTCCAGAGTCCTTTCATTGTTTCAATTGGAGCACGTAAATAAACTTTTAATTTGGAACAATTTGGACAGCACAATGCAGCTAACGGTGCCATACAAACGTTTCAAATGTGAAACAATTTATGGAACCAGGAACGGAGCATAAATATTAAAAAACTGACTCCGAATTACAAAAGGCATTGCTTATTGGTACAGGAAAATATGGAGTTGGAGACCTTCTATTTCCGTTGATACCGGGGGTCTACTCTCCTGCTTTTCAATGGATACAGTTTTAATATTGTTTCTGGATCTATTTTAGATTTTAGCAGAACTAATATGGAAAATTAAACTAATTTTTCTGAATTTAAAATCGTGTATATTTGTGTTTTCAAACAAACCAAAGTTTCGGGCTGTAAAGAGTGAAAAGCCCAAAATAAAAAACAAATATACACGATTTTAAATCAGAAAAATTTGTTCCATTTCCAAAATTTAAGAACTCTGTAAGCAGTAAACAGTTTTAAGTGCACGTTAGCGATTGTTATACATATGTATATATCTAATTAAAATGTTGATGAATAAATCATCTATACAAATGGCGTTCTAGTTTATCAGGGCATCTAATATATATTTTTTATGATAGTCGTGCGTCTGGTGGTAAGCTGCACACCTACCCATAATAGATGCAACGCCACTTAAATTGCAAAGATCTGAGAGCACTGTCACTGTGCTCGTCACTCTGAGACATGTCTCATATGCCTGTGGATGAACGCAGCAACGCTCACATTACTTCTTGGCGGTAGAAATGCAGAACGTGAGTGATAACAGAACTTTTTTGGACGAATTATTTCACAAGGTGCTACTGCTACTAAAAATTATATTTTAGTTTTCTTTTACATGATTTTGTAAACGAATTTTTTATTTTTGTTCTTTGTTTACAATAAGTAACATTGGTTATTTCTTTAGTTCGTTTCAGTTTCCGTTTCCACAGTTTGCTCATAAAACAACTATACTTGCTAAATGAATAGAATACTCAATAAAGTGAACCTTGTGATGTCCCCCGTTCATATTACTATACTTGAACGGTTCCGTGCTAATTTGATTCACGCGGTGTTCTCAGAACCGTTAGCTAATCTAAAATATTCTGATGGCATTTAATGAGTTACGAAGCGACGAGTGCTGTTCTTTGATGAGCAATTTATGGTGATGATGTAGAGCGTTTGACGACATTGTACTAGGTTTGCATTCAGTGGAAATGAAATACGTGTCAATAAATTATATTTATGAGTCTGTACACGTTACCTCTTACTTTTCTAAACAGACTGCATTAATGACGTTCAGGTGAGCTATTCACACAAATGATTTAATCGCGAGTGATCTTAAACTTTATTAAACGAACTTTGACTTCGTTTAAGCAAAAATGGTAAGCTAAGCAAGTGTTTCGTATTTACAAAACGAACTTTGAAGCAAGAAATAATGAAATAAACTCAAAGTTTAATTTATTTTTTTGCAAAGTTCGTTTTATAAATTATTTAGCTCGCCATTTTTTTAGTCGAATTGAAAGTTCGTTTCAAAAATCTCAGCGTTAGAATGCTTATAAACTTTTTTTTTGTGTTATGGTTTTCTCATTTACCTATCAATATGAACAAGTATTACTATGAGGACACTCTACAAATTCAGAAAAAACCCAAGCGCTGAATAGTGAACGTTCACACCTACTCGAACAAAATATATTGGACTGAGAAGTTTCTTGATTTAAGACCCCTCTTAAAAATTATTTATCCATTGGACAAAAAATGCTCCTCTAATAATAATAATAATAACAATGCACACACTCAACATAGCCCCGCACTAGGGAAATCCTGTATCGCGGGTGCCATGGACACACACATAGTCTACCACAAATTAGCTCGAGAATCGAACCTGGGACCTCTGCGTGATGATTCATTACAGAACATATCGCAGCTTTTGCAGAATAGCGGCTAAAACATGTGAATAAATGAAGAATAAATAAACACAAAAAACTTTCATATTGGTTTTATTACACAGCTGCACTCAGAATGTGCTAAATTGTATTTTTGTTGGTTAAAATAAATACTTGACAACATAGACTATATGATGGATATCGGCTTTACAAGTTGTATATATCATTGAAGCTATATTTATGCTCCATCTTTCTGGTGAATTGTAGCTATATTTATGTTCCATTTTTCTGGTGAATTGTAGCTATATTTATGTTCTTTGTTTCTGGTGAATTAGTTGACTTTGAGATCGCTATTTTAGAAAACCTTAGTTTCAGTTTCACAGTAGACTCTACTGCGCAACTTACAGTCATCGTTATATATTGACTTGTTTATTATACTACTTTTTTGAATTACCTATTATTATTGAACTGTGTAGTATTTCCTATAGCAACGTCTATGTTTCGATTGAATAACATTTCTACATAAAGGAATATATACTGTTATGTATTTACGAATAAAGGTCTCAGTGCTTTATAACAGCTTACAAGACAAGTTTGAGTGACCGCTTTAAATGGTCCACTGTAGTAGGTAATAGACGTGTTTGTTGCAAGTATATACGTGTGCCGATTGTTGATTAGTGCTTATTGCAATGCTGCAATGCATTGCAATACTTGCGCCTCATTTGTTGTACAATAGGAGCTACAGGTCGCGGAAAATATTTTGATAGCGCCGCATTCAAAATGCGAAATGTGTTTCGTACTCCGAATCCAGTATCCCGTCACTATTAAGTACTTCATTGCTTCTTCTCTATATTTTAGTGAAGCATCAAAATGTTAATTACAATGGTTTTAAAATATGACGCTGAAATTCCTTCTGCTTGACGCTCTACTTCCATTTTCGAACTATACCCACACAAATACAGTGGCTATGTATTTGCAAATGCAGTTCTCTAAGTTTAGGTAATAGTTGTACAACAATTATAAACAGGCAAAGCAGCGTTCGATTTGCCTCATCGGGATGGCAGGAAGAGAAGAAGAGATATTACAACCCTCCTATGCACGACCACGCCTCAGTGTGTGGGCTTAGATGAAGTAAAAGAAGAAAAATTCTGTCCATTGTTTTTCTTCTCATTTAGTGTATTATAATGTAGTGCAGCAATTAGTGGTTAACGTTGTTGGAGACACAATCATCTCATATTTTATTGTACAAAAAATTTGTCATAAGTATATAATATTGTATCTACTGTATGTTGACACAAATAAATAATAAAAATATTTTTTTTTACTGCCACGCAAATACGGTTTTATAGTGAATGTGCTTAATACGCAAACAATTATTTAGTTACCTGGATTAATTTGAACAAACGTTTTACTTCTATAAGAAAATTTTCGCGCAATTTTGTTAAACCAATTGTCTTGACCGATAGGTCAGGTTCAATATGATAATATTTAAAATAAATGTTGTAAATGATAAATTTACACAAACAAAAAAAAATTTACTGTCAATCATTCTACTCCTGCAGCCTTTGAGTTCCGTATAACAACATATTTAGGTTTCTGTTGAGGCTAACGTGGCATTGCAGCGCTTCGGAGATGTTAGCGGAGGCGCATGCGGGTGATGTCTATGCCATTATAAAGAGAAGACGAAGCGCCTCCATGCTAGTCTGCCTCTGCGGTAGCACCAACGGACTCCTAAGTGTGTTCATAGCCCGGTGGTACTCTCCGATGTTACAGCATTGGGTGCAGCTCCACACCAGGACATAATTTTCATTTTAATTTTATTGTCAAACTACTAACACTTGTAGTCCTAAGAGAATTTATTACCAACACTATGGACAAGATTTTGGAATGAATACTTTATTATTATTATTATTAAATGTCTATTTAAAAAGACACTAACTCAGACGTCATGCAAAGGGTTAGGAGCCTCCGAAATATGGGTTTATCGAGAGATTTTGAAAATATCGTGTACGGATAGAGTCACGAATGACAACGTATTGCGGAGGATGCATAAAGGCTAGAAGCCCCTGAAAACAGTAAAAAGAAAGATGTTGCAGTACTTCATGCGGAGTTATAGATACTCTCTACTGCAACTCATTCTGCAGGGAAAAAACCAGGGCCGCAAAAGACGTGGTTGTAGAAAAACCACACGGCTTCAAAATCTTGCAGAATGGTTTAACATGAGTAAACTGTTCCAAGCCGCAACTTCACGAACCCAAATTGCCACAATGATAGCCGACCTCCGGTAGGTGATGGCACCCCAAGAAGAAGAGCAGTTCCTGGAGTTTCTTACTCATTCTTAGGAAATCTGCCTTACGTATGAGACGTAGTCAATGCGACTGTGATTGAAGCATTGAGTGTAAAAGTGATAGTCGAGAAAATTGAAAATAAAGTTTTATAAGACATTTCTTATATTTTTTTGACTCTTATATACTTTATTATTTCGTTCTCCTGTGATTTAAGAAAAAAGATTCCGGTATTATTATTATTTTAAAACAATTAGAAACATTTGAATATAATTATTTTTTTACTTGTGTTATTCGCCCTTGTTGCACCAAACCGGTTTATTATTAAATTTACTGGAAATTAATGGCGTGTTCGTTTTATTATCGGTCTTTAAGAAAATAAATTGTGAATCAGTCTTATTTTTTTGATGAAAAGAAAATGAACCGTATTTCTAATCATTCATTAAATTCGCTGGATTGAAATGATTCGACAGAATTATCTGCAGTAGGTCTCATTGGCCTCCTAGATGCTCCATGTTGAGGATAAAGTCGCTCATTTCACACTTTTTTTATATTAAAATAAGTTTTTACAAACTGCAGGTGTTAACGTGTCCGAAATTCAAACGCACATTTATAATCTGTGCAGCAAGAGTGGTGCGTCACATTCTAAATGAATTAAACTTACGATATCTAGAAGGGAGATCGAAATGAGTATTTGTCACTACTAGATGGTGCTTTACATGTTTTGATGCAATAACATCAAAACGGGCTTTGGGTGCCGAACGCCCTTGTTGTTCCCAATGCGTGAATTGCAAGTGTAATTTGCTTACGTATCTGTGAACTTAAAGGTCATATTTTGCCTTTGACTTTAGGTTTGAATTATTAATACAATGAAAGTGATTTATAATGATTTACAACTGCCTCCGTGGCCGAACGGTTACCACTGCCACGCAGACGTCCCGCGTTCGATTCCCGTGCAGGGAAATATATTTGTATGGCCTACAATTATTTCTCTCGTGAGATTGGGTGTAATTTGTGGTTGTCTATGTGAGTATCCATATCTCTATATATATATATATATATATATATATATATATAATATATATATATAATCGTATCTATATATATATAGTAATACATAGTTTATTGTATAAAAATCATTGACTTACAAATAAATGGACGACGGGTCTAATACAAAAACCACGAAAAAAATGTCCCAAGTCAACCTATTCGAAATTTAAATTGTAATGTCATCGCAGTATCGCGCTGTCAGTAGAACAAATGAAGACTAAAGCGGAGTGTCGCGCTCTGTATACGATTTTAGCGCCTTACAAGTGCGGACACTTTTTAGCGCGGACCCGACGTCCATATAATTGTAAGTCAATGATAAAAATTATACTTGGTTGCAAATTGAGAAGTCAGTCAAACTGGAGAGCAGTTTGTTGGCAGAGACACACTCTCATGTGTAACAACATATTTATGCCTACCTTACCTACATATTATCATAACATGCACATTCACTACACACTTAAATATATCAGAATGAATACAATGCTTACTTATCTGAGATTTTTGATAATAATTTACTTGTCTTTCATTTTCTTTAGTAAGATATTGCAAATCATTATTATGCCACGTAGGTATAAACTTAGAACAACTAGACATAGGTAGATAATACTAAAAAGTTGGATCTTAGAATATCAAACAAAAAAACAATTGCGTGACTATAGTTCGATATTCAAACATGACTGGTGCTCAATGTCATGTAACGATATATGGAATTTTTTTATGTAAAATACACAATTCAATTTTTATTCAAATGAAGAAATTTTCCATCACTGATAAAACGAGTTTAACTACCAGGAATCTTAGTTGTTATTGCGTTGATTCACCGTGACCTTGTCACTAGATATTTTGGATATAAATTTATAATATAGTACAATGAATAAGGAAAATATTTCAGCTCTCGTAAATATAAAATGAAACAATAAATGTGTCTGGGTCTCCTTGGCCCAATGGAAACCGGTAACCTGTTTACTTGGGGAAGTAATTAAGCGCCAGTTTGTAGGTACTGAATGTGACATGTGACATTTCTTGTTTATAGGATGTTTTATGAGATTGTGTCTTATACTACGGATTTTTTTTCCATTGCGGTATCTATTAAACTTATTTGCTAGCAGTACAGACGCCATTGTTTCAGTCATTTTGACTGATAAAAGACCCAAAATTTTCTTCTGTTTAAAACGAAGTTCACGTAAAGTCAAAGTACATATTTATCTATTACTTTTTCTTTTTTTATAATTCAGCATATTTGGGCGCGCAAATATTTTTCTTGCTATTTTTGTTATTATTTTAAATTTAAATATATTAATAAATTAAATAAAAATAAGTGCGCATTTGATCTCCATTACACCTGATGGAAAGAGGCCATGGGATCTATTATGGAGCATGCACAGGTTTGCAGGCAGGGAGTTTCATTCCACAGTCATATTTTTATTTGTTTACCTGTTATATATCTATCTATACACTAGTTGAAGTAATATTTAAATTTTTGGTTATTTATAAATGTATTTACCCAATCCCATTTCAGTAACATCTTTCTGGTTAATAATAGATTATTTATACAAATAACATAAGGTTTAATGGTTCTTCAGTTAACAAATTAAACATTATGTATAGTGTGGATAGAGTTCACATTATGACGAACCTTAGTGATTTAAAATGCGACTAGAACCATTGTTGTGCATAACATTTTTTTTTATAATACCAAGTGATGGGACGAACTAGTGGTGCGCCAGGTGATAAGCGACATACCTGTCCTTTAAAAACAGTTGCAATGCCACTCAGTGCTTTAAACCACAAAGAACTGAGGCGTACAGTCACTGCTCCCGTCGCCCTGAGACATAAGTTGACAAGTCCTATGTGCCTGTAATTTCACCAGTATTTTTACCCTTCAAAACCGTAACACCGTAATGTTCCCATTACTGCTTGGTGGCAGAATAGGTAAGGTGGCAGTAATTTTTTCCTGACTTCCTTGGATACGGAGCTCTACTTCTACTAAAAAATTATTAATAAAAGAATGATATGGACAGTATTTACGTGGTCTGTGATATGATATGACATATGAAGATTTTGAGATTTGAAATTCATCCTCACTAAGTAATTGCATCACACAAAGTTTAAAAGTTTAGTTGCCAATAAATCACTTCCTGACTGTTGACCTACCGGATTTGATATTTAAATATCATTTATTTTGTTTTGTCATTAAAAAGGATCGTCTATTTTAAGGCAAACAAGGATTGCGATTCCGATTCTTTTGTGTTATTATTTATTTACTCACAGATTCAAAGTTACAGATTTTTTTCTGCTTTAGATCGATTATTTAAACATAATTTAAAAATAGATGTATGTTTTTGGATTATTTATCGAAAATATAATTTTATAAATAGATTGTTGGCACCGTCATCGTGTTAAACCAAAACACTGTAAGGCTCAGTACAATGTTTTGTTTTTTATTTATAATATCACGTGATAGGACGAACAAGTCCTACGCTTGATGGTAAGCGACACGGATGTCCATAACAATTGCAGTGCCACTCAGAAGTTTAAGTCGCAAAGATCTGAGAGGCACTACGCCTGTGACTCGGTGACAAGTTGACAAGTCCCATGTGCTTGCAATTTCGCCAGCACACTTACCCTTCAAAGCCGGAACACAGTAATGCTCACATTATTGCTTGGTGGCAGAAATAGGTAAGGTATCAGAACTTCCCTGGAGGAACTCTTTCATAAGGAGCTCTACTAACTACTAAAATGTATTGTAATTTCATTAGAAAAAGTTTCATGTCTTGTCAAGGGAAAATAATATTTTTTTCAATAGTAATAGATTTTTTAACCGACTTGAAAAAGGAGGAGTTTGTCAATGCGACTTTATTTTTTATGTGTATGTTACGATACGATATTTGTAAACCGATTTCGTTGATTCTTTTTTTTTGTTGGAATGGAACCACTACAGGTACACCCCAGTAGTGTTCCCATTCAAATTTGAAGTAAATAGTCCACCTCTAAGGGTGGCAAATTGGATGATGAATCCTGTTTATTGAATTTCACCCACTGTCTTTCAGCGGATTTCAATAAAATTTGGTAAATTTAATTACACACTCTTTTGAGGTAGATTTTTATAAATAAAAATTTATAATATATAAAGTTAAATTATGATGGTTAGATGGAATTATTTAATATCTAATGTACAAGTAAGTTTAATGTATATGTTTATTTTACCTTTTTTGCAGCTTTTTCTCAAAATGCTGTTCTGGTTATTGATACAGTTTTGTTTTGGTTCGACAAGGTAGCGGTAGTATGTTATTATTAAGGATCTTATGAAGTTATTTTTTTAAATAATTTTTTATATCTTCACGTGACGAAATGTAGACAAAATGTGACAAATGACGGTCATTTTTTTTAAATCGCGTGACGGGATGAATAAGTCGCGCATCTGGTGGTAAGTGACACGTTTGTCCATAACAGTTGCAGTACCATTCAGTGCCTTTTAACACACATATCTGAGGGGCAATGACACTGCGCCCACCACCCTGGGAAGTACAGACATTAAGTAAATGAAAACTAACATAATTAATCAACATAAATTTTTTTTGTAGTGTCATAAAAGTAGCAAAACTGATGTAAGTATATAAATATAAACAATATAAACATGTATGATGTGCAGTCAGCAATGAAGTTTGGCTGACTAAAATAAAACCACACACTCAACATAACCACCAAAACACCGCATCCGATTTAATGCCGCCATGGCCATCGTTAATAAATTGATAATTTATTAGGAAGTATCTGATCAACGAAAATAGTATTATGATGATTATTTAAAAAATTAATTATAGGCAATGTGAGACAACCACACCAATTACCTGGTCTCAAACTACGGAACTTCCTGTACTATGAATACCAGAGCTTTTATTTTTAAGAATTATTTATTATAGTCGTCACCAAATAAGAGGCCACATTTGACAGCTAAAGAAGGCGATAGTATATAACTTTGAATGCGATCAACGAAACAATAAACAAACAATTATTAGCATGGGTAAGTAAACATAAATTTTATTGAAACATTATATAATATGACAAAACATATTTGAAATACTGTTTTCGCATGAATTACAATATAAAATGCAATTTTGAGTTACTCCGAAACGTCCTGAAAACAGTTACGTCCTAAAGCTATTTTTTTTTAAATAATAGCGTTGTAAGCAATTAATCGCCGAATTTCACCGAGTCACTTCGATTTCTCGCACAAAACATTGCTTATTAAATATTAAAACAAAAATGTCTATAAATAGCTGTATTTAAAAAAATTATGTACCTACATAACATCTTTGACCATACCTATTGAAAATAAATTTATAATTTATCAAATTGATAAGAGCCCCGTACTCTGAGCCAGATTTGTATTTCCTTTTCTTTTTTGCAAATTTTGAATTGTCAACACTGATACCGCGCTTGCGCACCGCGCAGTCTTTCGCTATCTTGGAAGTTGACTGTGCGCTTGGTTACTTTTTATGTATTTTTCTTGTGACTCGGCTTTGCTTTTGGACTGTTCCTGTTTTCTAAATTATGAACATTAGGAAATGAAACTATTTTTCCGGATTTAAATCGCGTATATTTGTTTTTTCAAACAAACCGACGTTTCGGGCCCTTTACAGGTCCCATGGTCAATAATAATAAATTAAACTTAATAAAAATTCATTCAATAAAATAATTTGTAAAACTTAATGTAACGTAAATTGGAATGTTTTCTTTGTAAAATTAAAAATAAGGTATTTAATTAATAACTATTGTAACTATAGTGAAAAAATAGGGTGGTTTGCATTAATATTAGACATAACTGGCTGAAGACTGTACCACCTCAGTCAACCGTGACCATGGGACCTGTAAAGGGCCCGCAACGTCGGTTTGTTTGAAAAAACAAATATACGCGATTTAACTCCGGAAAAATAGTTTCATTTCCCATGTGTAACAATCGCGAAAACCTAAGAACTCGTTATGAACATTATTTGAGATTGTTTGTCGTTGACATCAACTTTTAACTAATTGCCAGCCGAATAATTGAAAATTCATGAAATCCTTGGTGTCTTGGTAATTTAATACTTTTTTTTTATGTAGTTGTTTTATCGATGAACATACTGTTAATGGTTTATTATAAGAATTTAGTGTAAATAACACAAAATTCTCGTAATAAACCATTTATGAATATTATAAAATCAAAATTAAAAGAATTGGATACAATTCATCGGAATGTAGGACAATTTTACGAAAATGAGAGGAATTGCTACAGAATTGAAAGGAATTCTGCAAATGAATTGTTTTTAATAGAATTGCACGATTTGGTCTTTTAGGCCTCCTGAACAACAATGAACCGAAAAATAATCTAAACAATTACAAACACTTAAAATTTTGAATCGATTTCTCGTGAAAATTGTATAATGTGATTACCGATATGATTAGTCCACATCCCTATTCGCGTCACGATGACAAGTGTCAAATGTGGCCAATATTTGGTGACGACTATAGTATTTATTTGATCTGTGGGAATTCACTTCGGGACACTAATTTAGGAATCATTTCCCAAATTAATCCTACTATTGGGTATGGTACCCGGGATCTCCTCATTCAAACTGTTGGGCCAAGAGGTCGTCAATTTTAACATATTAATTACTGTCTTTTTTAAAATTTTTATTTGGATGCCGTAGTTTATAACAAATGTATAATCATCTGTCGTCCTTCATGCTTAATTTAAATAAAACCAAAACGCCGCATCCGATTTAATGTCTCCATGGCCTTCGTTAGTAAATTGATAATTTATTACGAAGTCTATGATCAACGTCAATAATATTGTGATGATTATTAAAAAAATAAATAATAGATAATGCGAGACAACCACACCAATTACCTGGTCTCAAAGTAGGGAATTTCCTACACTATGAATACCAGGGCAATGGAATTCACTTCGGGACATTAATTTAGAAATCATTTCCCAAATTAGTCCTACTGGGAATTGAACCCGGGACTTCCTCCATTCAGCGCCCTCACTACAAACCGTTAAGCCACAGAGGTTGTCAATTTCAACGTATTAATTTCTATCTCTCTTTTACTGGAAATCGAACCCGGGGGACCTCCTCCATTCAGGGCCCCCACTACAAACCGTTAAGCCACCGAGGTCGCTAACTTCAATGTATTAATTTCTGTCTTTTTTATTGTTATTTGGCTGCAGCAGTTTGTAAGAAATATATAATTATCTGACGTCCTTCATAAAGGAGGAGTTCAGGCCAAAGGGTGTCATATGTCGGCGATTCCGAGGCAGGTTACCTGACACCAGATTGCGCGATACGACGCCGACAAGTGCACTTAGTGTAGATTAGTTATTTAGTTTTTATATTATATTATAATATGTATGTTAGTCCTTAAGCTGTATATTATATGGGTCATGTTGCCTGATCTAATTAGAATAAATAAAAAAAATATTATCACATTGAATCATAATTAAAAAAAATCACATTATTACATAATGCTTTAATAAATACACGGCATAAATTTCAACGAAAATTAGGTTAATAAGTAACAATTTATGTGCCTTATACAAAAAAATCTACAATTTAACTCTTTGGTGTACATCTAGGCGTTATTATTTAAATTTGACATAGTTATATTACATCTGCAATAAGTAACAAAATTAATCCTGGGGTTTCTATTGGAAATGAAAGTACTTTTTTCTGTCTTAAAATCACGCATTTTTTTTTTCGAACAAACTAACGTACAGGAAAAAAGTTTCATTTTCAATGTAAAGCAACCGCGAAAGCTTAAGAATGCGGCCTGAAGTTTTTACTTTTTAAAATATGAAATTGAATAATGTTTTTTTCGTAATCTCACCTGATTTTAACCAACGATGGGGCCGATGATGTTACGTGTTTGTTCAAGCGTCAGGACGTACGTCTTGGTAAAACATTTAAACATTAACCTTATTCAGATGTTCCAAAATCTTAGAAAATACTAACTGCGGTGCTTTTATGGCGTAAAAGTGGTCATTGTGGCTCCAGTACGGGTCCGGCGCAACATAATATTCAACGACATTCTGCAATTTCGATCTCAATATGGCAATGTCTTCCAATTCGGACACATAATCGTTGCGAGCACATATCAACACAACAGCCGATGTTATCTTAGACACATTATACTCTGGAGGAATTACCGAGCTATATTTTTTCAAATTTCCTGCCATTCCATTGTCAAACCGTTGAAATCTTCCAGAGGTAATAAGTTGGCTGAAATGAATCAAGTCTTTAGTTGATATGCCAGATATTAAATGTCCAAACACAACGGCTAAGTTTCTAGGCTTTATGTAACCTCGTTTATATCCCGTCGTCAATGCGAATCCAGCACCACATATATCTTCAGGAGCAAACTGACACAAAAACTCTATCACGAAATGGACAATTTGTTGTCTTCCTAGCAACTCTCTTAAACCTAAATGTTTTAAAATTGTTCCTAGAGGCGCGTGCGCTTGAGCTAATAATTTAGGGATGAAACTTCGTATATGTCGCAAATAGGCCACAGGAGCTATTTGGAAGGATATTTGTATCTTGTCATTATATTCCGGTCTCAAAGACGTCATGACCAAAAAGTCAGTTGTACCTTGTGAGTGTCCGATATAATTTAATTTTGTTTGTTGAGTGGCTTCTAAAACGTAGTCCACAATTGCAGGAATGTCGAAATAGCCGTGTTCGTCGAAGGTGTATTCCCAAAACTCTGGATCCGTGTCAGGATTGAGATGAACATGTCGGCGCGAGTACACGTTGCCGCGGTGGTTAGCTGCCCACACATCGTAACAGTTCCTCGACAGGATGTACCCGAGACCTGTTTTAGGTCCAGGAAGTATATACTCATCAGACGAGTCGTAAATTCCATGCATTGTCACTACCGGTAAAGCTTTGCTCGTGCCATTACATTTCGGTAAAATCCTGAACACGCGCAAGATGTACCCGTCATCTGTTGTCACTGTATGTTCTTCAGTAGGGTATTTATATTTTGTTGTGAGTTCTGTGAAATTTAAGTATGTGTCTTCTATAAAGCCTAGAGCTTTCTTGAGGGGTCGTTTGTCGGGTAATGAGATGGTCAATAGTCTATTTGGCCTAGTCAATGAGTATGCGTAGTTCATTGCCACTAAAATAATACATGTTATTATTTTCCATATGGTCACGTCCATTGATAATATTTCGTAAGAGTCGCGGAAACGTATGTGTTCAGCGTGAATAAATGTTGGGTTTTATAACATTCGTCTGACCTTAGTTTGAGGTCTTAAAAAATATGTGGAAGTATAATAATGAAGCCCGAAGGTGGAAATCTCCATCTGTATTTAAATTATTAGATACAATAGTGACTAAACAAGATGACTACTACATCACAGGTGCCATTCATCAAACATTTATTATTATTATTTATGAGACCAAGAGACGGAACGAACAACACGTTTGCTTAGTGGTAAGCTACACGCCTGTCCATTGCAGTGCCACTCAGAACTTCAAATCGCAAAGATCTAAGGGACACTGCCACTGCCCGTTTCTCAGAGACATAAGTTGAGAAGTCCCGTGTGCATATATTTCAACGGCAACCTTACCCTTCAAAACCGGAACGCAGTAATTAATCTCTATGTAATTAAGCTCACAATCCTGTTTAATAGGTGAAGGTGGCAGTTCTTCTTCTCCTCACGAACTCTTTCACAATTAGCTCTACTGCTAATACAAATATCATTGAGTTATTATAACACTGGGCTTCTTTTTGAAACGTCGGAATGGAACAAGACCATTGAATTAATTGACCTTCACATACGCAGTTGCACTTTGTCAGATGGTTTAACAAAAGTGAATTCACGTGGTGGTGGAAAAGGCTTTCACATAACACTCTATTCGTAGTCATAGAAAAATCCCAAACACGCAATTGAAAGGAGATTAAAAATTGCATTCACATGATAAAATATTTGAACTAAAAATATAGCATCACCGTGTATTGTTAACAATAAAAAATTACCGATGCATAATCAAACATAGACCTGTCAACGAATAGTAATTACCTATATCTGTTACCCTCATACATATATACCTATAAAAGATTCAATTCAATGCCAAACCTCGCAATCGTGGTTCTCAAACTTTTGTAATTAACTAGTAAAGACAGGCTATGAGTAGTGTTTTTTAAATTTATTTATCTTTTAAAACGTAATACACAACAATGTTTCTAGTAGCATTTTAAACCATCAAGTTTCGTAGTAATGCGAACTGTATCCATACAATACATATGTTCAATTTTCTAACAGAGTTAGTGAGGAGAAGAAGAGCTGCCACCTTCACCTATTCAGTTAGGTGCTTTGTTTTAGGTATTCAGAATCTATCGAGGTGATTAAAAGGATTTACTACTGTAATATGGCTGGTACTTAATCTAATTTGGTACCTAAAGTGTTTATTTAAATTTTAGGAAATAATTTTCATGCAGAGGTTTTACGCTGTTATAAAGCTCGTGCCTAATACAACCTGAGACGAATTTGTGAATTGCTCCGCATCGCGCATTCCTGCTATGTTAATCTTCTTTGTGTTTTTCCTATACTTTCTTGTCAATAACAGCAGTGCAACACTCTTTTTACGATCCATATCGCTACCTAGTTTAAAAAATAAGTTCAGTACTGTTGGCGATCGTCGAAGGCAAGTTTACACTGTAAAAGTTCCACTTTAAGTTACACTTTAAGTTACATCAAGTTACACTTTAAGGCAGTGAGACACTTTGCCACACGAAATCGCATCGCAGCAATTCGCGTTTTCTGCGTTGCGAATTCGCATTGCGCCTATTCGTAGTTTTGCGTTTCGACCCTATGATCAACACTAAGGGAGAGGCCACCCGGACGTTGCGTCGTCGCAACTGCCTTGTACTTACATATCATAACGATCATCAGAGATATCTGAATGACATGCCACACGATGCGTTGAAACAGCACGCGTCGACGGAACTGCTCGTGTGGCACTCAGTCCGTTGTAATCACCGCAGTTGCGACGACGCAACGCCTGTGTGGCATCTCCCTTAGATTTTAAGGAATAATGTGTCGGGGCTATGAAAACCATTCTGACTTTGTTACATAGCTTGTATCGAAGCCAAGTTGTGATTTAAATACTAGATTTAGATTTTAGGATATTATCTGCTGAGCCAAATGAAAATATTCTGTCCGTGTTACATAAATTTATATCTAATTTGTTACAAATGACCTAAATTTAGATTTTACTTTTACTGCTCTTTAAGGAGGCTGTCATGTTTAACGCTTATTTTACCTTGTAACAATACATAACGTGTGTTAATGCAGCATCATTTAATGATTCTAACTGTACCCGGCATGCATTCCAATTCATCAAATTATCTGCAAAAGAACCGCCTTTTTTGTTTTAGACACATTTGTTGACACAAAAGTGTTTATGTTCTGGAAAGCGCATCTGCGAATGAACCACTTTCTTGGCTGCAGACACAATTGTTAAAACATCTGGCCCACGTAATATTTTAAAATTGCTTTAATAAGTCAGAAACGTTCACGTGAGAGCACAATATCTCATTGAAGCTTTGTTGTAATCGATTGAATAAGGAAACGTATACGAGACAACCAAATATTATTTTTTATATATTATTATATAGATCAATGTATTCATATATGCTACATACATACAATATATGTATATTCTGTCTAATTAACTACTTGATTAATTCATGACCTATCTAATTACAGGCGTATGAGACTTGTCAACTTTACGTTATTTGGGGTGACGGGCGCAGTGGCAGTGCTCGTCATACAGTGACAGGCACTGTAGCTGTTATGAGCAGGCATGTCGCTTACCCACAGGCGCACAATTTGTTCATCCCGTCGCTTGATATCATAAAAATTATATATATATCATATAATTATTATTGAGTGCACGTGTTTCCCTAAAACAGTAATCGTGACGTCTCTGGTGTTGCAGGTGTTCATAAGAGACGGTGACCGCTTTCAGGCGGGCCTTACTCTTGTTTGCTGCTTACATAAAAAAAGACCTTTAAGTTAATATTATAATACTATTTTTGCTTTTTTTATTGTAAACTCCAATAATAATAATAATTATAATAAATCATTGTGGTATAATAAAGTATTTAAGAGATCTACAGTTAACGGCACATCAAGTTATACACTTTTGTTGAATAAGATCCGTCAACTTGTACTGCCATCTATATTTATGCTGACTTTGTGTCATATAACTAGCGAAGCAAGAAAATTGTGCGATCGTCGTATGAATTGTCCAAAATTTAAATACTTCATAATCAATTTGTGGACCTCGAATTATAAATACTCTAGCAACAACTTCCTTTTTGAAAAATTGATTTCAATATGTGAACTACTGTACTTACGTAATATCGTAAGATTTGATTTTCATACCTACTTACATAAATTATTTTTACCGATTTAGTCGTAACCAGAACATTGAGCAAACAAATTAAACATGAAAAAATGCTTAAAGATAGGTAAGAAGTTGCTCTTTATTGTGCGCATTTATTGTGTACTTACTGAACATAAAAAAATAATCCTACCTTGAACTTTGAGAACCACGAATGTGTGGAGGTTACCAGGATAATTCAAGTATACAGTTTATTTATCCATTTAAAGTGCAGGTCGTACAGGATTAAAAAACTTAATTTGCATTGCGGTGTGTTAGTTTTTTTGTAACAACTAATGGAAAACCATTAAAAACTAAAATATTGCGCAATCAGTTTATAATTTGATTGTTTATTTTTAAATTAATACGCGTGGTAAGGACTGTTACACGACAAATGTGTGAATGTGTGCTATGGAATAACATTGACAAAATATGATGTCATGCGGAAGTTGAGGGAGCTATATCATAAAACAAGACACAGAACAACACAGTATACCATTTAAATTCATTAAAGTATGTGCATCCCAACTCTTCGCACAAATTTTTAAAGTTATCGTTAGATGCAGGCTCATTTCCGAGCCTGCATCTAACGGTCAACTTGTCCTCGTACAAAAATCTAGAGATTCGTTAAATCACACACCTCTTAGCATCTTACCATGTGCAGCCAAGGTTTTTAAATTTGTTATGTCTCTCCGAACAGCACCATGTCTCAAACTACGTTAGGAGTACATATCATCTCTCAAACTTACTGGAATATTAATTATCTGTGTTTAGTTAGTGTGGACAGGTGTACTCGATATATATAGGTTTCTAGAAGGCCATTGACAAAGTATCATGCTTTGCTGTGTCAGCAGCTTTCATGGTACACTATGCATGGAAATTTACAACGTTGGTACAATCCTATCTATATTAGACAGGATTATTGTTGATATGTTATCAGAATCAATTAGCTACTATAAAGGGTTTTAACTCCTATGTCCAATAAGCCAGGCGTAGCTCAAGGTTCTCGTTTAGGACCATTGTTTTCACTGTTTATGTTGATGACCTAATCTATAAGCTAAAATACCTGTTTACTGTATTTAAATAATAAATAAATAACGC
This sequence comes from Hyposmocoma kahamanoa, assembly GCF_003589595.1. NCBI lineage: Eukaryota > Metazoa > Arthropoda > Insecta > Lepidoptera > Cosmopterigidae > Hyposmocoma > Hyposmocoma kahamanoa. The sequence goes on from NW_020653945.1 coordinate 6,360,567, forward strand.
TCACACACTGTATACTGATCCTATTCACATAATTATAAGACTTCATCTCAAGAGTTACTAAAAACCTGCCAGTTTTGTGAACCTTTTCAACGCTTTAAAAAGGAGTTGATTCGAATATGACTTTGTTATATGACCCTTTTATTGAGGATTGCTCTTTAACCGTATAAAACAAGTACATAATGAAGATTTTAAAATTGCATGCTTTTGATTAGATTTGGGCTGCACGCTTGCAACCAGCCGAGAGAGGCTGGCTATGTTTAAGGTTTGTTCATTACTGACTCGGCGTAAACCATTGGACTTTTTTACTACTTTAATCTTATATACAATAGTTGTTCACGTTCACGTGACATGACAGACAACCAGACCAGACATAAATTACCACGTGACGATAGTAGGCTACTCAGCAGTGCACTGACCGAATAGCAATGTGCAAGACCAGCCTGCTAAGTAGACGTTTCCTTCGTTTGACATTTAAAAATTATATTGTAGGTAAACACGTATACATGTAAATAGAATTTGTATAAATAGTCTAGTTTTTAGAAATAAAAGTCTCTTTGAATCCAGACATCAACGCTGTCTCATTGACGACGACGGAACTCTTCTGACCACAGCATCCTCTCACTGTGGCCAAGTGTAAGCGACATATTAGACATATAAATAATTTTGTCCTATTGTAATT
>NW_020653945.1:6361255-6618715 GCF_003589595.1 Hyposmocoma kahamanoa
ACGAAGAACACAAGGAGTTGGAATTTTATTTCTGAAACTTCCTAATACAAGACACCTTTAGTCGTCAGCTTATCTGATCAGTCTTGTGAGTCTGTGAGACTGGCGGTGAGAAAATCCACTCCTTGCACCCTTTATTCTTCCCACCTTCCGTCTGTTACCTTAGGTCGCATGGTAACAGGCTTCCTCTACCTATCTATATATGTATATATAGTAGTGTATTGTTAGGGCTGTTAGGTAGGAACGTAGGGTTATTTGTGATAGGTTACAGCTTTTCCTTACCATTTCATGTATAGCCAGCTAGCTTTAATTACATACAAGATGATACTCAAAAGTAACACTCATATCACACCCAACAAATACTACACAAAGACAGACAAAAAAAGTTAGTTGGCTCTATAATAATATGGTTTCTCCTAATTTTTTCATTTTTTTTTAATCTTTTGACTATTTGACTAGAATATGCTGAACATACAATGATTCATTAATATCGGAATCTGGAGGTCACAGAATAATATTTAAAAACTTGCAACCAATTTCCTCATTGGTATCGTAAATTTACATCTACATGTTAGTTTTTATTGCCATTAGTAATTGCAAGAAAGTGCAATTACTAATGGCGTTGGTTATTCTTTAAACCAACATGTTTGCGTCATGCTTGTTATATCAGTATAAACATGTTTTAGGTTTATATTCTAAATTAAGACTTGAATCGCATATTTCTGTTATATACATATACCTCTGAATGTGAACTGTTTTCTGTGTCTAATAAAAATAAATCTGTTGTACGCTAGTACATGTTATCAAGAAATGTATCAAAGGTTTTTAAGATACTGCTGCATTGGGAATGAATAAATACGAATATATTGTGTAGTGCGTACTAAATCGAGACATAAAATTAGCTTGTGAAAGAGTTCGGTCAGCCGAGCATTACTGCGTTCCGGTTTTGGAAGGCAAGGATCTGTGAAAGGTGAAATTACAGGCACATGAGCCTTTCAACTTATATCTCAGAGTGACTGGCGCAGTGGCAGTGCTCCTTAGATCTTTGTGATTTAAAGCTCTGAGTGGCACTGCAACTGTTATGGACAGGCATCTCGCTTACCACCAGGCCCACGACTTGCTCGTTCCGTCACTTGGTATGGTAATGATTACATAGAGCATAAAATATAATAAACAAATTATTATACATTTTTAAAATATTAAAGACTTCAATCTACTAGTACGTACACATAAAACATGAACAGGTGACGGTATGAACAAATTGAAGCTATCAGAAAGCTATTTCTTTGCATTTTGATTTTTGTAACCGTCAGTTTGTTTGCAGACAAACATGAATAAAAAAGAGAGAAACTGCACATTTTTGTTGCAGAATTTTTCCTCTGATTAAAATAAATTACTTCGTGAAGTTTAAAATATTCAAAATTTTGGGTTCGGTAAATATACGGGTTTGTCGAACCCGCATTTTAGGTCAGTAACCGTTTAGGCATACTCGCGACCTTTCACTGGGCCCCGACTGCGCCAGCGCATCCTCGCAAATGTCAGTATATTGAGTAATTATCTTACCAATGTAACTTTTGATGAAATCCTTTTACTTACTCGAGATTATGATTAGGTACCTTATAAAAGCATTTAATTGTGCCTGGTATATTATAACACTATAGTTTTTGTACCGCTTTAAATATTTCCAGCCAGGTTAAAAGAACTAATTAAAGTTTTTTATTAAAAAAAAACTTCTAGTTAAAATAGATTTTAAATAATAAATTGAGTTAGATTAATGTGTATTATGGTTGGATCCGACTTGTAGTACTGCACTGCAGTCCTACTCAACAAACTACCCTGCAATTTTGGCTGGCTTTAAATTTGTAACCGTGTTTTTTTAAAGAAACGATCTTTTTTGTCACGTCTGTTTTGAATGGGGTTTTTCCTTTGATCTTGATTTATCATGAAACCTGTCGATGATACTTTATCAAGTGAATACATTAAGTGCGCGGATGAAACCTAATATCAAACACGAGTTTAGTATGAAATATTTAGGAGCCAGGCTCTTGTTAGCGTAGCCTTCTCCTTTCCTCACGGTTTATAGCCAACCTGTTGACCTTTTTATTGCTGCTCACTTTGATTTTTTTCTTTATCTGTTCACTATACGACATTTTTGGACTTCCTCTCATCCATTTTCCTCCTATCTTTCCCTCAGTCGTCATTCTCACAAATGTATCATTACGTAACAAATGTTCAAACATTTGCCCCCTTCTGTTCTCTATTGTATTAAAAGATTTTTTTCCTAATTGGTGACGCTAAATAAGAAAAAAATTATAAACCTTCGATGGCTCGAGGAGAGCTGCGGAATAGGTGGGTTCGCAAAATAAAGAAAGGGAAGCCGTTTATATCCAAAATGTCGGAAGGGCTTGCTCACACTGCTTCTCCTCTTTACATGCGGTCGACCACCAATAACACCACCATGAAAAAACTTGCGCACACAGCTCAATGCCGGGCGGAGATGCGAATAGTTAATTAAAAATGTAAGGAGATGCTGATGCGGACTTTTCCAGTTCGAATGTTGTCACCTGTCGTACACACTATTTTTAAAGTCACCGGCGGTTGATGCGACTTTGGCGTAGCACAGATTGGGATGGCAAAGGAAAAGAAGATGCGAGCTCAGATATAAACTAACTGGCGAAACCACTAAGAATGCTGAGCTGAAATTTGCTGACAAGAGAGATCGAACCCTTAATGGACAGTTTCAGTACCATTACAGATCTTAATTCCCGATATAAATAATTCATTTAAAATAAAAGCTACAGTAAGATTTCTACCGACTTTTAACTACAAAAGAAATGTAGGTTTTGTATTTTTATTTTGAAATAGTTTTCTGACCATTATGAGCAGGTATTTAAATATTGTTGCAAAATAATTGTAAAGTAATGACCAAATTAATGGTACTGGTTGTTCAACATTTCTTTGCATGGTACTTCAAATTATTTTCCTTGATTTGCGCTCACTGGTTGCCTAATTTAAAAATATAAGTCGTTAACTTATTTTGACTGACTTATTGCTTTATTTTGTATATGTAACTTCAACTGAAAATTGTTTTTGAAGCGGTTTATATCATACTCTATAAGAACGCTTAAGTTCGCACATCGTAAATATACTTACGATATCACTTTTTTTTATATTATTTTATCACTTTTTAATGTCAAACTTATTTACCGTTTTTCAAATTACAGGCACATGGGACTTATCAATTTAAGCCTCAGGGTGACAGGCGCAGTGGCAGTGTCACTCAGATTTTTGCGATTTGAAGCCGTGCTCCTGCGCCACTTGGAAGTGGCACGACTTATTCGTCCTGTCACTTGGTATAAAAAAAAAATACAAAATTGAAGACAACGTGCTAGGTAAAGATGTATGGAAATACATTTCTTTACATTCCACACAAATTTGATTCAAAGTGTATTCCATAGCATTTAAGTTTATTTGAAAAGGCCAACCCCGAGTGTGTTTTGCTCTTTCTTCTCAGGGAAGTCAGCACAGTGAATGAAACAGTAGCTTAAAAAAATTATAATACTAAAAATGACGTTTTCAAGTGTTAATTTATTTTACTAAATAATTTTTGACATTGACTTTGAATTTAATAACGAACTGAAATTAAATTGAACAGGTTTCTAATAATAAACATGTTTATTAATAGAGCTTCCTGTTTTGTGCGTCAGTATCAATTATATAACCAGGTCAGGTCAAGTCAGGGTGTTTAAGGTACTAAAATCTATATGGCAAAGTTTTAGCAACTAAAGTTATTTACCATTAATGACAATAAATGATAAAATCATTATTTTGTAGTTAATAAAAATATTTACCATTAAATTCAACTTAACTTTTTTTAAATCTATTACTTAATGACAGCAGTTTAGAATTCCATAGACCAGTTTCATGTAGACAAAAGCCATTAAATCTTAGGGTCGTATTCCAGAACTCTACTCAATGCTCAAGTCAGGATCTGAGTATGATTTCAAGCACTGGAAACACGACCCTAATGGAAGGGAATCGAGTATGATTTCGAGTGCTTTAAAACATACTCAAATCCTGACTTGAGCATTGAGTACTGTTCTAGAATACGACCCATAGACTATTTTCTTTCATTCTCTAAGCATTAAATATACAAAAATAACTATTACAGTACAGGCACGCTATGATGGCCGTTTTGACAGATTAGAATATTGTGGTCAAATCTCAATTCATTATCGAAAAAAATACAATCAAATGCGAGTCGTATCTATAAGTTTTTAGATTTGTAACTAGTATTGCAAGAGGTAACTGATTAAAAACTTTTAATAAAACGGAAATATAAATGTTTACTTAATATGTCGTCAATTAGAAACGGCTTTGTTTTGCACTGAGCTTTGACGCGAGTTTTCCGGAGGTACAAGTTATGCTGGACAGCGATCCTATAAATAACGATCGAAAAACAATGGCCGAGTTGTGTCGTAAAATTATACATCCATAAATTTTATAACACGTCACTATTGACAACAATGTGCAGCAATTAGCTCCTTCAACGTAGTTGTGAATTAATACGAAACTTGATGAGCGCACAAACGTCAAAACGGCCATCACAGCGTGCCGGTACTTTAGTAAATCTAAGAATCTGCAGTTAATTATTGCAAAAAATTACGGACGAAAGAGAAGTTTTTATTGCAGAAACGAGGTTTAAAGATACATATTTACACATTCTCAATATAAGTGTTATAGACATAAAACAAAAAGTAAATAAAGGAATTAAATTATTTCTTGTGCAGCGTTCTCTTCTGATGCTTAATGCTTGATAAGCTTGATATATACATATGAATGGCAGTAGAGCTCCTTATGAAAGAAGTCGTCCAGGGAAGTACTGCCATCTTACCTATTCATGCCGCCAAGCAGTAATGTACGTATTACTGCGTTCCGGTTTGGAAGTGTAAGTGTACTGGTGATATTACAGGCACATGGGTCTTATCAACTTAAGTCTCAGGGTGACGGGCGCAGTGGCAGTGTTACTTCGATCTTTATGATTTAGAGCTCTGAGTGGCACAGCAACTGTAGTACACAGGGGTGTCGCTTACCGCCAGGTGCCCGACTTGTTCGTCCCGTCACTTGGTATAAAAAAAGTGTTATAGTTTTTAAAAGTTCTTTTGTCGAAACTACTATGGAAATGCTACAAGACTATAAAAATTTGTACGAATAAATAGTGCATGCATATTTGCGATTGGTTCTATTGGAAAATGTAACGTTTTAAGAGATTGATTGAGTCGGAGGGAGGGCGCGGCGCTATAGGCCAACTACGCACGCGAGCGCAGGGCTGTATGCATACAAAGTAACTTTAACGGTATTGTTTCAGATTTATAATTATTATCTTTGTTTTTGTTAATAGTTATGGCTTCCTCAAAGTCTGATTAAAAAAAAAACATGATGTTAATATGAGGTGCCTATTTTTAACTGCCTCTGTGGCCGAACGGTTACCATGCTGGACTGCCATGCAGAGGTCCCGAGTTCGGTTCTCGGGCCCGGAGATATGTTTGTATGGCCTACATTTATTTCTCTCGTGAGTTTGGGTGTAATTGTGGTTGTCTATGTGTGTGTCCCTAGAGCTGGGCTATGAGTGTGTGCGTTTTGTGTGCGTACGTTATTCATTCATATATATTTCCGAAATTTTCATTAACAGCTTAGAAATAATAAAAAGTGTTAACCGTGTGATAAAAATACCGTTTAGTTTTGTCGCATTTTCACTACTTCCGAACAAGTGTGATAAAAATATATTAGACACATAAAATGGTTAAGAATATTATTATCTGGTTTAAATCGCGTATAAAAACATTTGTTTTTCTTTCAAATAAACCAACTCTTCGGAATCTTTATAGATTCCTTGTCCACGGCTGAATGTTGGTTTGTTCGAAAAAATGTACGCAATTTAGATCCGAAAGAATAGTTTCGTTTCCAATTTGTAGCAATCGTATAAACCTAAGAACTCTTATATTTTTGTTCTGTCCAATAACTTTTAACCATAAAATTACATGTATAAGTATAGAATACAAAAGAAATATTGTTAGTCATTTTATTATAAAAATAACAGGTAGTTTGTAAGATTTTTTTCTTTAAGGGATATTTTAAATCCACAAACCAATTATATACTTTGACGTTAATGTCGTCATGACATGATATTTCTTGTAAATTTTAATGAAGTTATTTAGCTTTTCTATTTGTATGTTATGTACACAAGATTATTGTTCAATGTTTTCATGAATGGAATGTGTACAGTACCATTTACCATTACAATTAGTAGTAGAAGGCGTAATAAAAACCCACACTCTCTTATACGATATCATTATTTTCCTTACACATATGAGTTCCTAGTAATAAAGTACGAATTTCAACCAGAATAAATATTTACTCACAATTTATGAGTCAATGCTTATGAATACGTTATTAATTTTTATTTGGTTGCAGCCTTCCGCATAGTGGAGATAGTTATGCTGGCGCAGTGAGGCGAATATCGTGTTGAAGTAACAGATGTGGTATGCCATAGAGTAGTTATGGGAAAGAAGATCAAGGTGGATCGCTATTGTAATTAATGGTGCCTATAGTCATCTTTATAATCTTAATAGTTTATCAGCTCCAGAGCAACCAGTGTGTTTTATGGCGACGATAAAATGTCTGATGTTATGACCATTAAAATCTGGAAACTAGGCAGACAGCTAGGTGGAATGCGGTCTGTGTGAAACTGTAACTCCCTCCTACGTACATACAAGCAATGGCAAAAGAATTAAATACATCAACATCAGCCAGTGCAACACCTTTGTGCCTTTTGCGGTGGAAACCTTGAGCCGTTGTTGCTAAAGAGCTTTTAGTTTATCACCTTGAAGTCTCCGTTGACCAGTGGACTGGCAGCTATTTCCGCCAAAGAACAACTTTATCTATTCTAATGGGAAACGTTATCCAGCTTCCTGGGCACGATGCCCCGAGGAGCGGCCTTCTTAGGGCCGTATTCCAGAACTCTACTCAATGCTCAAGTCAGGATTTGAGTATGGTTTAAAGCACTCGAAATCATACTCGATTCCCTTCCATTAGGGTCGTATTTCCAGTGCTTGAAATCATACTCATATCCTGACTTGAGCATCGAGTAGAGTTCTGGAATACGAACCTAAGTCTAGATGCTCTCTCTAATGAGCTATTAATACTTAAATATATATATTTTCGAGTAGTATTTCCTTTATTAGAACTAAGTATGTATTAGAGTACCTGTAATCGACGAGCGTGTACGAAAGCATTGATGCGTGTATGGTCATGACTCTTGTGGACTTTGCCCACCTGGATGAGAAAAGGGCGTGAAGTATTTGAATATAATATTTGTGTAAAAAATAACCATATTGAATTGTAGAATTCTAGCACTTTATGTTTCATTTATTGTCAATCAAACAGGCAACGGTTTGTCTTATTATTTAGCTCTGTATACGACGTGTATCAGTGGGACATATTTATTATTTATTTTTGGAACAAATATATCTTGAGTAACAGGTGAAAATGCTCTAATTACAAATCTCCACAAGTAGCACGAAAAATAAGTTATTAAGTTTTTAGTCAGCAGAAACTAAAACATAAATAAGTATGTATACATATACATAAATAAGTTGATATAACATGGCGTACATGTAAATAATCTTTTTATATAGAAACAATTGATGCATCGCGATTAAGGTAGTTTTTTTAAATAGTAATCGTAGTAGTAGCACACTATTATTTTCTGTTGACGGACAGAATGCTGGGCTTTGTACTTTGGAGTTGGAGCCTGTGTTTTCCGTAAGTCACAATGAGTTGAATGGAAATCTTACGAGTAAAGCCCGGCGAATTTTCAAGTGTACCTATACGTTTCAAGTGTACCTATGTACTATGTATACCTACATTTCACGATCAAAGTTTTTACATACTCCCACGTCTGCAAAATTTAATCTATGTCCAGTAGCCGTGAAACTCGTAGGCCTTCAGGGCGAGCGCGGACGGTCGACGACTTTATCGTTCGGCGATGATAACGCCGCGGCCGAATATCTGCACTAGACATGTTAATCAAAACGACCGCGCCGTGTACAGATGACCTTATCTTACTTTTGGCTGCATTTCTAATTTATGGATGTTTAATATTTACAAGAGTAATCAAATTGTGCCGAATTTTAACCTTCCTCTACTTATTTATATGTTTTGATACGTCCCGCTAGTCGTTTGATGAATATTTGTTGGCGTCTAGAAACTTTTTTACAATCAATCAACTTTTTTACCGACAGTCGACTATCTGGAAATATTTTTTTAAATTGTAATGAATACTTTAAAAATATTTCATAATAGCCATTGCGCATCTTAGAGATAATACTAGAATACCGTTCGAGTTCTTAGGTTTTCGCGATTGTTACACATTGGAAATGAAACTATTTTATATTAAATATACGCGATTTAAATCCGGAAAAATAGTTTCATTTCCTAGAATACCGTTATCAACAAGGTATAAGCTTTTTCAGTTAAACACTTATTCATTTAATGCATTTTTTAAATTATAAGCCGATTTGAAGAATTTGCCCAATTTATAGATACAAAAAAATCTGTCACCATTTAGGGCACTTTGCCGAAGTTACCCAATTTCATCCTAAATGGATCTAAGCTTGGTCCTAAGTATTTAATAGTATTATAAGTAATTAGATTTACTTTTAATTGTATAGAATCATATTTTAAAAAATAGCAAGACAAGAGAAGAAAGCTGCCATCGTTTTGGTCACTTTGCCGTGGGCACCCGATTTTATTCTAAATGGATCTAAGCTTAGTCATTTTAGTACCCATTAGGACCTGTTTAATTTTTTAATTCATACTAGTTTTTAATAAACCTCTTAGTTGCAACATTAATTTCTTTAACCTATGAATCCAGAGAATTTTTTTTATTCTTTTCGTGTTATATTTTATATTATATTTTTAGGAATATATATATGCTACGATACAAAGTAACAGGACAAACAAATGCCTTGTAGGGTACGACTTGTTTGCCACACATGCGACTCAGAGCTTTAAATCACAAAGATGGACTGAGGGGCACTACCGCTGCGCCTGTCACATAAGTTGACAAGTCCCATGTGGCTTCACCCTTCATTTCACTGGCATCCTTTCCCTTCAAAACCGAAACGCTGTAATGCTCGCATTATTGTTTGGCGGCAAAAATAGGTAAGGTGGCAGTACTTTCCTGGACGAACTCATTCTCAACTAGGTCTACTGCTACTTTATAAAATTGTGAAAGATTGAATGTAAGATATCACGAAGTAAGTTTTATATATAGCCTTAACACACGGTCGATTATTTTTACGATTGTTAAAAACAATCTTCGTTCATTAGCTGCATGGTTCCTCTCTTGAAAGATCTGTCGTGTTCAATTCAAGGTTGGTTGTAAAAGGGTCATTGATCATTATCCGTGACTCAATGATGCTGGATTTAAAGGGTTGTATAGATGCGCAATTATATTGTTGCTGCATCATTTCCTTTTGTATATTAAATTGCGTTGGATGACTTGCTGTGATTGTGCATCAAGTCGTAGGCTTTACGAATTTACATAATTTTGAAATGAAAGCGGAATAAAAAAAATAGAGTTAGAAGAATATAGATGCATAAATAATAAATTTAATTTCATAGTCAAATTCAAATAGTCTTTATTTCATATGTAAACAAATGACAGTTGAAATGGTAATTTTGATTAAACTCTACTGTAAGGCAGATTCCCAAGAAATTCTCAAGGTTGCTCGAGAATACCTGCAGTAGCTAACGGCTCACTATCATGTATTTTTATAATCCAAGTACGCAAAGTTGTATATAATGGTTAGTACAAAGTTTTTGTTTCACTATAGTTTTAATTTTTTTAATATCAACCGGAATTTTATTGTAGAAACGTGAACATTCCCTTTTTGTGACTTTGTGAACACGACTTCAGGAAAAGCTATCACTATTATTCATAAAAAATTATATTCTAAATTATTATAACCTTTTTACATTTAAAAATGTACATTATGACTTTATAATAATTAATTTAATGTCAATTTCATAGTACTGACAAGTAGGTTTATTATTATGATAATATAGGGGTAAGGTGCAATAAAGACTTAAATACTAGGAAGTAAAACTAGGATCGTTAACTTATATGAATATAATTGTAAAACTGTAAAACGGCAAGGTACCCAAGATTTCCCGGGCCTTGGTATGGCTATGCTAATGCGTAGGGCAAGGTAGCTGCTGGTCCTTGGGTTTCCCAGACAGCCTATTAATTTTTTAGATAAAATATTGTACAGATGACGGGCACTAGGACCCACGGGCCAAGGGTTTTGACTCCAAAAGCTGTAAATAGGTAGTCGAAGCCGAGATCCTGGTGCTTATTACTTTTTATTCTTTCCGCCAGCTCAGCTTTTATAAAAAAACCGACCTCAAAAGTTAATGGAAAGTGCGTGAAATCCAATAGATCGGATTCATCCTCCAATATTTTCTTCCAATTTGAATTGGACCACTGTCCTCTTTCTAACAAAAAAACAATAATCGAAATCTGTTCCCAAACGGAGTAATCGCGAAACATAAAAAAAACAATCGTATTGGGAACCTCCCCCTTTTTCTACACATAAAACCTATATGAAAAGAAATATAATAAATATCTACTCAATTATACTTTTCAACAATAAGACAACGAAAAATGTAATATCGTGCCGATGTTACGAAGCTATTATGCTAGAGACGTGTCTTTTCTACGGCCGATCTCAAGAAAACACTTTCGCTGTTATCTACGGGTGATAAACCCGTTCAGAACATAATCTTATATACATTCATATCCTCACTATTGAATACCAAAATATACCAGTCAAGTAGCACTCGTAAAAGTCGATGTTTTTACATATGGTTACTTCGGGGAAGAAAGGGCGTAAATACCAAACTACAACGTTTACTCTTTGGTGATTAACTTAATTTTGAATTGACGGACAGTAAGAGCATACAAATTGAACCCTACCTCATAAACAACTTATTTTTCATATTCCTTTTACGCGCTTTCTTCTCTGAAGCATCGATATGACATATGTTGGCACTTAACTACTTATATAAATAAATTGAATTTACACGGCCATGGATAGGATTGTGAAGCATGATTCAGGAGAAAAATATTCCCACAAATTGTTCTTTATATGGGCGTTGCCTTTACAAGGCAAAATTCAACGTCGTTAACATTTTTAGTGTTTTTTTTTTCAACGACAATTTCATGACGTCAAGTTAATACGAACGTATTAAATTAAATTAATACACTGTCTGAGAAACCCTTGGGCAGCTACCTTGCCCAACGCATTAGCATAGCGTTACAAAGGGGGAACGCTGCCTGCATCTTGGGCACCTGTCGCGGGGACCCTATTTTATTCATATTATTTAATCCTAGTTCTACTTTCTAGTATTTAAGCTTTTATTTTATCTTACCTGTACATTACGAACGCATTAATAATTAGAATATACACTACAAATAATCAAATCTAGAAATAAATGTACCATTGATATATTATAGCCACATGTAAGCATTACGTCAAAAGTGCTTTTTATCACATGAAAGTAGTTCGTATTATTCTTATAATAACACGAAGTACATAAAACAAATTATGGATAAGTGAAATTTTAAAACACTCGTATATAAGCGTAAAGTAGTTACCGACGAATTTCGTTAGTAGAATCGTTTAACCTCTCTCTTGAAGTGTGTAGCCTTATTAAGGATGCGGTATCAAACAACAAATCCATAAACAACATTGTAGCTTTATGTTGTTGGGTTTTTAACGAAAACTCAATCTGATTATGGTGACTGCATATACTTCATTGCAACTTGTTTGTAGTGTAATTGTTTGTTATGTACGATGTTGGATCAGGATGCATTTATTTGTTTGGATAGAAGAGGTTGCAACCCCTGCGGCGGCATGCGTTCGCTTGCGCTGCGGCTGCGCGGGCAGCGACGTCGGTTTTCACCGTCCGCTGCGACGCGTACGCCTACCCGATATAAAAGCCTCAGTCGCCCATTCACCCGCTCGCAGTGTGTGCTCGAACGTTACAGTGTCCACTCCTCCTGTGCAAGGACTTACAGTTTACCATGAATTCACGGTGTTTAATAGTGCTAGCTGCCGCCCTCGGCGTGGGTACGTAAAATTTGAACTATTTAGGGTGCGCCGAGTGTCCAGTGACAGAGGAATACTCTATCAGTTGATATCGATCGAATCGCCATTAAAGTTTCATTTCGATCGTGAAAGCTGAAGTGTGATCGTTATCACCGTTTCCACACAACGCGGTTGCAATTGCGCGAGCGCAATAAGTGTTGAGAGAAGAGAAATTGCAGTTGATGTGGTGTAACGATCGATTTGGTGCGGTCGGGTTCACACTTTTCTCATACTTGTTATCTAGGGGTGCTACTTTCTCATGACAATATCCACCAATCATATCAATAACAGGGGTGTTATGCAGTGCCGAGAGGTCGTAAATTACTTCAATAATAAGTACTCAACAGCAAATACAGAGAACAAGGTGCGAAACTGGCACCCATTCGTTTTGTTGAGACTAGATCTTTCCTTCCGCACAAATAGAAAGGTGTTGTGGTTGAATTACCATAAACATTAGCCATTGCATTTATTTAAGATTTAGTTCAAAAACGGGTAATTTAATTAATTAAGTAGCCATTGGCCTAGTTGATTAATTACACAACCTGAGACGTAGAGGTTGTTAAAATTACAATAGAATTTAATGGGAATGTCGCTTTACGATTAGAAAGAGAGTGAAAAAATTAATTGGAATTGATACTTTTTATTCACCAAGCCACAGTAAATTTTAATTTTATTCTTGTTTATTGTAAGAAATGTGAAAGTTTTATTGGTAATATGGATACCAAGTTTAAAAATAATGGATTTTACGTAATTATTTAATCATTTCGTTATTGTATGCAAATGATTAAAAAAGCAAATTGACATAATTGTCAATTTAGGAAATTCTCTTTCCGTTTTGAAAATGATCATCTTATGCTAGTCAAAACGTCCTTTAACAGTGGCATGCATTTTCCAAAAAAAAAAAAAATTATCGGCAGTATTTTGCAATAATCACGTTTTTATACATACCTGTGCTAATTAGTTGCCCAATAATCCAAATGTTACGATTTACATATATTTTTCGTAACTTCAACCTTATTACTTGAGGCTATTCTAAAACCAATACGTGTTAATGAAGTAATATACACTAAATATACACTAATGTTTCATCATACGTTGTTACAAATTGAATATTTTTTTATTCTTAACTTCTAACAAGGCCTTTAACACTATACTCTATGGTGTTTATAAAAATGAATATAAATTACAAAAAGTTAAAAAAATTTGCATTTTTTAAACATTTTGATGATTTCGTAAATTTAAGAAAATATTACTACACTGGCAGGTTTGTAACACATATATTTATGTATTTATTTATTAAGCCTTTTTAGTTGAGTCCCGGTTCCCTCCTAGGGTCCCGTGTATATCAAAATGTATATAAAATGTGAAGTGATTCACATCCAGACAATAATATTCCTAAGATCTCGTAAACTTCTATTGTACATTATAATGAAAATATCGCATTCAAATTTAGCGCCATAAATCCCACATGACAACAGGGTATCTAGAAAACATGACTTACTTGCTTGGGCCTGAAGCACGTAATTAGTATTATATTTAGTCGTAGCATATTTTAACGTACCCTGGGCGTTTAGCCCTTTTCGCATTGCAGTTTGCTGGGTCTTAGGAAGCTTTAGTATATCTCTTAACACAGCGTGGCTTTTGGCATAAGCCTTCTTCAATCATTCCTGTGAGTTCTAACAAGAGTCCAACTATTCAGTAGGGACCTGTAGTTAGCTCTAGCTTATCTTTTAGGGGGGATATAGGAGGCGTCAGTAGATACTGACGCCTCCTATTGCATTTCCCATCACGTGTTTACCAGTTTGTGCCTATTGCGCCTCATTTATCCGGCCCACATATGCTCATTTTATTAGCAGTAGAGCACTTTGTGAAATAGTTCGTTCAGGGAAGTGCTGTCACCTTACCTATTTCTGCCGCCAAGCAGTAACGTCAGCATTACTGCGTTCCACTTTAGAAAGGTAAGGGCACTGGTGATTTACAGGCACATGGGGCTTGTCAACTTATGTCTCAGAGTGACGGGCGCAGTGGCAGTGTCTTTAAGATCTTTGCGATTTAAAGCTCTATGTGGCACTGCAGTTGTTATGGGTAGGCGTGTCGCTTATCACCAGGCGCACGACTTGGTCGTCCCGTCACATGCAAATCGCAAGGATCTGAGAGGCAACGCCACTGCGCCCGTCACTCTGAGACATAAGTTGAGAAGTACCATCTACGTGTAATTTCATCACCACTCTAGCCCATCAAAACCGAAACGCAGTAATGCTCACATTACTGCTTGGCAGCAGTAATAGTTAAGTTGGTAGTACTTCCCTGCACGAACACTTTCACAAGAAGCTCTACTGTTACTACTCTTCTCTCTAAAAACTCTACAAACTATTCATATCCTATTTTAATCAAATTCTTCGTAAGGCATTGCAATTCCTAATAAACCTCGTAATATATACGATATATATATATATATATATATATATATATGATTCCCGTACAATAGTTTCCTTTCCAAGTTGATTTCCAATTGTCATCACATCACGACATCCTGGAGTAATTGATCGATGGACAGGAAGGCAACACGGCAAATGACAATAATCGCTCGACTACTATGGAGCTATAAAATTAGCAATGCTAAAGAAAGCATGCACTCCTTATTGAAAGCCTAACTTTCTATCGTAAATTGTTCGTTTCAAAGGCAATTTACTAAAGTCAAGGCTCATTGAACATGTAATTCTATAAAGTTAGGCGTCGTATCTATTCCGATTTTATACTTTGGTCTATAGCATGATACGTATACATACTCGTAGTGTAACAAATTGGTTGTACTATATAGCTTATATTTGTAGTACTTACTGGTAACTAAAAATTAATAAAAAATATCGCAAAAATAAAATCACGTTTGAATATAATTTTTACAAAGTAATGTTAGTAACGTCGAAGGTGTTTTAAATCTTGCAAAATGTACAGAAAACGACTATATTACTCACTAATTTTAATTTGATGGATGCACCTTTTTCTGTGTATTTGTTTGCAGCTTTTCTGCTAACTTTAACACACTTTCGTAGCGAAAATGGTAATTCTTCCTGTCTTAGTATTGATAGAAAACACTCGCGTTTCTGCACTAAAAACAAATTATCATCAGATTTTGTAATCAGCTGCAGCTGGCAGGAAGTTTATTTGTTTCTAAATGTAGAAGTCATAACATATTACACATACATTACATGTTTATAAGAGAAACAGCAGAAAAGCTGTAAATTTATACACAGCAAGAATTGGATATTGACAAATGGAGACTTAATGATGGTGCGAATGCACTGTTTTTAGATAGTTACTTATAATTTTCATTTTGGTTAAGGCCATTCAAAGTATCGTCCACTTCGTGCAGCGTGACTTATGACATTGTTTAGGATTTTCTACACGTACCCAGTTCTCACGGGTCGCTTTGCGTAACACTAACATTTTCTTTAACCTAAAACGATGGGAATTTTAATTATTTACACCTGATGGTAAAATTTATCTATTGTTGTAAGTGTAATGTTTATTTATTTTTATGCTGGAATTATCGCTTCATCAAATTTCTTTAAGAATTAAAATTATTACAATTGCAATGTCGATAAGAAGATTGTTCGTATCTTCATTTCAATCAAATATTCATAAAGTTATTAAGGCAAGCGTGAAGGTATCCAATTAAATCGTTCTCGTAGTGCGTGCTGGAATCTGTAGAGAAGAAAATGGGTGAAAATTATTCAGTTGCTTGAGTGCGCAGTGAATATGACGGGCTGATGACCATCTCTCATAATTGTGTGATGAACACGAGTTTATTACGATAATGGTCGGTGTTAAACGTCGTAATTGTTATCCACAAGATTCCTATGATACGTAAGAGGCAATTACATGAAAAACGTGAGATTAAGGGTTTATTGTTCATGAACAATATACATTTTCATGCCTACATATGGACAAGTGAGAACATGTTGACAATAGTAAAATAATTGCAAATGTCTGCAAAAAACTGGTATAAAAATGAAAGTTGTCAAGAAAAAAACTTTGAGTCAAAAATAACAGAAAATCGTTATTTAAACAAGTGTTATTTAAAACTGGCGCAAGTTACGATCGATGACATAATAAGAGCTCGAGATACAAAAGTGAAAAATAATATAGAGTAAGAGTGTTAAACGAATCGAGACACAAACGAGATCGAGCTATTTAGTTAAGCACCTACTAAGTAATTTGCTGCTCTCTCTAATTGAACGTAAGTGGATGATTGCGGAGTGACTGCCCGATCCATTAAGTGTGACATGTAATTGATTGGGAATAGAAAATGAATAAAAGCATAGACTGCAAGGTTCTAAATAAAGAGATTGTTCGAGATAGATACGTTTATATAAATATTCGGGATTGTTCACTCATAACTTAACACACGTTACCAAAATTCATTTTATAAAGCATTACTGATCTCGCTTTTTTGTTCGAGAAAGTATTCTAATGTAGTTACGTAAATTGCATTAAAATGCTTTATTTTTATGGGACAACACTCTACGCTTGTAAGAAACTGTTTTAAATTCGGAATACATGTCGGGTTATCTAACAAAAGGTCTTCTTCTGATGTAAGAGGTCACTGTCTTGCCGGAAGTCGACTTGTAATTAACAATTCAATAAGACAATGCAACGGAAATAGAATTTTTTAACATTCCCTTCGATGATATCTAACAAGTTTGAGGCTAATACAAGATATCTAAAGGCTATCTTTGTTGAGTCTGTGTTTCATACACTTGGCTGTTTATGCCATATCATAGAGAAGTTCTTTTTGGTTTTCGACTTATACAATACGATACTATTTTTTTAAGAAATATCGTACAAAGTACGTTATGTATTGAGTGCAATAAAATTCCAAGCGTTGTCAAACTTTTCCAACAATTATTCATCATTATGTCGTGCGTTTAACGGTTTCACGCTTGTAGCACGTATTTGTCGTAAAGCTATCGGCTTAACACAGGTAAGTGGTAGGTGCATTTGGAGATTGTCTGTCCTTGACAAATGGAGGTATAAATAACCTCTTAGTCCCGTGCATTGTTGCTATTTTTTACGATTCCGTAGTTTGTAAGTTGTCGGCATTTTTCAAATGCCTTGTTTACGTCATGACTAACATGCATGCATTATAAGGTGTTAACGAGAGTTATTAGCGTATATTTTGAAACATAATATTTTTATATGTTTTTAAGAAACGGTACCTATTGCAAGGCTTAAAAATGTAATAAGAGAAAAGTAAGTAAGATAAACTGATGACCTCGGTGACCCTACTCGAGTTTTCTCGATATAATAATTTGGGAATAGAATTTTTTTATGATATTAAGTGACGGAATCAACAAGTCATGCGCCTGTTGGTAAGCGACAAATCTGTCCATAGCAGTTGCTGAGCCACTCAGAGCTTTAAATAGCGAGGGCATTGAACTGCGCCAGTCACCCTGAGGCATAAGTTAACAAGTTCCATGTGCCTGTAATTTCACCAGCACCCTTACCCTTTCAAAACCGGAACGCAGTAATGCTCACATTACCGCTTGGCGGCAGAAAAAGGTAAGATGGCAGTACTTCCCTAGACGAACTCTTTTACAAGGAGCTCTACTGCTATAATCATTTTTCTAAATTGATTCTAGCCTGGGTGTGCTAAGCCTCGGAGTGATTTCCGATTTTCTGATTCTCACTGTACTGGGAGTTCCTTACTTTGAGGTCATTAGTGTAGCTGTCTTTCACATTAGTATTACAAGTAATAAAACTTGTTTATTCTATGAATTGGCGCCATGAATTCATAGTTTTTTCGGTGTAGGATCATATTTTAATCAAGATTAGACAACATGATAGCAGAATCTCACTAAAGAAATAAAATAAATGAATGTAATAAGATTATAATTTTGAAATAATTAGGAAAATATTTCACGAGTCCCTATTAAACCAAGTTGCCCCACTGCGCCAACGCATATGTTCCAATGATCGTATGTATGACTCGTAATTTGTCGTCGGCTTTAATAGTGGCTATTACGAAACATTTATTTTTATTTAAGTCAGTCACAGTTTACGATTACATTAAATAACAATAAATTTTACATTTAATTATATTCATATTATAAAATAACGCACACACTCAACATAGCCCCGCACTAGGGAAACCCTGTATCGCGGGTGCCATGGCCACACACATAGACGACCACAAATTACACCCAAACTCACTCAATAATTGTAGGTCTTACAACTATTTCTCCCGGCCCGGGAATCGAACCTCGAACCTCTGCATGGCAGTCCGGTTAATATTATCATTATATTTTTTATTTTGCGAACAAAAGAGAAAAGTTAACGGTTTTTGGTGCGTCAAATATTTATAATATTTATTGTAATTGGCTGAAAATATTATCTTACTGTTTTTAATATAAACTTAATATTGGTTATAATTATGATTTTATTATAAAATCAGTAACCACATAGGAGTTCTTTTGAAGAAAAAAAAAGGATGATTGGTGTTGAACTTTCTCCGCGCTCCGAACATTAGATATCACTTACTATTATTACATCGCATGACTAAATGGAACATACGAGAATTTATGTTTCATGTCATCACGACGCGCCGGGACCGAAAGGATGCGCGTGTTAACGAAATGCCCCCATTAAGTTGTTGAGATATGTTACATTGTATTCTCTGAAGATACTTTCACTGGCGTAGTCAACAATAGTTATCTAATACTATTTTAAAAGTTACGTCATTTTCGGACATTCACAGCGTCGTGTCATAATAATTTCTCTTAGAGTACAATTAAAGAAATTACTCTTAGAATGCGTTGCGTGCTTGTGATTCTTTTTATTCGTCTTTTTTGCGAGACGATTGACTGATGCGTTAAAAATATTAATTTATTCATCTATTTGTTTATCACTAACAGTCCTCCTTTTGTTTTTCTTAATAATTGTGATATATTCCTTTTTTGAAAATAACTTTTATTGAAATTTTAGAATTCCATTAGAGTTTAGGCGATAGTATGTCACGATAAATAACAAAAATTAAATTTATGAATGTATATTTTATGCTATTTCAATTAAAATAAGGTATAAATTGCAAATTTCTGATTCCGACCTTGGAGCGAAGTGAGGCATTTCTTTCTGCCTTTCAAAATATTGAAATTTATACCTTATGTCAATGGTAATAGCATAAAATATCGATAAATTTAATGTTCTCTGATGATGTTATGGACCTTTTTCCATAAATAGATTCCATCACGATGTTTATCTTGATCGTTAGCGAGAGGAAAAAAATCATACGTTATGTACGTAAGGATTCAAATCGTCGATCCCTTAACTGAGAAGCAGCCATTTTCCCACCAAGCTACTACCGTTCTAGAATAAACATAACACAAATTTCCCCCAAAAAAGATGCCACATAGTTAAATGGCAACTAAACACTTTTTCTTTTAATAAATTCGTGCACATTCATTGCCTTTGAAGCCTCATATATCATTATAATAAGAATTGATCAACCAGATTAGATTAGCTGCGTAGGCAAATAATATTTTATTAGACAGATGTGTTTTAGTTTCGCGTAAAGGTCGGAGATTACGACACCGGGTCTGCGCATCGCATCAGCATCGATAACGAAATCGAAAGTTCGCCTACATTCGACATCTTGGGTAGGTCAGCTTGGGGGCTTTCACCTGTATTACTTAACGCGACCTTTAATATTGGATAGTGCTTATGAGAATGTAGCAAATGTTTGCTCTTTTGTTAACATGACTGCACAAATAACTTGAACAAATTTCGGTGAGATAACTTATTATAGCGAATGGGTCATCCATTATACCTATTTCTTGCTTCATCAACATCGATTAATTGTCATAATTAACACATCGAAATATTTCTAATAGTTTAAGGTTGTCGAGATCCATGTTATCCAATGATAATAATAAATAAGATTAAGTAGCACTAGAGGTCCTTGTGAAAGAGTTAGTCCAGGTGTGAGCATTACTGCGTCCCGGTTTCGAAGGGTAAGGTGCTGGTGAAATGCACATGGGACTTCTGAACTTACCGACTCGTCCGAAGAACAGAGTCCGTTGTGATTATATAGCGAAAAGAGAATAGGTACATTAGGAGAATAATATCGATATTCAAACTAAGGCCCATGCAAAGGTGTTTTGAGAATTTATATACCTTATTCGTTTTGGAAATATAAAATCAAACAACCGTCGATCTGACATCCACAGCGAAGAAGAACGAACGAAATGTACTATGTTCTCAGAACAAGGAATCTTGCACATACATTTTTGTTCTACGGATGAGTCGTTATGTTTCAGGGTGTCGGGCGTAGTGGCAATGGCCCTCATTTCTTTGTGATTTAAAGCTCTGAGTGGCACTGCAACTGTTATGGACAGGCGTGTCGCTTACCACCTGGCGCACGCTTTGTTCGTTTCGGCACTTAGTGTTATAAAAAAAAGATAAAATAATATGATGAAACAAAATGTCACTCGAGATTCTACCATGAAAGTGTGTTAACATCAAGCTTGACCCATATAAATTTCGCAATTAATAATAATGGCAGTAACTCGTACAAAAACATACACTAGTAACCCAAAACTGGATAATTACGACAAATGCGTAAGTTGTTGCGTAAGTTCTCATAACAAGGTAGTAACTGCGTAAGTGACAAATCGATAATTATGTGAGCGTGCGCGCGCGCAGCCGCAGGGCTCTGGTGACACCCCCGCTTGCGCAACGTCACAGGCCGCCGCGCGTGTCCCGGTTTCCTATATCATACTAGGCGTGTCAATCACATCGGTAGATACACTTGAAAATGTCTTAATAGAACGTGTTACGGTGACGAAACCGAACTTGGCGCAGAGCTTTTGTTCACTAATCTCCTTTTCACGACAGTATGCACAATCGATCTCATGTCGACCCTATACTGTATGTCGTCGGCAAAATTTGAAACCTCGTAACTTCATTTTCAACGAAATTCTTTTTTTTAGTTTTCAAGCGCTATATCGGGCAATTATTGTACATAATTATTTCTAGAAATTTTGTTTTTTGTGCCTCAAAAGTTCGCATTAACGGAGGTTTCGAAGTTTACAAATTTAGCCCACTATATTGTTATCAATTAAACAGCTATAAAGTAGATGTAATACTCAAAAATCACATTTTCACACTCTGTTTACAAACAATTTCTTTCCACGTCTATTTGGTCACTGATCAGTTATAAAGATAATCGCAAAAACATCAAAGAATTTGTTGCCAAAGTTGAATAAGACCTGTGTAATTGGCGTAAAATATGCAAACATGGGGAAATAGACCAAATTATCGTAAAGGTTGGTCTAATTTCGACTGCTGCCACTGGTTTGCCTCACTGGCCAGGAATCCCAGGCATCCATAGCAATTGTGGTTTACCTCGATAGTGTCGTTTACATTTACAAGAAAGGTTGACGAGGTTGTAAATAGCCGAGTAAAATATATTTGGAATTGAAATACCGAGCTAATGTAAACATGGCAATTTATTTACGAATCGATAATAATTTCAATCTGTAACATATTTAATTGCTGTCGGACTTTTATTACGACATTAACTGCCTCCATGGCCGAATGGTTACCAAGCTGGATTGCCACGCAGAGGTCCCGGTGCGGGAGAAATATTTGTATGGCCTACATTTATTTCTCTCGTGAGTTTGGGTGTAATTTGTGGTTGTCTACTTATGTGTGTCCATGGCACCCGCGATACAAGGTTTCGCTAATGCGGGACTATGTGTGTGTTAAAAGAAAAAAAAACGACATATGAGTAGGTATCCAACTCTGAATTGTTTACCAAGCAGTTGCATTGAGCAAATGTATCTAGATTTGTTATTCCTCTTTATCACTTCGTACTATGGCAGAATTTAAAATGCTAATGACACTGGGTGCACAATAGTCCTCATTTTGCAACACTAACAATCTACAAAGTCAGTTGTTGACGATTACACGGAGTAATTAGTGTCTATGGACACATATTGTCTATACACCTACTTTCCTATGCACACATATCGCAACCATGTTCTACCTATTGAACATTTCTTCAACGCCTCCATAATAATGACCCACAGGTCATTAGACGCATCAAAAATGTATGTGTGCCACTTAATTCGTTACACCGTGTACTGTTTGTGGATTATTCATTGGTGTATTATTATGAAACCAGGTGCTGCCAGCTTTTCAAATAAATAACTGTCTATTACATAAAAGTCTATAGTGTCAGAGATATTGTTACTGTAAATATCGGACACCAACACAATGTTTTGTTCTTTCAACGATGTTGTTTGAGAATAAAGACAGCTAGATACGTAAAGTAGGCAATGGAATTAAAACAAACTGGTGCTATGATACATACGCTAGAGTACTACCATTGCAAAATTGTGTGGATGAGCTAGGTCCCAGTAAGTTGTAAATGTTAACCGGTCCACAATTGTGACATAACAGAAGAAATCTGGGAAGGCAGTCGAAACGTTTTGCACATCAATGAGCTATGAAGTAATAAAAAGTAGAGAAGCCCTTCAATTATAGGTACAGATTGGTTGGTATTGTTTAGAATTACTTTTTTATGCCACCAAGTGATGGAACGAATTACTCGTGCGCCTGCAGTTACAGTGCCACTCACAGCTTTAAACCACAAATCTCACAAATCTCACGGGCACTGCCATTGCGCCTGTAATTTCACCAGCACCCTTACCCTTCAAAACTGGATCCCGCTAATGATTACACAATACTAACGCAGTACTTCCCTGGAGCAACTTTTTCATGAGGCACTTTATGGTACTACTTACCGAGACACTCAGGAACAATGACTAGAGAAAAGAATAGTGGACTAATTCGAAATTGTTGAACATCCGCCATGTTTTTGGGTAATCTCTGTAGTGGTATATTTTTTCAATCGCAGAATAGTTGGTTATACATCGCCAGTTGCAGAAAAATGTATTGGAGTTAGTGATAGGACCAAAACTGTTACGTAAAACTATTTTAGTTTAAAAGAAAATTTTAATGCAAGTTACTATCTAGTGCAAGAAACTGATGCCGCAACAACTAGATTTCGTACTGTTGCATTTGCTCAGTGTAATTTAGCGAACAATATCTAAATTACATAGAAAAAGTTGCTATCACAGTTAGCCTATTTCTCAGCGTGTACAACACTTAGTCACGCGTGCGCGAAGCAGTGCATAACACACTACAACAAATACATTGACAGAGATCTAAATGTCTGCACAGTGGTTGTGCGCAGGCGTTGTTGTCGCATGTCGCAGTGCGCTTGCGACACAGCTACGAGGTTTGTCGCGTCGCATTCCAGAGAGAAAGAGCGGCCCTGCCCGCGACCGGTGCGTTGCAAAATGTATTGCGTGCCATAATAACTGCTTAGCAAACCCTGTGGTGGTTTATTTTGTAATTTCAATTAAAATTCAAGAAGATCGTGTTTGGATGCGTCGCTTTCTTCATCTTCGTATCGCAATATTGGCAGTTTTACAAATATTTGGCTCTTGCGTAAAGTATATGCTATAAATTATGCAACCTGCGGGTTCAAGCGCGGTCAAGATGCGAGTTTACATAAATTGATAAAATTAACTCTTTCAATCGTAATTATTATTGTATAGATTTGCAGCAAATTTTTATTACAATACACATTTTTATTACACCTTTTTCACAACTTTCTCACAGTTCGTTCCGTCACTTGGTATTATATACAAAAAAAAAAAAATTTTGCTTTGTCGCTGTGACCTAATCAATTGAAAATAATCTGTTGTAATCGAATGCACGTAGCGTAACAAACTTATTTGTGACATTTTATTCTACAGCGGTCGCTCAGGAGACGTTCAAATGCCCGGACGACTTCGGCTTTTATCCTCACCACATTTCCTGTGACAAATACTGGAAGTGCGATAATGGAGTAGCTGAGCTGAAGACCTGCGGAAACGGTCTCGCCTTCGACGCTTCCGACTCAAAGTACCTCACCGAGAACTGCGATTATCTCCACAACGTTGAGTGCGGAGAGAGGACACAGCTCGGTAAGGATTTTTTGTACCAACTTGAATAAAATTTTTGAAAACATGTAGAGATAACAAGAATGGTTTTATCCAACAAAGCGCAAAGTTTTGGGTCTTTTATGGACATTTATACAGAGAACTTGTTTGTTTATTCTTGTTTTTTTTTGTTTGTAATTATGTCACATATATGTGTAATGATAGAGGTTAGATTTAAAGATTCGATGAAAGAAATTAGGCGATAATTGTGTCATGCATAAATAGAATACTTATATTTTATACTTATATCACATGTGACTATATAGCTTCTAAATATTGAAATAACATGTCATATTTATTAAGAAATAACTTGTACCCAAATACGACTCGGCAAATTGACTAACGATAAAGTGACGGTCAAGGTCAATAATTTGCATAAATTTAATAAAATTATGTAGATTGCGAATGTCCACCAGGTTGCCGTTGAAGGTCATCAAGGTAGGTGCGATCTGATGACAACTTACTGGTTTTTGTCGCAGTATTGCAGAATACTACAAATTTGAACTAAGCATACAGCGACGAAGAGAACATGCGAAACTTTATCGTGAATAAAGCGCTCTCTATCATCTTGTAATTCAACGCAATATTGAAATAATGTTTTATTGCATAAAGGCAGCGATATTATATCGATATTTTGTCGTGAATTAATCAAATATTCATTTTGTTGCATAACAGTTTATGTTTTTAATATTATCTATGCAAAGTTTTGAAAGACGAAAATAAATTATTACAGTTTTCTTAGAATATTTTCTGTTTTCAAACCTTGAACTAGAACCACTTCGTGATGGTTCTTTTGGTATTAGTCGTGAACTACTTTTTGTGTCTGCGTCAGGTCTAGTCTAGTCGTGGATTAATATATCTGTCAGTTTTAATCGCTGTTCATTTACTATTTATACCTATCTGTCGACGGAGACACTTCGGACTCGGTATTTTTAAATAAATAACATTTTTCTAAGAAATAGCATTAATTTTCTTTCTTTAAACATTTTAACTCACATATAATGTTATTCTTTCACAGAACCTCCAATCTCTACTACCCACTGCGAGAGGCTGTACGGTATTTTCCCTGATAGCGCCAAATGCGACGTGTTCTGGAACTGCTGGAACGGCGAGGCCTCTCGTTACCAGTGCAGCCCTGGACTCGCTTACGATAGGGAAGCCCGCGTCTGCATGTGGGCTGACCAGGTCCCTGAATGCAAGAACGAGGGTAAGGTTCTATTTTCTGTCATTGAAAATTATAATAGGGGTTGAATGCTGTTCAAACTCTTATTTTTATATATAACGACAATATAGTCAGTGTGATGTTCAAGATTAAAAGAATAAGATGAAAGAAAAACATTTTACATATGAGAATCATGCCACTTCTCTAACAGCACATGAAATTCTTTGAGCACATCTTTCTTTTAGCGATTTTCTTCTTAAATAGCACCACCGCTGCCGCTGTTCTACGTTTCGGTTTCGCCTTCCACACCCCCTATTCACGTAACCTTTTCCGGTGTTTCCCAGAAGTAGCGGGCGGTTTCTCCTGCCCCCCACCCGGCGAGGTGTCAAACGCCGGCTCCTTCAGCCGACATGCCCACCCCGAAGACTGCCGTAAATACTACATCTGTCTCGAGGGCGTAGCCCGTGAATACGGTTGCCCCATTGGCACCGTATTCAAGATTGGTGATGCTGACGGCACAGGCAACTGCGAAGACCCCGAAGATGTTCCCGGATGGTAAGCCGATAATTCTTTATCTATCTAATCTCTCCGCGTTCAAGTAAAACAGTCTTGACTAAGACTTGGACGCATGTTGAGATCTCTTCTCAACAGACCTGTGGTCATATGTGGTGCAGTGTTAACACCTTAATGTACATTAAGATCCTGTAACCACCTCCATACCAATGTCATTCCTGTGACTAACAATTTCTTCCGCACTATTTGTACATTGACGTTTAACAAGTTTAAAATTTGTAACTGTATAATAAGCACTGCAGAATTCTTTATCAATAAGGATATTTTATTATAGAGACATAATTAGGTAATTGGCGTTAGCTTCTTATACGCGCTGATTTGACGTATTTGGTAGGTAGTTAAACAAGTTGCCTTGTTAGAAACGTAGACTTTCTAGACCCGGCCTTATTAAACAACTACTTCAAAATAATAACATTGCGTTTCATATTGGTTTTCTCCTACAAATATCTTTACCGACAGCGGTATCTTTGGCGTTGATAGATAAGACTGGGTTAGAAAATGTTGGCCCAGTTGAGTTCGCCCACCTAAATACCAGGCGGCTATGTGGTTCGGAGCCTTGCACGCCTATTACGGCACATATTTTAGGCCAGCGTAGAAATTAACATGACTTAAGGCAAAACGCTTCTGTAGTCGGTCACACTGCGACCATTTTCAATGTCGCCCGGTGTGGGTAACTGTGCATGTTAATGACCGTTTGTTTCATGTATCTAGTTGACCATGTGCGCCCGTAACTGTAAGTTGTCAATGTCTTGAAAAGCAGGAAGGAAAGGATCCGGTCAGCTGCTTTTCGGTTTCCGCGCTGAATGAAGGGCGGTCACTTCTGTTAGATCAGTGTATTCCCTTCACTTCGTTAGTTCCCTTTAGGAAAAATAGTATTTTAATATTAGAATGGTCATCGGGTGACGTAGATAGCTGATTCCTTTGTAAATACACAAATTTCTACTTACAAATGATAACAAATATTTATCTAACAGATCTAATAATTGTAGGGCCTCGCTTAGAAACGGTAACAACATAGCAAGATGTTTTTTTCGAAAGTTTCAACCTCCAAACCACATAATTGCAAGCTGTAAGAGTAAATATACTTATATTTGAAACAGTAATCGAGAAAAACAAACGGTTAGATAATGTTACTTGGAAAAGCGAACGGGTACAATTCTCGTTACCGTTTCAAGGTAGTTTACTCGATGTTGCTAGTTGAACGAGAATCGGTTACACAATACTGAGTTAGTGATGTAGTAAAAGTTGTCCGCACAATGTAAATGTAGATTAAGAGATGAGGTGGAAGCGGCAGGCAGTACGAGTAAGCTCGAGTCCATTTTCAGCGAGGACTACTACGGAGACCTGGACCTGAAGGCCATCAGGAAGAGCGAGCTGCTGGCCGGCCTCCATTCCGCCGACAGCCAAAGCCGCCTCAACCAGCCTAAGCAGCTGAAACCCCGTCCCCAAAAGGAGAACTAAACAACCCACCCTAATTCCTTAACTTTTATAATACTCACATCTCTAATAAAAACTGATTTTCTTCGCACATCACGAGCAACCACATACGCAATGAATACAGATCCATAGTTTTTTTCAATAATATTGCTCTTGGTGTGCGAGGTCTGTTCCAGATTGATAGAATTTTGGAATGTAGCTAGTGAGGCCGATTGATTTGTATTCAATTCTAGTTGCCAAATACTTTTCTTAAAAACAGTTTCAAGAGGCATGCTAGGAAACTAAAAAGAACATATCGCGATAGAAATATTTATTTTATGTATTGTATAAGTTTGATAGCCTCACGCATTGTCGAACCCGGAAATCTTTGCCACTGTATAATATTACATTATGTACCTAATGAAAAGTAGGACGTTTAAGATGTAGGTGTGCATTTATCACTAAGTAGTTCTGTGCAAAGGAATTGATAGAGGATGTAGTTTCCATCATTGGTTCTGGCCCCCATGACCTTGTAAATAATATATTTTGTACTGAATAATTTCGCTGCGACTGAGTGTTGTTGTTCGATAGAAACTGTAATACTTAAGTTTTATTTTTAGTGATAAAATAAACAAAAATATAAAAATTAACTGCTGTGTATTCAATTGACAATTCTTGTAGTGTAGTTATGCACCCTTTTTCTTTAACACCTGTCCACTTTCACGACCACAGTCTTTGGTTGTACTGGTTACTTTCTAAATAATCTTTTTGGTTTCAGTAACTTTCTTGCTTTCTATTAAAACTGTATAAAATAGCACTTAATAATAACACACAAGGTTCTTTATGGCACCGACTGAAATCCTTGGGTATTCAGGTATGTTCACTATGACTTGTGTTGATTATGTTTTCTATTTATTAAAATGTTTTGGAGAATTTGGCTACAAAACCTATTAAGTAAATACTATATACATTTTAAGACTTTAGTGGTTCTTCACTAAATGGTTATCATTACTTACAAGTTTCTTACCACGATATGATTTCTTTTTATTTTCCCGATATTTCGAGAACACGGTATGAGTTCTCGTGAGAAGTCATAAAGTGGTAAGAAACCTGTAGTTAGAGGTATAATCATTAAGTAAATCCAATTCTATGTCACACTTTTTCAATTTCTCGTTAAATGGTGGCAAGTTCTCACTTAATAAAATTAATTAACACTGTGTATCGTGTAATATTTTACAGCGAAGATTACTACGGCGACGTGGATTTGAAGGCGCTGAAGAAGCTCGGTTTCTGAATGACAAGGAGCGGCTCCAAGGACAGGCTGAAATTTAACCCTTTCGACCTGATCTAATCAAAAGCCTCTTCAGAACTTTGCTGGATTGATCTCATATTTGATGAGAAACATGCTAAGACTTTGCATAAGGATAACATCACATAAAATTAGAAGTAAATCGTACATCAAACGATGTAAAATGAGTGCCATACGGCATTTTATTTCTCAGAAACAAAAGACGTATGCGCAATACGTAGAATAGTGACTAATCCAGAATTTGCTGACGGGTTGGTTTTGTCAGAATTTGGTGTACAATTTTGTGTCAAGGCCGGTCATAGGTTTATAAAGTGATGTCTGTCTGAAGAGGCGCTCGATTGTGTCTTCAACTTCTTAATTTTATGGACTGCATTCGTTCGATTAAGCGTCTCAGTGTTAAGAACGACGTACTCAATTATACTCATTTATTTTGTCAAAAATTATTATCATCTCGAATGATAATTATTGCCAAAAAAACGCGGATATCTTTCAAATTGTTTTGGCATCGCACCAAAGTATGTACGCTGGTGTTGTGTCGAAATTGATGTTTCAGTCATAGTTAAGATAGGATAGTATTTTATAATATGTAAATACATCTTTTTAACACGTCTGTTGGTTTACTTTGTATAAGTAAATGTAACAGAAAGGTAATGTATAATATTAATGAATAAAAATTACATTTAATTTTGTACTCTTTATTTTCTTCCATAGTCTATTCACCTACTGCACGATACTTCATTCTACTTGACCACCTAAGACCCTGTGTACATCAGAATGTACATAATATTATATGAAGTGGCTCAGACCGATACCTACGATCACGTAAACGCCCAGTGTACCAGTGCCCTAAGATATCTGAACCGTCTGTTTGGTTCTGAGTAGATCAGTGTGAAGAAAGGTTTTTAACAAACTTAACCTTTAACCCGTGACCAGTAAAATTAATTTTGGTATGACTTCCTTTTTGCATCATTACTGAATGACATTTTAAGAAACATTTTAGCATATTCGATCTTTTATTACTTTACATTAATACAAATTTCAATCAAAAAGCTGGAATTCACAACTAAAATATTTGAATGCATAAGAGTATTTTACATGATCACATGGTATCTACAAAAATGCATTTTTCGTATAAAGCTGAGGGCATCCTTGCTTGGGTCTGAAGCATGTAACTTTAATTAGTACATATTAATGTACATTAGGTGTATAGCGCTTTGCGATTGTAGTTTGCTGGATCTTAGGAGATTAAATAACTGCATATAGTGACAATAAGAAAATTTTCACGAGATAGTGTATGAAATATCTTGATAGCCTTTTCACCTATACCTAAAGTACAGACGGTAGTACTTCATGCTACACATTGGCGGAGTTCCGTTGCACTGGAGGCGATATTTGAACAAAAATGCTACACAGCTTGATGTGCTGTTGACTGTACAATACATGATGCAAAGAAAAGCTGAACATTTGTAAGGTATCGGGAATCAGTTAACGTGCCAAAAATATTGACGGTGTCCCTGAATTATAACTAAAAATATTAAAATGTAAAAATATAAATGCAGACGTTAGTTGATTAATGTGACACTATCACATCTTATAATTGACACTACACAACAAATGTAGAGTCTACTTTATTTTTATCTACTAAGCAATAGTTCCAGATCGGAGCTGGCGGATGGCATCTTGACGAGAAATGGCGACGTGTGTGGATGACCAATCTGAGAAATAAAAAACAAAACACAGTCGTTATGAACAATGGTGAAAGGATTACATTACCATCACAACAGCTAACGTGGTGGGCTAGGCTTTCCAAAATAATTATAACTTTTTTTATAAAAAAGGAATCAAAACAATCAAATCAAAAGAATCTGTTTTTTGTTGTTGTTGTTTGCCAAGTTTTATTCAAATCAATTAACGGAAAGTGGGTGAAATTCAATACACCGGCTTGACCCCTGATTTGCCACCCCTAAGGGTCCACCTCTAAAGGTGGAATATTTTCTCCGAAGAATTGATTGAGGTACCAACAAAAAAACAACAAATTGAATTGAGAACCTCCTCTTTTTAAGTCGGTTAAAAATAAGATTGACAGACAAATCTTACCAGAACTTTCCTTATTATCGTTCAGAATTATCCTTCTAAATATGAGTAGACTGATTAATAAATATCTTACTTGAAAACAAGACGGGAAATGCCTGATGGGCTCTAATAGCAACTATTGCAAGCCTCATTAATATTGCTGCAAACAAATTAAAGAAAGTAAACAAACTACATAACACTTAAAAGAACAATGAAAAAGCAAATCTACTTTCTATGTAGACTAACATTCGTGATGGGAGTTCTAGATCAGATGAAAGTATAGTTTTAAAACGATGTAAAGTGAAAGTTTCTTGAGCCGTATCTTAATCCGATCTAAGATGCTATACAGAGACTTTTTATCCCCGAAACCTCTTAAGGAACAAAAAGACAATAGAACAAAAGTTGTGTGGTTTAAATTATAAGAATGTTTACAGTTTCATCCAGTACAGTACAATGTGTCCTATCTGTTATATGTCAGATAACATGTAACAAATTTTCAAAAAGGCATGAGCAGCAAGTATGTAAGAAAAGAGTATTTTAAATTTAATTTAATGTTTATTTTTGGAGATTTAATTAATTTTCATTTATTTAATTAAATTTAGTTTTAATTTTATAGTTTATTTAATATGTTTTATTTGCCTTCTTTTATTGTATTTAATTATTTTATAATTCAATTTAATTTCTAATTTAATAAGGATCAAATTTATTCGTTTTTTGGTTGTTAATAAATATGTTTAATTTTTAGGATCGCAAGATCTGCGATCGTAACAATTTTCTTAAAAATTTTCTACCTGAAATGAACCTGTAATGTTCATGACAACATTTTAACAAATACATTTGTACAACATCTATACCTATATACCTACTACTAACTATACCTTTGAAGTTTTGCTTTTGTGCCTGTCACAATGGTATTTACATAGCTACATAGTGGTATTTACATGATTTCGCAAATCTACACGTTTCGAGGTTCTTTATTATACATTTTTAGAATTTTGATTGAAATATTCCATGGATTTTATATAAAATGTCCCCTTTTTGTCTTTAAATAAAGAGAAACCAGAGAATTTGTACGTTTTCTGCATGTATGGTATGCAAATTTCAACTTTTCGTTGTCCTAACCACAGATCCAAAGCCAACCAATTAGAAAATTATATTGATAACCCTGAAACAAAAACGTTTCAAATGGTGTAATCATTGATTTGACATATGATACGACACTAACTGCCTCCGTGGCCCAACGGTTACCGTGTTGGACTGTAACGCAGAGGTTCCGGGTTCGATTCCCGGGCCTGGAGAAATATTTGTATGGCCTACATTTTGACGTTTTTTTACGTTTTGAACGTAAACATAAACATTTTACAATATCACATTTTATGTTCAGACAATGGCACACCAGACTACACATTTTTGTTCGAAAATCGCCTCCAGTGCAACGGGACAAGATACGTCAATGTGTAGCTTGATGTGTTGGCGTGTGTACTACATGTACAGAGTCAAAAAAAAAGCACGTCAAGCTCGACACTTAAGACTTTAATCCAACTCTATGCCGCTTACGACAAGAACGTATAAAGTGTCAAGCTTGAAGTGCTGTTGACTGTACAGTATATTTACACTAATTAACCATGAAAAGTAGTTCTAGCGAAACACACTAAAATAAAAAGAGGAAACTATGTTGCTTAGGTATTGCTACTTACTTTGTTGATTATAAATGGTATTTGAAGATATAGGGGCAGACAATGGTATGTTAGGAGGATCCGCTGTGACTGGTGGTATGGCTGGAATTACGGTAGCTATTAATGGCGGTGCTGCAGGCTTCTTCCCATCGGTAGAAGGTGAGGCGCAGGGTGTTTCTGGGTTAGATGGAGCTGGTTGAGCAGGCTCAGCCGTAGTCGTCATAGAATCTTTACAATTCACTCGGTAGGCATAATCACACACTCCAAGTTCCTGCAATGAAATTATACTAAACAAACGCATTGATTACGAAATAAATGTTGTAACAAACCCACTTTATGTATTAGACGGCCTTAGGCCAGAATGTTTACTTTTAATTTACTAAGAATCCGCTAGATGGCATTGATCCATTTGGCGTTATTTCTGAATTGCGGTGTAAATTTTCCCTCGAATGATGACTACTGTAACATAATTTTGTTTATGTTGAGAGAAGTTGGAGAATACGTAGAGCTCAGTAAGGCTAACCAGAAGTTGAGACCCTTCTTGGGAACTGCTGTTTGTATCTTCTGATATTGATGTACGCTCATATAGTGTGAAACTTTAGTGCCCATCATATGGGGTAAAAATCATCATCTCGCGGATAGGGACACAGTATCGAATCAAATCGCATAAAAAGTATCCTCAAAAAAAAAAGTGTACTCAAAAAAGTGTATGATTTTTATTTGAATAAATGACTTTGATTAAGTCGATCAATAATTGATCAATTCAATTATTTGTCCTTTCACATGATTTGTGTTACATAAATTTCCTCCTCTGTATAATAACTTAAAAACAAAAATCTATTTGGTAACAGTCTGTTTCTGGTTTTTGATATTGTATTTGCCTGCTTTTGAGAACGAACGTCTTGAAGAAGGAACTTAATTGCGATTCTTCAAATATAATGTTTGTGAGATAGGTGTGTTAATTCAAATGATTCTAACTACTTTTGTATATTCTCATTCAGAGACAAATGGTGGCATACACTATACAGCCAAGTCATTTGTGATGAAGGTTACCATTTAAAAAAAATTGCAACGAGGCTTGCGTTATGATATGAGATGTCCTAAGTAGGAATTAGTCAAAACGATACGATACTTGCTAAAAAGTATTAATACCTGAAAAGTATCTAATGAACAGTATCGAGTACACAAGTATCGGTATTGGAAGGAAAAGTACATGTACAAGTACAGTACAAGGGACACGGAAAAAGTATCGATACTTTTTGGTATCAAACCAAAAAGTATCGATACTTTTTCCATGTCCCTAACATAGGGACTCGCGGAACGGTTTCCGGGAGCCTAGTTCCTTCTCGAACAACTGCCCGAACCTTCCGTATATAGGGTGGAACTGTATTGGCGTCATACAGGGTGGAATTGTGATTCACGGATATAAACCCCTTTTTCTAACAACAACTTGGAGTTTTGACTTGGCTGGAGCTGCGTAACATCATCCGACGATAGAGAGAACCTCCCGCCTTTACAAGGTGGCAATAACATTATGTTCTGGCTGTGAACAAAATATTCCTAATACGGCTGTAACGTGGGTAGGTAGTGATTTGATAGAGTCGTAAAGATATTTGTTTAAAAGAATTTGCAAACAGAAACACAATGATCGCTTGCGAACTCGAAGAGTGTTTAAATAATAAATAAACAATGTTTTAATATAGTTAAATAAAGTAGGTAAGCTATTCTTACGACTGCGTCAGACTGCAAACGGATTCCGGATTCAATTGAAGTTATTCGACACAATTGTTAATATAAAATCAATAGAATAATAATACAAATACAATACAATAGAGCATTTACAAACAGTTTTTTTTTGTATTTTACGTTACCTATTTATGCATAATATTATATGAGAAGGAGATCTTCCGATTACACTCAGAATGCCGCGATAGATCTAAAGAATTCTGGGTCTAGAAAATTAGGTGGACAGATCATATCGCCAAATATCTAAGGACCTGTGTTTCTGTACACGATACGTCCAATAGTACAAAGTAGAGGGAAAGTACAAGAAAAGCAGACCAAACAATCAGATGGGAATAATAATGCTGAGGAGAGAGAGGAGAGAGAATATCCAATATGTATTATGTATGCATGTATTAAGCCGTTCATATGCAGTAACGGCATTTGTCGTAATTGAATATCAGAATATTATTGTACGGGGTCCCCGTTTCGCTATACGGATCGCAAAAAACCAATTACGGGGTTTCTGTATGGTTGCCACCTTTTGCTACTCCATAGTCCATCCAAGTATCAACAACGCACTGACTGAATTCCCTGATTTACTCTCACACAGTTGTGCATGTTACATTAAAACAGTACGGTGAACACCGACGTATTGAGGTGATACAAATAGATAATAAAAGTGCCGTTGAACTTTCTAACAGCAAAAGTAAGGTTTAACCAAAGTTTGACTCTAAAACGCATGTTTTTATTACTAATAAACTACTATCATAACCGTACTTTTTATACTTTAAGCAGTGAGCACCGATTTTTATTATCTCCTGTGTTAAGGGTTGGGTTTTTTATAACGCCAGTCTCATGGATTCACAAATTTAGGTGCAATGAGAGCTTTGTATGAAGCGCTAGCAAAAAGGCACTTGGAATGTAATTCATTTATATGGAGCCCATACGAAAAAAAGTATAAATTGATGTTGGAGCGAATACAGAACAAGTTTACACGTTTTCTGTATCTTAAACTATATGGTGTGTACCCGTTCTACCTATTAATGTATTCTACTTTGTTTGTGCTAGGCATAGTGGGTTACAACAAATTGGAAGTCAAAAGGGACTTAAGTTTGGCTAGGTATGTATTTATGTTATTGCGTGTCTGGGTATCCAACCCACCAGTGTTGCAGTTGGTGGGGCTGTGTGCACTGGACCAGGACGTGTGGCGGCGGCGACAGCCTCCTTCTGTTTGCGTTACCGCGAGCGCGCACGAACTTGTTAAAAGAAGCACCCTTTACCCGAATGTTGCCTAACCTAAATGTTATCACTAATTTCGTGGATATATTCTGTTGTTCATTGAACGAATTCGTAAAAGCGGCTTTGTGGGTTTTGTGTTACCATAATAATAATAATAATTTATAAGTAGTTGTTAAGTTTAAATTAAAGGTAATTATGTAAGCCTTGTCGTCGACACTATCGCATTAGGTACAACCTGTAATGATAGCTGTAAGTTGGAAATAATTGAATAAAGTCACGTATAGTGGCGAACTAGGGGATGTATCCGGTTTTGGGGCTTCCGGTTTCAATAAAACTTGGCAAATAGATGTAATTCCACGAACTTTTGAGGTCGTTTTTTTACTACTCTGTACTGAGATTATTTTACACAAGAATGCTGACGGGATCTGCCGTCAGTGATAAAGCGTAATTGTTATATTGAATCAAAGAAAAGTGGTAATATTTTGGAGTGCGTTACTATAGTACTGTTCATGAACGGGTTAAGCGTACATATAACATTATAATTATTTACCTCGTTGTAAAGCAGGTCAGCTGGACAATTGAACTTAACAGGCGTGGAGTCAACACACACGAAGAACTCGTTGCAATGCTGCTCGTTGCGGAAGGACTCGAACTCCTTGCTGCACTTAGGTGTAGTTGGTTGAGATGGAGCAGGGGGTGACGGTGAATCATCTATAACATCATCATCATCTTTAACCTATTTATAGGTCCCACTGCTGGGCACGGGTCTCCTCTCAGGCGAGGATTTAGGTCATAGTCAGTTACGCTGGTCCAATACTAGTTGAGGACTTCCCGCGTTTTCCGAGGCTTGTGAACCTTCTTCGACGTACAGATTTCACCGAAAAACTCATGGTAAATTTCAAATTAAATTTTGCAGATAAATTACGAAAAATTCAGAGGTGCGAGCCCGGTTTCGAACTCACGATCTCTGCTTGAGAGGTGGTAGGTCAAACCATTAGACTAGTAAGGCTTTAACATAGTTCATCTGAATAAGCAATGTTGTCTTTTTTGAATAGAACGAATGTCTATGTACAAAGAGCAACCACTAGAGTTTCTTACTCATTCTTCCGAATGGAATCTACATTACGAAATAATAATATAGTTTAATTAATTTGATGGTTTCAAGAGTAATTTGCTTTCCCATAAAATAAAGACACCTTCGATTTTGACTTTTAAGCACACTTTGCAAATAAATTGGTTAGGGATAAGATCCCTTATTTAGCGGAACAATAAAAAAAATGGTAATATAAACTGGTAACGTTTAAATTTAAATAAATGAGAATTTGACATGACGAAGCTATTAAATTAATGTTGTACCATCGGTTTTACACAACCTTACTAAACATTTATTGAAGAAAATTAAATAAAATGTATTTTTGCTTGGGATTTGCGAACAAGCAGAAATAGCTGAAAATATAAAAACTGTAGCCGTTTAACATTGCCTATATCAATAGCAATAAAAACTAGTGGAGTATTTTTACAAAAATGAAATATGAATACTAACCGTTGCCCGCGACTTTGTGCACGAACCTATTTAGGGGTTGTTTTGAAGAATCCTGATATACGTGTGTACTTATTTTATATTTAAAGTATCCAAATCAAGTTCGAAGTAAATCGCACCACGCGTTAAAACGTTCCCATACAAATTTTAACACACCATTTCACCGCTGTCAGGAGTATTTTAGAATAAATGTCATATCAATCCTTTACCACTTGCATTAAAGAATATTTATACTAAGTATCATATTTGTAAGTTCAAGGAATGCGATTTTTCATATAATTCACACTCGTGGGGGTTGAATTTCGAAAAATTCGATCTAAGTACGCCTAAACTAAATAAAATTAAATTCCGTCAATTTTTCATGTTTCTAGGACTTTCAGTTTTAGCTGTGCGCACAGCCACCAGTGAACTGCTCCGGACCCTACTCCTTTAAATATAGAGATTATGATAGTCAAAAAGGCTAAGAAAAATTTAATAATTAAAAACGTGTATAATAAAATATATGTTCTTTTTTTAAAGATTATTGAATGTCACGATGTTTTACTACAATGATGTTCAATTTTTTTTTGTTATTACGCAACTAGTTTGTTATCAATTATTACAATAAAGATCGAAACACTAAGAAAAATTCATTCGATCCGGCTGGATGCTAACCAGCACCCTCAGGCAATCCGTGCCAGACACTCTGCCAATTAAGACCTTACAAATTCTCAAAAAATAATTCAGTATCATGATAGTAAAACGTTGAGTATGTAACCAGAACTCTTGTTTGCGCTGATATCATAAATTAGAAAACTGAAATAGTACAGCGCCAACAACTAACCTGTGTGTACGTCTCCGTATATTCCAAAAATATTCTGTATTTATTGTAATAAAGATAATATCTCTATCAATGAGGGCTGTTCCATTCGGTGGTGTGGGAAAGACAGCAAAATATCTAATTACAAAACAAACGGAATCACATTTCATCGGTAATCAAATATTAAATATGTAACAACTTTTGTCCATTATAGCAAAGCTCAAGTTAAACTGGTCCATTTGAAGTGAAACAATTGACGATACCCATCAATTGTTTCCAATTCGAACTGACCAATCGGAGCGCAGTTGTCACATTAACGATTTGGCACAATAGTTTTCAAACAAATTAAATGACATTTCGTCTCTATTTCTGGTTATATACTCGATTGAATGTCACGAACACATCGTGATATTCAATAAAGTTAAAAATTACAATTAGTAAAGCGACATCTTTAGTCAGCAATGGTAGCTGTAAAGGTACCTCTCTGAGTGAAGAAATAAATCTCTCACAGAGGCGCTACGGAAAAAAAGTCGTTAAACACTGAAAAACAAACATTTGCAACAAAGCACATAGAAAGAATCGTAAGGTCTACAAGTTCGTTCCGGCAGGCTTAAATGGCAGAGCATCTAGCGAGGATTGCCTGAGGGTGCCGATCGAATACATTTTTCTTAGTGTTTCGATCTTTGTTAAAATAATTATAACAAAATATGTTTTATTTATATTTCCCTAGAACAAATATAAGGAATTATACTATAAACCTCAAGTGTGCAAATTCGGCGAAAAACTGTAAATTAATGTCATGCCAATAAAAATAAACAGGACAATGTCGTCACAAGTTACAGCACTTTTTATTAAGCAAACAAGTTTAAATTGTTGAGCAACAAGTCGCCGATAGGCTTTACATAACATCCGAGTTGGCATTTTCACTCACATCTGACGACATCACGTTAAAGATCACACGTTTCATTTCCACATTGATTGGTAGAGCTTGTTTAGTTCGAAGAATGATTTCAGTACAGTAAACCTACAAAAACCGATAGCGGAACTTCCTTAGATTTACAACATAAGTGTAACTTTATGGTTAAGTAATTTAATTCACATTAATTGCCTTCGTAGCCGAACGGTTACCATTCTGATCTGTCACGCAGAGGTCCCGGGTTCAATTCCTGGACCGGAAAAATATTTATATCGCCTACATTAATTTTTATTCGCCTACATTACTCGTGAGCTTCAGTGTAATTTGTGGTTATTTATGTGTGTTCATGGCACCTGCGATACAGGGTTTCCCTAGTGCAGGTTTATGAGTGTTTGCGTTATAATTATTACATTAAACATTACGAATGGTTATTCAAAAATAAATTAAGTTGGAATTCTTCTCTTTTAGTCATGGTAAAACCGCCTGCTCTGACTATTACTAAATGAATAAAGGCTACAACTAAAAAAAATATGTATACAGGGTGTAAATTTGAGACGGGGCAGCAAGGTCACCTTAGTCGTTGTAGTTACAGGATAACGGGTCTAGAAGACTGTCCATGAATTTCGAAGATATTTTGATTGGCACTCACAGATTTTGAAAAAATGGTACAGTCAGCGAGATAAAAGGCAATTTTTACAAAACTTTAATCTCATCATATTTACTTACTTACACTATATATTACACTTATATATACTATATACTACACTATATTACACTTACTTGTCCTTTTATTGCAATCCACATTCAGGGGATAATCGCAGTACCCTTCCTTAGAAAAGAGCAATCCTTCAGGGCACTCCTGTTCAAACGCCCATCCATCCCAACAGTTTAAAAAATTCTTACAACTCTTAGCAGGTATTTGAGCTCTTTTGCCACCACATTCTAAGTTTGGTGCGACAATGAGTTCTTTTCGAGGTACTGTCAGGAGTTTGTTTTGATAGATAGGGTCATTGTTGATTTGTTGAATCACTTGGTCCGAGACAGGGATCATGTAAGCGGTCGGGCCCCCGAAAGTTGAAGGCTGACGGGAAAAAAGCTGAGTTAATAAATCATAACTATCATCTCACTTTGATGGCTAAGTGATAACGTGAAAAAATAACGATAATTCGTATAAAAAATAAATTGTTTTATTTATTGAGATTTTTTGTGAAATAACTTCACTAGTTTGTTATGATTATGAATACAAAGATCGAATACACAGAAAAATCTCGCCGACCCGATAGGACTCAAACCCACGTCCATGCTGCACCGTTGCATTGCTCTTACCAACTGAGCTACGGGTCCAGTTACCGAGCCGTCGAAATTCTCCTATGTGTTTTTTTTGTTATATATCTTTCTTTTATTTACATTAGAGTTGTCTCGATTTAGTACTCGTTGACTTTTTTCACTCGTTGGTATAGTAAAGTCACACGCTTTCAT
This sequence comes from Hyposmocoma kahamanoa, assembly GCF_003589595.1. Lineage (NCBI taxonomy): Eukaryota > Metazoa > Arthropoda > Insecta > Lepidoptera > Cosmopterigidae > Hyposmocoma > Hyposmocoma kahamanoa. Next base: position 6,401,425 of record NW_020653945.1, read on the forward strand.
AAAATGATTTTTTTGAACAAATTATCTATTATGTAAAATTGAGCATAAAATGTTACCAACTAATTTCGTTTGTAAAACCTTTAAACCTCTTTCCAGAAAAATTGTCTTTTTGCAGATGTGGTGTAAATAAACCAAGGTTGCGAAATTTCAATAACTCATTTTAAGCCTAAGTTTCGCTTAGCCCTTTCTAACTTTCAACTGTCGAAATGTGTTCTTATAGAAATTTCTTTTTTTCTAAGATTTTTTACAATACAGATTATATAAGCTTGAGTTGCTTTATACCAACTTCTTATATCCCAAATGGACTCTTTCTTGAAACGTTGTAATTTTGCGACAAACTTATTTTAAAACTAATTAATTAAACTAAACTTATTTTTTTATATAGATTTAATTAAACTTATTTTTAAGTTTTAAGACAAACACTCACGCGGAAAAAACTGAAGAATGGCAGCTTCTCAGCGGTTTGAGTAAAATCGTAGTAATACGGATTTTTATAAGTTTTCACCAGGTTGCCTTCTTCATCATAAACTGGAAACAAATAATAATTTTCAAATGATTATTTATTAATTTCGTATTCCATTTTCAGCATATTATCTTCTTAATTGATCGTATTTTGTTTTTAATTTCAACATCACTTGAACAAGATACAGCTGTTTTGTTACAAAAATGTCATATTCAAATCTCTTTTATCCGACTTCAAAACAGGAGGAGGTTCTCAATTCCTCTGTATTTTTTGTGTGTGAATGTTACATGATTACTTTGACATTTGTCATCCGATTTCGGTGATTCTTTTTTTGGTGGAAAGGGGTAGCTCCGTAGCAGTCCCAATAAAATTTGAAAAGCAAAATATTTTACCCAAGGGTGGCAAATTAGGTGATAAACCCGTTTTATAGAATTTCACACACTTTCCGTTAACCGATTTCAATAAAACTTGTCACAATGTAATTCCAATGAAAACAAAACACAGCGAAAATGGATATGCAAACTTTTGACGTAGGTTTTTTTAAGAATACGATTTAACGCGATCATACCAACTGCCCTAATTCCCTCCCGCTTGTCAAACAACCTAACTAAAAGAAATTCAGCCCTGAAACAAAAACTCCAACTCCAAATAAGTCACACGTCTCAAAGAAAGCATTTCGCGCGCGGTATAATAATAAATTATCCAACTTTTTTACATAATATAAGAAACAGTACCTACTCAATTGTATCGTTACTTTAAACTCAACTCACCGTGGAATATTACTTATGGTATGAAAATTACCAATGGATAATGTAAACTTATTTTTATTCCCTCCAAATAATCATCCATCATTATTCAAGTAAGTATAAAAAGATAAAAAACGTTAATGCAATTTCCAGTACATCATGCATCTTGATTGGTCGACCACTTCAAAAGTGTACGTGGATACTTGAATAAGGTTTGATTTGTTCCTTTGTAATGATCAATGTATGATGTAGCAAAAATACTACGTCTTCTTTACTGATTGTGATATCAGGGTAATAAAAAAGACAGTAAATAATTATAATTGCACGATTTTGTTCCGACTTCCCCTTTTTATCATCGGGGGACTAAACAAAGTCCGGAGTCCCACCTGTCTGTTGCAAATATTCTAAGGATTCACGTGAAGCGTTATGCATTTATATGGCGAACGGATTACCTGAATGCCATAGTTTGAGTCTTTTCAATGCGAGAGTGAATTTTAGCAGCAGAACTCCTTGGAAAAGAGTTCGATCAGAGAAGTACTGCCGCCTTACTTATTTCTGCCGCCAATCAGTAATGTGAGCGTTACTGCGTTCCAGTTTTAAAGCGCAAGGTGCTGGAGAAATTACATGGGACTATACATTACTGCGTTTGGAAGTGTAAGTTAAGGGTGCTAGTGAAATTACAGGGACATGGGAATTGTCAACTTATGTCTCAGAGTGACCGGCGCAGTGGCAGTGTCCCTAAGATCTTTGGGATTTAAAACTCTGAATGGCACTGCAACTGTTATAAGCAGGCGTGTCGCTTACTACCAGGCCCACGACGGTAGCAAGTGCTTTCGGGAAACGCAGATGTCGGCAGTGTTTTCCATTCCTTTGCCGTATGCATCAGGAAAGATAGAGGAAAACTCTTCGTGTTTGTCGCGTCTACTTTCTAGTAAATCGAAGATGGTATAGTGAGGATGTAACTAAACTATTGAATTGATATTCAATTACTTTTATGTGACATTACTCTACTAGTTTGTTACAATTATTAACACAAAGATCGAACACCCAGAAAAAATCCTTCGATCCGTATTAATAATTATAACAAACTAGTGGAGTAACTTCACATAAAAACAATTGAATATCAATTCAATAAAAATTTAAAATACAATTAATAACGACATCTCTAGCCGGGGCGGATAGCTGTAAAGGTATCTAACTGGGTGACGAAATATCATAGATTTCTCTTAAATGGCGCTACGGCTAAAAAGTCATTGAAATAACCAAATACAAAGATACGAGACGCAAGCACATAGAAAAATTCGTGAGGTCCGCTGGTTCGTTCCGTGGCTTAGTTGGTGAAGATGTCGCCGTTAGTTCGAATACGGCCGTATCGAAGGAATTTTTTCTGAGTGTCCGATCTTTGTATTAATAATTATAATATTTTTTTTATGTAATACCAAGTGACGGGACAAATAAGTCGTGCACTTGGTATTAAGCAACACATCTGTCGCGGAAATCAGAGGGACACTTTGGTTGCGCCTGTCATCCTGAGACATAAGTTGACAAATCCCGTGAGCCTATAATTTCTCCAACACCCTTACTCTTCAAAACCGGAATGCACTGATGCTTACATTACTACTTTTTTTATAATGCAAAGTGACGGGACGTACAAGTCGTGAGCCTGGTGGCAAGCGACACGCTTATCCATAACGTTGCAGTGCCATTCAGAGCTTTAAATCGCAAAGATCGTAGTGGCGCTGCCACCGCGCCCGTCACCCTGAGACATAAGTTGACATTTCCCATGTCCCTGTAATTTCACTAGCACCCTTAACTTACACTTCCAAACGCAGTAATGCTCGCATTACTGTTTGACGGCAGAAATAGGTAAGGTGGCAAAACTTCCCTGGACAAACTTCTTATTATTTACATAAATAAATAATAAGTAAATATTAGACAATATCATATACGTTGCTCCGATCCCACAGTAAGTAACTAAAGTACTTGTATTAGGGAAATCAGAAACAACGACGGTACCACAAACAAGAAAAATTAGTTTCTACATTGACCCGGCTGGGGATCGAACCTGTGACCTCAGAGATGGCGACACTATGAAAACCGCCTGTTGTTGGTGCTTTTTACTAGCGTATTTTTTAATTGTTTTTCTGTTGTCTCCATTCTTTTACATATTATGTAACGTGTTTAATAAAATTTATTAATGTGTTTTGTCTGGTTTTGCACACCCCTCCATATTTATACAGCCGCTTGTTGGAAAGTCTATGTATGATACCTTTTTGGACAAATCGTTAACCTCGGTTATATATACATAATCAAATGTATGCTATTAATAATTATGTAATGCATAGCGTACGGGCTTTTGTATTTCCAAATCAGATTACAATTTTAACAGACATAAAAGCGACTCTATATTTAGCTTTGTAGTGACAGACAGGTATCTCCCAATGCGAATGTAATCCTATGTAAAATACGTAGCTAATAATTCTCTGCGTATTAAATCTTATGGAGATGAGGAGTGCGCATAAGTAATCGATGGACTTGCCTTTCTATGACTTTTTCCATCAGAAAATATATTATAATTATACATTATACTTGTATATGACAGGTTATAAATGCATTAACGATCACTTATTGGTGGTAATATACTAAAAGTTAGTTTGTAGAAAAGAAATTGAGGTGAAAACCTTACAGGTGGAATACTTTTTCAAATTTAAATGGGACCAATACTGAAGTGCCCTCTTTCAAACAAAAAAGTAATCATCAAAATCGGTTCATAAATTATCATCAGTAATCGCGTAACGTACACAAAAAAAACAGTCGAATTTAATGATAACTTACTGCCTTCGAGGCCCAACGGTCACCACGTCTGCCACGGAGACGTCCCGGGTTCGATTCCCGGGTCGGGAGAAATATTTGTAGGGTCTACATTTATTTTTCTCGTGAGTTTGGATGTAATTTGTGGTTGTCTATGTGTGTGTCCATGACTTCATGGAACTCGCAACACAGGACTTAACTAGTGCGGGGCTATGTGAGTGAGCGCGTTAAAAAAATTGAAATAATAATATGTCACACTATCACCCCAATTGCCTGATGTCTTACGTGATAAGCTCACGCCTTTGTCCCTTAGGAGAGGCGGGCAGAGACCATGGAACGGCACCTGACTCTATCGTGACACAATTTTCTAGCCTCACAGAAATCAACTACTTCTGTCAAACTAGCGTGTTCCCTGCACTATGAGTACAGCAACGGAATTCACTCCGAGGCCGGAATACCCATACTAAAACAAATTTAGAAAAGAACATTTCCTAAGTTGGTCCAACCGGGTATCGAACCCGGAACCTCCGTAATCAACGCTCTCAGTGCAAACCGTTAAGCCACCAAGGTCGTCGATATACATAAAATAAAATAAAATAACTGCTTTGCGTTATTATAATTGTTTGACTTCAACATTTTATTGTAAACCTTACCACAGTTAATTTACTAAAATATTCAGAAAGATAATATTCTATGGAGTAGCGAGTATGTTAATATTAAAAAAAAAAGAAATTCAATATTGTATTCCAGAAGCAATTAAAATTGTACTTACATAGCAGCCTCTTCTGTCGCACACTTTTCTCTACCTTCTCCCTAATTTGACTAGAGTCGCTTCTCACATCGTAAAACGCCAAAACCGCAACTACGACAGTCAATACTCGGAACATTTTACCAATGGATTCGAACCCTTAAGGATAGTCTGAAGGCAATGTCAGGGCTACAGGCTCGGGCTAGCTTTTATAGCGTCGGTACTCGAAAACAAGTACCTACCTATACATACGTGGGCTCTAGTTTTAGCCTCTTATAGGGCCTAAAAGGATATGCTTGTTCTACAGTATCTGCATATTTTTAACATACAATGTTTATCTCGACGAATGTATTTTTTAAAGATGATATTAATCTTGTGCATTATAATGCGTGTAATTTTTTATTATCTCATTGTGAACAGAGATATATCGTTCCGCGTTTTTGGTTTATTGCCCATTCATAGTTCTTGTTTATTAAGGTGGTGAACGAACTGAATAAATAAGAATTCCACAAAATTTATCGTTATCGCTGTAGGATTCTGTGGTATTCTAGAGCGTAAGCTAGCGCATTTCGTTAGTGAATCCGAGACTACACAAATCTAGAAAATCGGACCCACTTCGAATGTCGCTTGTGCACTAAGTCCGATTGAAATTGTAGAAAATACGAATATCTCTTGTACACCTAGAGACGAAACGATCCGTTTCGGACCGTCATTTCACGGATTCGGAAAGAATGCGAATCGGATACAGAATACAGAGCGAAACCCACTACTGGGTACATTTGCATAACATGAAATTCTTTTAAAGTAAAACTCCTATTTTATTTAACAAGCTACTTGTTTGTGGTCTGCAACGTTATTGTATAAACACAATTGTCATAGTCCAGTACGCCAACGTGTAGACAGTACATCCTCTTTGGTAGCTAGTTTTAACAACTTATATAATTATATAATATTATGTGTATTGTAAATGCTGTTTAACTTACTTATTTGGAATCATGCTGTAGCGTCTAGGAGATGACTTTTTGTCTCTTTCCTTCGAGATCCGAAGAATAAATTCTTCAGGATTTGCGTCCACGTATCCGCGTGCTATAAATAACGTCTGTTGCGTCCGACATTTCGAATCGGCTTCACTATCTAAATGTATCAATGTATCATAGTCACCGACTTGCATCTCGATAGCAAGTTTTGTACTAAGAAATACCAAGTTATTTTTGCAGGTGGAAGGAAGTGGTAGGAAGAAGGTGGTAGGTAATGTTAACATTTGTGATTTGTGATGTTATGGTTATAACGGTATTGATATATTTTTTGTATAATATTAAAAATATTTTAATGATACTGCCTTTATACAATAACGCAATATTGCGGAATACTGCGTTTTTGAACTAAGCATACAGCGACAACAAAACACCCAACTAATTTCAAATTTTTATTTTAATACTACGAGTATGAGTGCTTTATGAGTATGTATGCTTAATTCAAAATTGCAGCGATACCATCTAGCGAAATGGTTATTGCATTCCGTCGTCCCTATAACTGGGGTGTAATCAAAATGTAATTAAATGGAGTCAAAATTATTCCTGTTTCCATGCGGAAGATCGCCGTTATTACTTCATATCTTCAGATAACGTCTACAACCCTATAAAAGGAATTATGAAATTATAAATGCCTTATATTGTTTTTAGGTAATTAGTAAATAAAAATCGTAATTGAGAGAAATTTTACTATATTTTAATAGCAGTAGGTAGAGCTCCTTGTGAAAGAGTTCGTCTAGGGAGGTACTGCCGCCAAGGAGTAATGTAAGCATTACTGCGTTCCGGTATCACTTACCACCAGGCGCACGACTTTTTCGTCCCTTCACTTGATGTCATAAAAAAAATGTAATTTATGAAGGAATATACTCTAAAATTTAACACTAATTATGTCTTCTATCAAGAAACTTCTTCATAGACACGGTTATTTTATTCAAACAACATCACTACACTATTGTAGCGTCTCAACGAACTCTATAAATAAATTGGTTACCGTACAGCGTTATCGAGATTTCAAACGTAGCATAGAACTAATGACGCCTATAGAAATCTGTGAGGTGACGTTGACCTTTTCTAGTGCTTACGAAGCAAAGTCAATGTGCAACTCATTTTAGCAGGCCCCTTTCACGTTATGCATAATTTCTTATGACCTGTTATAATGTAGACATTGACAGATGCTTGATGGTGAATAGATGACTGGACTCTAGCCTTTGTTGTGATTTTCTTGAGTCGAATACGAGTGCTTCCAGCGATCGGCAACCTTCCCTTTTCATGATCTAAGTTTCTTTGGAAGAGCTTTTATTTTCATAAGTAGTTGTGGTTGTTATAATGCCCTCCTCGTCATTGTCCAAAACGTAAGCAAAGAAATGTCTTTGTCAAAGTATGAGTGCAGGTGTACTAAACCTACTATTTTTAACGGAATTGGAAAAGGAGGAGGTTTTCACAGTCTACAATTTTAATTATCTATCATAAAATATTAACAATAAATAAAAACTTTAATAACAACGCAATAATTTATTAAACGCACTACGGAAACGATAAAACATTCCAGTTCGAGAATAATAGCACAAATGACATCTATGACACGACAAAATGGCGGCATAAAAAATGTTTTTGATTCCTACTGTGTTACCAGAGTCATAAAATTATTTGCGGCCGTAAACATAATATTTTATTCTAATCATTGTATACAACGAAATTTAGTAAAAATATATATTGCAAAATGTGAATTGTTCTAAGTTTTATCAGGTTACAGATTGAAAAGAGTTCTAAACATTTATTATCGTCATAAATTTTAAATGGTAGTTTCCTAACTACCATTTAAAATGATTGTTTTTTGCTCGGTTATCCCATGTGTTTACATTTTGGACACCTAATTATGATGCATACTATAACGCACTTGCATTACCGTAACTTTAAGAGATGTACCATGATGCAGGTGGAAGGGTGTTAGTAGTGACCGCTGCGGCATGGTGATATAAGGTAGAAATAATTGAGTCGTTGATTGGTAGATGACTGGTTATATTTTGGTTATGAAACTTATTTAGTACGTGAGTCTTTATGCTGATTTATAGTGTATGGTCGTTACTTTTGCTAGCACTAAGATGTGCCTGAATGTTGGAAGAGGGGTTGACATTCTGTCACATCTGGTGGCAGGTACAAGAGATATTGGCAAGTAAAGTTTTATTATCACTTACGCTGATCTAGCAATAAAACTGAAAATAAATAAAGTATTAAAAAACCGGTTAAAAAACCGAAAGACATTAAAAACAGAGGGAGTTGTAGATCTTGTTTTGCTGATTCCAACTTAAAAACTCGATTTCACTAAAAATATGATTATATTACTTACGATAATGAGGGCAGTATAATAACTTTAAAAGAAGTAGATATCGATAATATAAAATAAACTGACCATTAAAGATGCACCTTAAAAAAGTTCTTGACCTTTTTGGTAAGGAATAATAAAGATCCCAATCGGGAAAAGCAATTTGCAGAGTAACTTGACAGAATTCAATTAACCCCACATAAGTTAATATTAAGAGTCTGATTGTCTTACTAAATATAGTCGAATAAGTTCATAGAAGAAAAATTTTAGTAGCAATACAGTTCCTTGTGAAACAGTTAGTTAGTTAGTTTCAGAGAACTAATGCTATCTTACCTATTTCTGCCGCCAAGGTTAATGGGAGTATTACTGCGGTCCGGATTTTTTAAAATAATATCAAGTGACGCCACGAACAAGTCATGCGCCTGATGGTAAGCTATACGCCTGTATATAACAGTTACAGTGCCACTTAAAGTTTTAAATCGCAAAGATCTGAGGGGCACAGCCACTGCGCCCGTCAACCTGAGACATAAGTCGACAAGTTTCATGTGTCTGTAATTTCATCAGCACCCTTACTGTTCAAAACAGAAAGGCAGTAATGCTAACATTACTGCTCGGCGGCAGAAATAGGTAAGGTACTTCCCTGGACGGACTCTTTCATGAGGAGGCTCTACTGCTACTAAAAGTAGCTTACGTCTCAGAGTTTCTCAGTTCTTTTTCTCTTTTAGTTTCAGTTCTTTTTTCTTTAGTTCTCAGATTTAAGGAAGTCCTGAGCGGCTTTGCAACTGTTACGGACAGGAGTGGCGCTTGTCACTAGGCAGACGATTTATTCGTCCCATCACTTGGTGTTATAAAAAAATTGACTAGTTGATCTTCAAACATCTCGTTTCGTTGGGATAAGTTTCTGAAGTAAATTGTTGTTCAATTATTACTTGTTCGTCAAGCCAATTAAATGTCCATAGTGTAACATAATAACACATAAGGCGGCGACTGTCGCTTTGTCCGAAGGTGCACTAAATCTTGCAGAACGTGAAATATTACATTCCGTTCTTTGGGTGGGCAATGGCAAGCCCTAAAGAACCAATAGTCTTATTGCTTTTACCCGTTTAATTACAGAGGACACTGCGAGATGGGTACCTGAAGAAATGAAGAACTTGTGCATAAATTAATCAACGCAACACACCATCCAATTTGTACGAATTCTCACGATTACCTTTCTTCTGAAGAATTATTTATTTATTGTGTATTTATTTGTATTGTCCATCGAAAGATGCACATCAACACTCGGAGGATGTATGGTATTTTCGACACACGCGATCATCAATCCATTTAAATGTCAGCTCACGGCGCGGGTACGGGTCTCATCTCAGGCGAGGGGTTTAGACCATATTCCACCAGCCTGACCCGGTACAAGTTGGGGACTTCACATGTTTTCTAATGGTTGTGAACCTTATTTTTGTTGGATTATTGGCGAAAAAGGAAACGATTACGTGGATTGTTATTAGTTTTATTTAGAGAAAACTTATCTACGTACATTTGGTACAATGGCAGGCGAGAGAAAGAGAGTGACATTATAAGGAATTTATTAGGAATACTGTAACACAGGGTATCCTAGTACAGGTTCCGCTCTCTCACAACGGTCAAACACGTTATCATTTCAACCTCTGTATGTACCTAATAAAATATGAATACCATTGTGATTGGAAATAAATGATTATTATTATTGTTACTATGTCAAGTTCAATTGACGTCCTTTTGACAGCTATTTTTGACTCCTATAGTTACGTTTATAAATTTAACAACTACAAAATATTACGATTTTGGCTTTCATTACGATGTGAAGTTCAGTACGATTTCATTATGATGTTCCTTCACCAAAAAGTACAAATAGTCATAGTACAAATTAGATTTAACACTTAAATTCCAAGAAAACCAGAGAAGCGAACCCGGATTCGAACACACGGTCTTTGCTTGAGAGGCGGTTAGTCAAACCATAAGGCGACCACTGCTTTTTTTTGTTCGACGCACACTGAAAAAAAACAAGCTCTAATTTAGTATTTCACTGAAATTATTCTTAATTATTTAGGAAAAAATGAATGGACGACTTGATAAAAACAGCCGGCACCGGTTGAAAGCGGGTGGCGTAGGACCGGAAGAGTTGATGTGCGCAGGGGCTTATGTCCAGAAGTGGACACATGTAAGCTGATGGGTTCGTAGTAGCAATAGAGCTCCTAGTGAAAGAGTTCGTCTTGTCACCTTACGTCTCAGGGTATCGGGCGCAGAGGCAGTGCCTCTAAGATCTTTGCGATTTAAAGCTCTGAGTGGCACTGCAACTGTTATGGATAGGCGTGTCGCTTACCACCAAGCGCAAGACTTGTTCGTCCCTTCACTTGGTATTATAAAAAAAAAGTAGTCACGGACCATATAAACTACATGCATTTTTCTCCTTATTCAAGTAAATAATGATATCCCTGATGACTCAAATTCAAATTCAATATTTCTTTATTTGGTATTTAAGCAAATGACATTTGCTTCTCATTCGTAAGGCCGAATTCCCTGAGAAGAAACTAGACAAATGTATAAAAAACAATTATAATTTACAACTGATCTCTTTCGGCTGCCAGGCAGTAATGTGAATATTACTGCGTTCCGGTTTAGAAGGGTTAAGGGTGCTGGTGAAATAACAGGCACGTGGGACTTGTCAACTTATGTCTCAGGGTGACTGGCGCACTGGCAGTACCCATAAGATCTTTGCAATTCATAGCTATGTATGGGACTGCAACTGTTATGGACATCACTTTGTATTATAAACAAAAAAAAAATACAAAATGCAGTATCATTAAAAATGTAAGTAAGACCACCAAACCAATGTCATGCTAACCATGGTCTTAAAGTTTCTTACAATAAAGCGCATACTGCTCTTGCTTGTGTACAAATTCATGTTAAAATTCCTTTGTTGCTCGTAATCATTCTATCGTGTCTAGTGGGTGGACGCTGTAGACGCTGCAGACGTAGAGGTTTTATTGTGTTTCCTTAATTACGCGAACACAGCCAACGCACTGATTAGTCACTTAATGCCTGTATTTGCTGATTGTGGAGGCAATGCCTAGAAATGTGTGGGGGAATAGATAAAGATCGCTAATATTAATGCATATTTATTCAACACTAGCATCCACTTTACTACATTATAAATCTGTTCTGAAACCAGTGTAATCTTTAGTGGTAAAGACGTAAAAAAATATTTTGAAGATAACGTGCAGCCTATATAAAGGTTATAACGAAATGCCGCCGTTCTTAATAATTTGCATGTAATCAAAATGTAATTAAATAAAGTCAAAATTATTCCTGTTTTCATATGGAAGATCGTTGTATTATTTCATATCTTCAAATAACCTCCACAACCCCATGAGAAATTATGAAATTATTAATGTCTTATATTATATTTTTATGTCTAGATAATTAGTAAATAAAAATCGTAATTGAGTAAATTTGTATTGTATTTTAGTAGCAGTAGAGCTCCTATTGAAAGAGTTCGTCTAGGGAGGTAATGCCGCCAAGGTGTAATGTAAGTATTAATTAAGTACTGCGTTCCGGTTTCGAAAGGTAGCAGTGCTGGTGAAATTACAGGCACATGGGACTTCAACTTATGTATGATCTTTGTGATTTAAAGTTCTGAATGGCACTACAACTGCTATGGACAAGGTGTCACTTACTACCAGTAGGGCTAGCACGATAAAGTGCGACTTGCGCGAGAGCGATATAAAGCGCGATATACCTATGCGAAAATAACAGTTTCTTGCGCTTTATGTCGCTCTCGCCAATTCGCGCCCTGTCGTGCTAGCCCTATTGGGTATAACTTTTTCGTCCCGTCATTCGATGTCATAAAAAAAATTGTAATTTATGAAGTCAATAGACACTAAAATTTAATACTAATTAATGTCTTCTAACAAGTAACTTCTTCATAGACACGGTTATTTAATTCAAACAACATCTCTACACTATTGTAGCGTCTAATTAAATAAAACAAATTCTCAATTAGTTTATTCGCATGCGTGTTTATATATCGAGAAACAGAAACAAGTAAACGTAGATTTTCAACATTGTTGTTCTCGATAATGTACAAACAAATACTTATTGGTTTTGCTGGGGTAGGATCTGGCCAGAATACTCAAGGATATGTTGAAATGTTTTAGTAGCAGTAGAGCCAGTTGTACAATAGTTCGTCTAAGGACGTACTGTCACCTTACCTATTTCTGTTGCCTAGCACCATTGCTGCATTCCGGTTTTGAAGGGAGCTGGTGAAATTACCGGCACATGGAACTTGTGAACTTATGTCTCAGGGTGACGGTCGCTCTGAGCACCTGACTTCGTCACTTGATATCATAAAAAAAAACAAAAAAAAAAGGTGAAGTGAAAATAATTTTGCTGATGTAACCTTATTATATCAAGTGTGCCATTTTTTATTTTTTTTATAACATCAAGTGACGAGACTGTGGACGAGACGAACAAGGCGTGTGCCTAGTGGTAAACTAGACGCCTATCCATAACACTTGCCGTCCGCTTAGAGTTTTAAATCGCGAAGATCTGAGGCGCACTGCCACTACGCCCGGAGACATAAGTTGACAAGTCCCATGTGCCTATCAAACTAGATTTATTATTTTATGAAAGATACAATCACAAATAAAATTACGAATATGCTTTATTAAACGAGATTTCCCAGAGATCAACAGAGCCAATAAAAGTGATAGGCAATTAAGATCTCGTTCGAGATAGTAAAACGTCAGTTGCACTTAAAAATTGAAAATTAAAACAAAAACGATTCATATCAAGAAGATTGTGTCCATCGTGGAATTAATTATGTAACCATTCGATAAGACCAGATCAAAAGATTTTGCTCATATCATTAATTCTTAAGCCAAATATTTTAAATTCTATTTTGTTTCAATCAATTGTGATCGTAGCGAGTTTGTCCGAGCCAAAAATCGTTCTCATAAAGAGAAACGCAAGATGCTCGCTTTCTAGCGCATGCGCAAAGAAAGTGTTATTTGCATGATGCGCACGCGATTCGAGCAACAATTATGCGGTCATATGCATTCGAATTATGCGAATTACGGTTTATATTTGATTTTGTAACAATTTGTTTGATTTAAATTTAACATTTTTGTTAATACGCGTGGCAAAATAGGCTCTTGGACGGAACCCGACGGTTGTGTCACGAGCTGGTGTGCCCATTACACCGTACCATAATGTATGGTACCTAATGTGTTGAGCTTTGAGTAGTATTATTTTTTGAGTATCATGTAATTGACGACCTTGATAGCCTAACGGTTTACATTATGGGCGCTGGATGCTGGAGGTACCGGGTTCGATTCCCGGTAGAACCAATTTGGGAAATTAACTTTTCTAAATTGGTTCTAGTCTGGGTGTTCTGGAAGTGCCCCAGAGACAATTCCGTTGACGTGGTACTCATAGTTAAGGGAATTCCCTGGTTTGAGTCCAGGCAATTAGTGTGGTTGTGTTGCATATATTAATATTATTATTTTATTTACATTACATAATATAATAAATAACATGCCCTTAGTGATACATAAAAATATGGCTGTAAATTGTTAGCAATTATATTTATGTGTGTATAATATGTAGTATGGTTCAGAGAAATTCAGTGGTGCGCACAGGTCCTACAAACATGTATACTTGAAAGTACGTTACTATTATTCAAGTAGGCGTATTAAGAACGCATGTTTCGAAATGCAACTACAATGAGGATGAAAAAGGGTAAAAATGTTAGCACAAAAATTGTGTTCCTTGAATTTACAAAGCTAAAACTTAGTATAAATATTCTATAATGCACCTGGTAAAAAATTGACATTTTTTTCAAAACTACTCCTGAATAAGTATGAAATAATGGGGTTTAAAGTTTGTACGTGAACTTTCTAACGCGTGGTGCGATGTGCTTCAAAGTTGATTTGAATAATATAAATAAAAAGAAATATATACGGTTTTTCAAAATAAGCCCTAGAAATAGATAAATCAGGGTATCAAAATATTTTTAAATAACTTCTTCCATACATAATCGTATACTTAACATTTGTAAACTGGAATATTTATCATTTGTATTTTATTGGTGTAATATAACTCTCGTAAAAATTTTAAGCCGACGAAGTCGCGGGCAGAAGCTAGTTTTGTACAAGTATATACTATATTTTATAACAAATTTTTTACTTTGTAATCACACTTTAGTTTCGTAATAAATTAAAAAAAAAACAAGTTTTCATAAACTAGTTTAAAACTGCCTATAATTACCTAACCGCAAATAATTTACGTAAAAAATTTAAAAATTGTCAAAGCCAATTAGCGCAATTAAATTATTACAATGATGGAGTAAACAACATTTCCTATAATTGTAATTTAATTAGAAGTTTTCTTGCCTAACACGTACAACAATAACAGGATCCGATGTTAAAGAACTTACTAACGTGCGAGTAGATATGACTTATGTAATCTTTGACGAGTGGAAAGAGGATGGATGTATTGACACGGCCTTTCATTTAGTGATCGACAACTTTACTTTTGCGTGCGGATAAGAATGTAGTGTTCTGAGTTTCATACAAATTTAAATACCCCCTTTCGCCGCGACCGTTCCCCTTGTCTTTGTTTACAAGTTTGTGTAAATGCATTAGTAAATTTGTGGTTCTTAGTCCGGGCGGCTAAGAATGGACGGCAAATACTGTTATGTTCAGTGCGCTATAGAGAGTCAGAGTGGTGCACACAGCGAGCGAAATAGGTCACAAAAGTGACATTCAGCTTAGTTTAGTGAAGATTTAGTGATATTAACACAAGATGGCGTTCAAGTCGAGTATAGTTCTACTGGCATGTGTAGTTGGTGAGTGGATTTTGTTTTCGTTATTTAAATTTTATATTGTCATTGACATTGATTTATAAAACTGTTGTAGATATGATTTACAAAACAAATTATAGAATATTTATAAGTCTAATTATTTTTACATTATTTAGAAACTTTAATTATGTTTATATATAAACAAAGGTACTTTATGGTGGACTTTGAAAGAGGTTTAGTTTTGCACTAAGTAAATGTATATCAAGGACATTATTAAAAAGTGCATCGCTCATAAACTGTATCAACGAAGTTGCATTTTCAATAAATAAGTTTAGTATTTTGTGAAATTATATGAATCATTTCATACATTTAACTTATCGGTACTAGCCCCACATTCGTATAGTAGTATATCTTTGCGGAAATAATAAATGAATATAAAAATAACAATGCAACGTATATTTTAGCTTTGTTGCAATCTTACAAACACTACTTAACATTCACCACAACGTATGTTTATGATGTCAAGGAACTAACCTTGTCCAGGCTAGAACTACAATTAATTTTTAGGCATCCTTCAACTACTTATTCATTGCATAGAATAAGCAATTTATGCATATTTGCACAGGTATTATGAAGAGCCTAAGTAGCACTGAACATTATGATAGTAAATTCAGAAACAAATGCGATGCCGTTCCGATATCAAACAAATAAACTTGATAATATTCACTTACACATGGTCCAGAAACTAATGACATTAATTTGGATTTGTTATTTTTCCATTGTGTCAGATTTTTCATTTTATGGTGACGGAGCAAACGAGTCGTGCGTCTGGTGGTAAGCAACACGCCTGTTCATAGCAGTTGCAGTGCCACGCAGAGATTTAAATAATAATATGCAGTTACATATGATCCAAAACCTAATATCAAGGATCTAGTTTTGATATTTTTCCATTAAGTCATATTTTTTTACAATACTAAGAGACGAAACGAACTAGTCGTGCGTCTGATGGTAAGTAACACGCCTGTTCATAGCAGTTGCAGTGCCACGCAAAGCTTTAAGTCGCAAACATCTGAGAGGCACTGCCACTTCGGCCGTCGTCACCCTGAGACATAAATTGACAAGTCCCAACTGTCTGTATTTTCACCAGCACCCTTATCCTTGAAAACCAGGTTCGGGTGACAGTACTCCCCTGGACGAACTCTTTCACAAGGAGCTCTACTGCTTACTAAAAAAGTTCTATCTATACTTACCATATTACAGAGGTCGAGCACTGTAAACAATACTTAGTAGTAAGATACGGGACCATATTATAGTGTCCTTCCCGTATAACCAAAGGTTGATAGGAAGGGCCACTATAAGCAAAACTTCAGTACTAAAATATAGCGCTGTTACCATATTATTTAAGTAAACATCAAACGAGGGAAGTCTAATTAACTCTATGTGGGTCCAGAGACGCATCTCTTAAAATAAAAAAAAATATTTCTTTATAATTAACACAATTGTAATTAACGGTAAGTAAAAATTTATGGTTAGTAGCAAAACATTCTGTTTTCCATCTAGATGTAGATCTATAGTTCAAACCTACTAAGAAGTCATTGTGCCACATAGATATACTCACGCATGTGATGTATGTAACTCTGTTCTCAGAATTTGTAACATGGACTACGTAACGTTATGGATTTTTATACAAAAGACATCAACGCGATCCGCCTCTTCCTTGGGGTTTTTATTGTGTAGTGGTTTATACAACAAAACTTCTAATTATAATGTGTAAAATGTAGAAAATTAAGGCTTCTTGAAATAATATACATACGTATAGTGCATTTTACGATCCTTATAAATTTTGTAATAAATTTAATTTTTGTTTGAAATTGGGAACATTTGAATTGCGATTTAACGAAATTAGTAATTAAAAATGGGAAGTAAAGGTTCACAAAAACAAACGAAATTGCAGCGAAGTGAGGCTAAAAATTGAAAATTGTGACCTTTACAGATTCTAACAGGTGATTCTCACAGATGATATGATACAGCTACACGTGTAGTATATATTAGGTACTTGAAATTGAAATAAACACCAGTAAATTACTGGTATATTAGTATATTCAAAAGTAATATTAGTATATTCAAAAGTAATATTAGTATATTCAATAATTACGTTTGTAAAAGTAGCAAATATTAATCTAGTGTAATGTAATGTAATTAATGTAGTAAATATTTCATGTCAGAAACCATTACTAAGGTTTCTGACATGAAATATGAGACCATAACCTTTTCCTACGGCAACATTAGGAATTTAAATTTGTAACCTTTCCGTCTTTATTTTATTTTATTTCTTTGATTTCTTTGTTTTAAGTACAGACAAATAACTAACTAATCAACAGATTAACAAATAGTCGCAATAGACCTCCTTATGAACGAGTTCGTACAGGGTAGTAATGTCAGCATTACTGTGTTCCGGTTTTGAAGGGTAAGGAAGCTGGTGAAATTACACGCACATGGGACTTGCCAATTTATGTTTCAAAGTGACGGGCGATATGGCAATGCTCATCTGAAAGTTCTGAGTGGCACTGCAATTGTTCGATTAGGCGCACTTGGTACAGTAAAAAAATACAAGTCTCCAGAAATTAATTTTCGTTAAATAATAACTTTATGATATCAAACGCTTTCAACACGTGCAGAAAATTATTATCGATACGTTTTGCCATAATTTCGCATATTTCGTTCGACTCTAGTATTAGCCAATATGCTACGTTGCTACATAATTTAGAACATGCTCTGTACTCACATCAAATTTTATGCTTAAAACTATACTTTGTTACTTTATAATACGAGCTTTAGTAGATCGTTCAATATGGGTATGAAGTGACCTATTTAACGTAAAATTTTAAGCAGCAAGAGAGATTTTAAGAGCCTATTCTCGTGCGGGTATAATTAGAATTAGTGTTAAATTGATTTTTCATCCGAGTCAAACACTGATTTTTATTTTTAATCGACTTCAAAAAAAGGAGGAGGTTCTCAATTCGACTGTATGTTATTTTTGTATGTATGTTATGCGATAACTCCGCCCTTTGTGAACCGATTTTGATGATTCTTTTTTTGTTCGAAAGAGGGTATCTCATAGTGGTCCCACTTAATTTTGAAGAAAATCATCCACCTTTAAGGGTGGCTGTTCACGCATGAAGATTCATTTTTATAAATGGCGCCAAAATTTTATTATAAGGAGCAATTATTTTAATGGTTGATTTTGCTATTCTCCAATTCAAGGCGTTTTTCTCTCAATATACTTTGAGTAGTGGAAACCGATTTCTATTATCTCCTGTGTCAAATTCCGAATAGTGGCGAACTAGGGGATGAATCCAGGTTTGCGCACTTTCCGGTAACCGATTACAATAAAACTTAGCAAATAGATGTAATTTCATGTACTCTTGAGGTCGGTTTTTGAGTACTCTTTACTGAGATTATGTTAGTAAAGAAATGCGATAATTTAATTCAAAAAAACAAAAATTTGGTTATTATTAGCAGTACTGATAAAAAAAAATTGTTTTGGTAAACTAAATTATTGCATTTCTTGCAAACGCACAATAGCAGTATTGTATTATTGTGCGTTTGCACAAAGGCAAATAGGAATTTAAGTTGTTTTAATTATTAATACAAAGATCGAACACTTAGAAAACATTCCTTCGATCCAGCCAGATACGAAACGTCGAATCGTACGAAAAAAAATTCGTACGAAATGTCTTCTAGCAAACCGTGTCAGACGCCACGCTAACTAAGCCACGGAACGAACTAGTGGACCTCATTAATTTTTCCATGTTTATCGGATCTCTGTATTTGTTTTTCAATGGAATTTTTTCGAAGTGTTCGATCTTTGTATTAATAATTATAACACTCTAGTGGAGTAATTTCACAAAAAATAATTGAATGTTATTTCAATACAAATTTAATTAATTTATTTTATCGAGTAGCGGTTGTTATAAAATTGTACTATTTAAGTATTTTATAACGTCGCAAAACTTATACTTGTCAAAAATTTATTGTTTAAAATTTTCGAGGCATTTCAAAATGTAAAAACGTTAAAAGCACTATTTAGACCTGCTACGCCAAATATATGACTAACGTTACTGGTATGAGAATTGAAAACATTTCCGCTACTGTAATAATAATGTGCCAGAAAACTATATCAATTGCCTGGCCTTATATTATGGAATTCTCTGTAGTATTAGAGCAACGAAATTTACTCTGGTGCACTTCCGAGAACACCCAGACAAGAAAAAATTCAGAAAAGTTCGTTGCCTAGATTGGTAATGTCACCGAATTCGTCGAACTATTATAGAGCTAAAAATAGAGATAAAAACCGTAAAATTACTATAGAACTAAAAAATCGCTAACAGCACACCTTTATGTTGCTTGCTATATAGTAGCACTTACGTCAAAGTTTTAAAATATTTAGTTCCGTGAATCTCGGAAATAACATACTTTTACTACAGCACTTTAACGTATAAATATAACCTAGCAAGTCAAGTGCTGCAACCGCACCCAATGCAAACAGCTTTTATTGTCACCTCAGACGTTGACTAATAGCAGACTGGCAGGAAATAATATAATAGTTTTAATACATGTGTGTACCCATACACACATATCTTAGACTTTTTACTTAATAGAGAAAGGTGGTAGTCTCATTGGAGAGCGGTACCTATGTAACCGACTTCAAAAAAAGGAGGAGGTTCTTAATTTGACAGTATTTTGTTTTGTATGAATGTTACGCGATTACCAGCATTTTGATGATTCTTTTTTTTGCGAAGAGAGTACCTCAGTTTTGGTTCTATTTAAATTTGAAGAAAATATTCCACCTCTAAGGGCGGCAAACTAGGGGATGAATCCGGTTTCGCGCACTTTCCTGTAACCGATTTCAATAAATCTTGGTAAATAGAAATAGATAAAAAAAAGTCACAATTATCAATGTAAGCTCGACGGTTCGTATTGTAATAGCATGTACGTATGATTTAATATCTAAGTTAAGCACGCTTATAATTTATAATTTAATGAAACCATCACGTCGAAGATAAGCATATAAAATCCAAAACTGTGAGAGTCTGTACTAATACATGCGGGACATTTATTAGTACAGACTCAGCTCACTACTCAGCTGTGGAATGTGGCCAAAATATGTTTGCAGTCTTTGGCACTAGCTAACTTTACAAAAATAAAAAAAACTTTTTTATTTAAAATGTTACATTGTCTAGGGTCATTAAAAAAAAAAATACATGAAATGGCGGGAAAATTATAACTTAATAATAAAAAAAACGTCCTAGAACTATTGAATCGTAAAACTATCATATTTCATAATAATAATTCGTAACTACAAACATCTTTACTAAGTCGTCAAAAAGTAATACAGTTAGATTGGATTGTGTTACCTTAGTTCACCATATTCGCCCGACGTAGCCCCTTTAGATTTTCATGTGTTTCGATCTTTACAAAATAAAAACAAAATTTAAATGAACATGACGTTACGACGTGCACTGTTGAATATTACAAAAATTGCTATGTAGAGCGTGTCTTAAATATGTCGTGTTATCCATTCCAGTATTAGCGTCATCAGCTGTACCAAAGAACACCCGCAAGAAGCCAGCTAATCCGCCAGCTCGCGTCGCCGCCGATGTGGAGAGAGACGCCGAGATCACCAACACCTGCCCCGACGACGGGTTTTTCGCTGACGCGGAGCAATGTGACAAATATTATGAATGCAGGTGAGAGGAAAAAAATAATGCAGTTAAAGCACTCTCAACTTCACACGTTCTTATTATAAGTGGCATAGAGTTGAATGGAAATATTAAATAAAAACTTATGCGTATTGTTGTCTCTACTTTAGCAAATTTAGGGTACCTTGGTCGTATTCATTCAGAAAATTTATTATTTACGTATTACATACACACACATTGTATGTATAATGCACACTCGCTACCAGGTGCATGTAATAATAATAATGTGTCAGACAATCGCATAAATTGCCTGGTCTCGAACTAGAGAAATCCCAGCACTTTGATTACCAGAGCAACGGCATGGACTACCCAGAACACCCAGACCAGAATCAATTTAGAAATGTTCATTCCTCAATTGTGAATCGAACCCGGGACCTCCAGCACCCACAGTATAAATCGTAAGGCCACTGAGGGCGTCAAGTATATTTACACACATTATTACTAAAGTGTATATAAACCGTTCTTTAGAACTGTTTGGTTTCTGACGCACCATTGTAGTGTTCAGAAACGATAGTCTATTCTTAGTTTTTGCATACATATAACCTCATTATCGTAAATATTCTTTAGTTTTTAAAAACAAACAAAACTGTTAAATGAGTAGGTACACAAAGGTAGTAAAACGACATCTTGCCTTAGGTCGTCCATGTAAAACCTGAGATGATGTATGCTGAAAAAAACAGTATTTATCTTTTTTTTAATAATACATAGGGCGCAATATAAGTTTCCGGAACTGGCCACTTACATAAACAATATTTAAAAAGTAATTACAACTCTTAAAAATGGAACTATTTGACTGTAAAATACGCTTTGTTTCATCTGACTGTCACTTGTTTTTACATTGTGGCGTCATTTTAGAAACTCGTGAAAATTTTTGTAGTATGATTTTCTACAACTTTAAGTGTAATTTAACAGCTCAGCGGATCTTCGCTCGGCTTCAAACTGCTTTTGGCGATGAAGCACCATGCAAGACGACTATTTATCGCTGGTTTGCAGAATTTAAACGCGGTCGTGTGAATCTCAGTGACGAATTTCGTGATGGTCGCCCGTCCACTCCTGTTAACAACAAAAACATTGATGCGTCTTACGATCAAAACAGACAGGCATGTGACATACCATGAGATTTGGGCATCTTTAGGTATTGGCATGAGTCAAATACAATCAATACTACTCAAACATTTGGGTGCGAAAAAGCTGTGCTCTCGGTGGATCCCACACAATTTGACTGAGGCTCAAAAAAACGGAACGCGTCACTTGGTGCAATGTCATGCTTACCAGATTCAACGAAGAGGCGTCAAATTTGGTGTGGGATATACTAACAGGTGACGAAATATGGATTTATAGTTACGATTCCAAAACAAAGCAGCAATCGAGCGTATGGGTCTTTCGAGATGAGCCGAACCAACCAAAGTGACGCACGTGCAAAGTGCCTCTAAGCGGATGATTGTTTCTTTTTTTAATAAAACTGGACACGAGGCTACTGTTGCTTTGGAGAATCGTTGTACCGTGATTGGTACACGATCATTTGTTTGCCGGAAATTATTGACAAACTCCGTAAAAATAATCGTAAACGTCGTATCATCTTGCACCACGATAATGCCAGTTCTCACACGGCCAGACAGACAAACGAATTTTTGAAGGTGAACAACGTTGACCTTGTGAGCCATCCCGCGTATAGTCCCAACCTGGCACCTTGTGACTTTTATTTATTTCGAAAAATTAAGCGATCAACGATTGTTATCACCTGAAGAGGCTGTCGAAGAGTATGAAAAATATGTTTCAGAGATTGTCACGGAGGAGTGGCATAAATGTTTTCAAAACTGGTTCATTCGTATGAAAAAGTGTATTGCTAAAATAATATTGCTAAAAAAATAACGCTAACGGATAATATTTTGAGAAACAATAAATTCATTTCTGACCATTTATACTATTTTTTCTTATTCATTCCGAAAACTTATAGTGCGCTCCACGTACCAGGTGGTGGGACGAACAAGTCGTCGGCACGCCTAGCCATAACAGTTGCAGTGCCACTCAGAGCTTTAAATCTCAAAGATCTTAGGGGCACTGCCACTGCGTCCGTCACCCTGAGACATAACTGGATAATTTCCATGTGTCTATAATTCCACCAGCACCCTTACCCTTCCAAACCAGAACGCAGTAATGTTCACATTACCACTTGGCTACAGAAATAGGTAAGGTTTTAGGCGGTAAGGTAAGGTAAAAATTCTTTCTCAAGAAGCTCTACTGCTACTACAATTTGTAACTATATTTGTTTTGTAACAAGCACTGTATAATATTACGCTAGAAAAGATAAGTTATCCATTATGTCGCTTGAGATAGGCAACACATTAAAACACCATAATCTTTAGTTCTTGTAATTAGATAAATTTAGGAAATGAAACTGTTTTTCCGGATTTGAATCGCGTATATTAGTTTTTTCAAACAAACCAACGTTTCGGGCCCTTTACAGGTCCCATGGTCACGGTTGATTTAGGTGGTACAGTCTTCAACCAGTTAACCTGACCGACCTGTAAAGGGCCCGAAACGTCGGTTTGTTTGAAAAAACAAATATACGCGGAAATAAATCCGGGAAAACAGTTTCATTTCCTATGTGTAACAATCGCGAAAACCTAAGAACTCGATAGATAAATTTATTTTTAAAGTAAACAGTTTATTTTTTTAAAACCTTCAATAGTCAATGCTTGCCTATCTTAAATTAACAAAAAGTGTTTTGATATAAATATTACGTTTTTTCGGTTAGAAAATAGAATTATTACAGCCACAAAGGTGCACCGTTTTATGTATGTTATGAATCAATAGAGTTATTTATAAGTGCGAAGTCCTTAAAGGTGATTAACCTTTTTTAACTTGGATACTTGTATGCACATCGTCATTTAAAAAGAAAAAGTTGCAGACGTGACAGGAATATTTAGTTGTAGCATTTCATTTCGTTTAAAGTATACAAATATTTACTAGAACATCGTTTGAATATAGGTATAATCATATTGCTGCCTCCATGGCCGAACGATTACCATGCTCGGATTCAGCGATTTTCGGGCGGGGAGAAATTTTTGTATGGCCTACATTTATTACTCTCCTGAGTTTGGGTGTGATTTGTGATGTTCTATGTGTGCTATAAGTGTGAGCGTTATTATTATTGTTATTATTATGTAATTTTATTAATTAGAGCTCCTGGTGAAATACTTCATCCAGGGAAGCACTTTACTTACTTCTGCTGCCAAGCGGTAATGTCATTTATTGTGTTCCGGTTTTGTAGGATAAGAATTCTAGCGAAATTACAGGCACATGGGACTTGTCAACTTATATCTCAGGATGACGTGCGCAAGGCATTTCACATCAGATCTTTGAGATTTAACGCTCTGAGTACACTGCGACGGCTATGGACGGGCATTTTGTCGCGTACCGTTTATTGAACGTTGTTGAATGCTACTAAATATTACAGATTGCCACTGAATGTTACAATTAATGACCACCATTAACCGCCAACCCGTATACAGCGCCTTTATATATCCAAAAACACCGTGAAAGTGGCTCAAATTTTATTAACATACTTTACCATTGTTACAGAAATGGTGAAATCATTGAAAAACTGTGCCCCGACGGCATGGTCTTTAACGACTACAGTCCAGATGAAGAAAAATGTGATCTGCCCTTCAACATTGACTGCTCGCAAAGGCCCAAATACCGTTAGTAAATTATGTATCGTTAACATATTTATGCTGTTGCGTCGATTACACGCCAACTCGTGTTTGAATAGGATGTAATCGCGACTACGTCCTGTCCATCCAAACCCACTGTAGAGACCTCCATCCCTTTCCACTAGTAAAGGAGTGGAGGTACCAATAAATTTCGACTTTACAAGGTATTGCCAAGTCTCTTATCAAAGAGTCATTAGTTCACTACTTTTATCTGTTCTCAATGTACTAAAACGTTTTTAAATCAATAACTGAGACAGATTTTCCTTACTGAATAGTGAAGAACATTTTGGTTTATTGCTTACTCTGTATGTACCGGCAGCTACCTTGCCCAAGGCATTAGCATAGATAGCTATATAGATAAAGGGGGAATGCTGCTAGCATCTTGGGCACTTTGTCGCGGGGACCCAATTTTATTCATATAATTTAATTCTAGTTTTAGTTTCTAGTATTAAAGCTTTTATTGTACCTTACCTGCATACTTTAACTTATCTATAAAGTTCAATTTAGAAACTAGCGAAAATGACACGAGTTTGGCATTTTTACTTGACCTTCTAATTTAGTTTAAAGTTTAATTTAAACAAGTTTTTGATTTCGAAGAAGTCTTTATTGTATTGACTGAGGGTCAGGTGCTCGGAACAACTTTCCAATTTCAAGGGAACCACGACCTTGAGCGCTGTATCAAGTATCGACTCTTTATTGTTGTGAACGGAAATATTTTCTCGATCTTTTTTTTTTTGGTTTATTGTCATTGACTAAATATATTTTGAACGTTTCGACACCTCCAATGAACACTACGTCAACTTTATTTTTTGGTCAGTTTCTGTTATTTTAAATTTTTATTGAATTGATATTCAATTATTTTTTGTGAAATTACTCCACTAGTTTGTTGTAATCATTAATACAAAGATCGAACACTCAGAAAAAATCAGTTTCTGTTTCTTTTGTAAACAGCCATATTTATTTATTATGACCTCCGAATTTTGTGAAAAAAAAAGAAACAAGAAATGAAATTGGAAAAAGAACAAAAATAGGAATTTCGAGAAAAAAAGAAACCAATAAATAAAATTAAAACAGTACAGGTCTAAAAATTTAATTGGCGTTGTGTTCATTGGAGGAATATCAAATAAAATATTTTGTTTTATGATCGTTGATCAACATCAGGGAAGTCGTATTTAATATTAAAGATTAGCCATCTAATTATTAGTTTGATTCAAAATCTTTAAAGTCCAATTTTTCATATTCTGCATTCATAAAAATAGGAAAAAAATACACTGACCTCAACAGTTTGTGGGATTATATCCATTTGCCAAGTTTTATTAAAATCAGTGAACGGTAAGTGGGTGAAATTCTATAAACCGCCCACCCATAACACAGACTTACCTAGTGCGCGACTACAAATTAAAAAAATTTTTTTTTTTCATATTTCAATGGAACCACTATTGAGGCAATCCCTATCAAACAAAAAGAATTGTCGAAATCGATTCACAAATGTCGGAGCAATCGCGTAACATAAACAAAAAAAGCATACAGTCGAAATGAAAACCTCCTCCTTTTTTGAAGTTTGTAAAAAACCTTAGATTTTATATATTGGCACGCATCTTTCATAAACGTGTAATGCACTAAAAAGTAGATACAACTTTTGCTTGAAACGAAGCATTGGTTTGTGTTTAATTTGCCTGTGTGATTATTCCGTACCTAGAATCGAATTTGTTATTGTGCTTTTTAGTGTGACTACATAAAACATAATTAATTATTTTATTTCATTCACAGAGGTGCCCATCCCATCTTTGCACTGCCCCCGTCAAAATGGCTACTTCTCCCACGAGGATCCGAAAGAATGCGGCAAGTTCTACTATTGCGTGGATGGAAAGTTTAACATGATCACATGTCCCGATGGACTCGTGTATAATGACAGGACTGGTATCTGCACATGGCCCGATGAGGCTAAGAAGAAGGGTTG
This sequence comes from Hyposmocoma kahamanoa, assembly GCF_003589595.1. Lineage (NCBI taxonomy): Eukaryota > Metazoa > Arthropoda > Insecta > Lepidoptera > Cosmopterigidae > Hyposmocoma > Hyposmocoma kahamanoa. The sequence continues at coordinate 6,427,820 of NW_020653945.1, forward strand.
CGGTGCAGCTGGTAAGTTCATTTACTTTTAAAAACAGTTCCCTTAATACACATCCAACCACGTACGCGCTTTTAATATATTAGAGATTATAATTTGTTATGAAATGAGAACTAGTTGCTCGTTATATAATTTTAAATAAAACTGTAAAAAAGAACATTTAATGACATTTATTGTACTTAGTTACTTGATAAAAAATGCCATCATCTTACATTCAAGTGTAACAAAACAACAGACCCCAATTTTTGCTAATTTTCTTGAAACTCCGGGTCATTGTTATTACGTTGAGACTTCACTGAGATTAAAATGCAATATGATATTTGTTATTCTGCTAAAATCTTTGCAAATAATCTCAGTACAGAGTACTAAAAAACCTACCTCAAAAGTTCATCCCCTAGTTTGCCACCCTTAGAAGTGGAATATTTTCTTCAAATTTAAATAGGACCACTTCTGAGATACCCTCTTTCCGACAAAAAAATGAATCATCAAAATCAGTTCTCAAATGTCAGAGTTATCGCGTAACATACATATAAAAATAAACATACAGTCGAATTCAGAACCTCCTCCTCGGAGATCGTTCCACATTTGTGCAGCCTTAATCGTAAAGAAGTCTTTGTAATACTCAAAGCGAGTGAAAGGAAGCTTCAATAGTTTTGCTTGTTGTAGTATTCGTTTTTTAAAAGGCCGATATAGTAATGAATTTTTAAATTTTCAGAGGTTTTCGCATTTGACTGCCCTGCAGTAAATGAGACGTTTGGTCTTACCCACCCTCGTTATGCCGACCCAGAGGACTGTCAATTTTTCTATGTTTGCATCAATGGCAACACTCCACGCCGCTCCGGATGCAAGCTCGGACAGGCCTTCGACGATGTTAGCAAGAAGTGTGAGTGGGCCAGGAAGGTCCCTGAATGGTAAACATTTCTTTTAAATTTATTCTATTGCACAAATAACAAGGAATGTATAACACTTTGGTTAATGATTAAGTTCTAACTTAGTTGTCTGTAATTTTTTTTATAGTCGTACTGCTTCGTTAGTTTGTTTGATAAGGGAAAAAAAAACATAGACGAAAGTGCAACTCAAGGACCCAGATACCGGAAATTCGGAAATTTTTATTCTGCTTCCTTTTGAACGCTATTAGTAAATAATATCAAGTTTTTTTGGATATCATGATGTTTTACTACTATGATATTCAGTTATTTTTGTGACATTTTTCTACTACTAAGTTTGTTGTTTGTGAACACGAAGAAACATTCCTTCAGTCCGGCTGGACTCGAACCAGCAAATTAGCCATACGGTGGCTGCTATTAAGAATTAGTAAATAATTTTTCGCCCTGAAAGCTGCTTTGCTGAACTCTCTTTTGATGTATATATATTGAGAGAGATTAGACATCTTTAAAGATTTCCCTTTTTTTACCGCAGTAAGTGATGGGACGAACAAATCGTGGGTCTGGTGGTGAGCGACACGCCAGTCGGTAGCAGTTGCAGTGTCACTTAGAGCTTTAAAACACAAAGATTGGAGGGGTACTGTCACTGCGCCATAAGTTGTCACCCTGAGACATAACTTGACAAGTCCCATGTGCCTGTAATTTCACCAAAATTTTCTGCTACCATTTGATTATAACACTTTTTAAGTAGGTTTTATGTGGTAACATAACAAATAAATTTACTTTTTATTATTCCTTAGCGCGGACTGGTACAAAGGTCAATTAACTGATGCCGAGCTAGACGCCCTAGAGAACCCACCTACCGTTAAACCCAGACCGTCATCAGCATCACAGCCGTCGCGCCGCAAACCACAACGCCCCAGCAAAGGAAAAGCTGTAGTCATCGATGACGAGGAGTAAAGCATTTGTTTAGTGTAATAAATGATTAAGAGTTAAGTCTGTTTTTTTATTATACCAGCCTAAAATAGTAGAATAGGATTGAACAACTGCATCTTTAGTTTTACTGACTATGTTAATAAACTAATGATAATATTTTCATTTAGAATTCCACAAATACAAAAAAAAATGCTAACAGTAGGAAAAGATGGGAGATGAACGATGGAAAGATGATTAAACAAGGTAGCTAGAAATTGACAACCCTGACTTTTAAACTAGATGATCTTGTATCTTAAAAAAGATTGATTCAATCTAACAAAATCGTTTGTTTGGATTAGGTAGCAAAATAATGAACAGTCTGAATACACTAATGAGCTACAACAGGTTAAACGTACAAGACAAAACTAGAATTGTTAATCTGTTCCGGTTGACTGTTACCTTTTATACAAATATTTCTACTAGCTATGTTGCTAATTTAACCGGCAGCTCTGTACTGCGATGGCCAATATGGCGTTTAAAAATTCTCATATGTGTTGTGGTAAATAACACAATCCCATGTGGATAGAGTGTGAAGTGATATCAGATTACTAAATTATACTAATGACAACAATACAAAGTTCCTAAACCCAACAAACGTTTTTGCCTTTTTTTATGATACCAAACGACGGGACGAACGAGTCATGCGCCTGGCGGTAAGCGACATGCATGTCCATAATAGTTGCAGTGTTTTAAATCATACAATTTAAAAAATGTTATGATCTGAGCGGCGCTGCCACTGCGCTCGTTACCCTGACACTTATGTAAGTTGACAAGTCCCATGTGTCTAATTTTACCAGCACCCTTACACTTCAAAATCGAAACAAAAATTGGCGATAAAAATAGGTAAGGTGGCAGTACTTCTCAGGACGATCTCTTTCACAAAGAGTTCTACTGTTTGTTGCTTACTGACTGGTGACCACGAGTTGGGAAACGTAATGTTGGACACATTTCGGTCAGGTGGAGCGATGTTGTGCGAAAGGTAGGGAATTGGATGCGATACCTTGAGGACCGGGTGAAGTGGTGCACACAGTGAGAGAGGTCTACTATCGTTTTTGAATATCAAGTATGTACGTCTCCGTATATTCCAAAAATATTTTGTATTTATTGTAATAAAGATAATAATCTCTAACTATGGGGGCCCTGTTCCAAACGGAATTCACATTTCATCTGTAATTAAATATTAAATATGTGATTTTCCTCCATTTTCGTCCATTATAGCAAAGCTCCAGTTTAACTGGTCGCGTTGAAGTAAAACAATTGACGACACCCGTCAATTGTTTCGAGTTCAGGCTGACCAATCACTTGGCAGAATAGTTTTCAAACATGTCAATGACATTTAGTGTCTATTTCTGGTTATGTACTCGATGTTTACTTATTTAGAATTGTAATGGATTCTTTGGTAATTTTGGCAATACTAGGCAGTGTCATAACTAGCGTAGTCGACATTTTTACCGAAATTAAGTTATTAATATATCTGGACACAGTGAAATGAGGTCTATAACCCCTTATAAGCGGATTTTTTACATCTCTGAAATTACCAAAATATAAATGAGTTAGTTACTACAAGGATTCTTTATTAAAGTACTCATATTATAAGGTGTATATTTGGAGTATGGTATTGTATGACAGTGCGACGTGGACAAATACATTTGAGATGTGGCGCTGGAGAAGAATGGAGGGAATCAGTTGGACGGAAAGAAAGACCAATGAGGAGGTGTAAGAATAGTGAATGAAAGGAGAAGCTTATTAAAGACAATAGAGAACCGAACGGTGAAAATGTTTGGTCATCTGATGCGTCACGACAGTTTTCTTAGGAAAATAATAGAAGGGAAGATCGAAGGATAGAGAGGCAGAGATAGACTGAGACGAAGTTATTAAGATCAGATAAAGGAAAAAGTTAATGTCGTGTCGTATCAGGAAATCAAGGCTAAAGCGCTAAACAGAGATGATTGTCGATTACTCCACCGACAAGAGCCTAGCTTTTAAATAAAGAAGAAGGATATTATAAGGTAAGCCATGAGTGTTATTTTTCACAAACTGTACGTCCGTATACGTTCCTCGGTTACAAGGAAACTTTAAAAAAAGAGGAACTTAAGTGTTACGTGTACGTATCTTTTTGGAATTAGAAGAAAAAAATATCAATGAAGCGGTGAAAGTAAAAGTCGTTGATTTTTTTAAATAAATTCTTTACTTTTTTAACCTTCTATTTACATCTTTTCTTACAGTATATATTTACACCGGGATCAAGAACTGTATACATACATAGGATATTCATTAAAATACATACGTCTATTAATGGTAACTAATATCACGAATCATTCTGTACATACACGTATTTGGTAACCTAATATTGCCACAGATTGTAGTGAGATTATAAAGATAATTTAGAAAATTATTATGAGATAAATAAATAGAATTCGGTGGAAATTTGTAATTTTGAAATATAAATAGTATTACTTAAGACGAATAAAGGGCACGCACTGAAATAACCACCCGGATATTATCCGTATAACATTACCGCAAAACGAAAACGTATGAACCAAACATCAGACAAAAGGGAGAAGCTCTTTATGAAACAAACTATTCAAATTAGTGTAGGTATATTGCGTCTATTGCGTAAGTGGGTATTTGAAATTAAAAAAAATCATTTCACTGCTGTAGTTTCTAACATTACATTCCATACGATAAATTGTTATGGCGTCTATTACCCATGTACTGGAAAAATGTTTTGTTAATTTTCGTTTTGCAATACCATTCAACTCTTACGCATGCGCGCAATGTGGAACAAGTTCAGGATCCTCGCATGTCAGGTTCTGGTCGTCGAACACTTTGCCCTCTTCGCATGTGACCAATCTAGGCTGACCCTCGACACAAGTAATGAGACGGTGGCAGTCACCAGGGACGGGGAAGCGGGGGAACGGCCAGAACTTGGCGGATTGCGTGTTGGCAGGCACTTTAGTCGGGCATTTGAAGCCGACGACCGCTGTGGGAGAAACCAAGATTTAGATGGAACTATTGTTATGAATAAACGCGTCGATTCGCGATTGTTTCTATTATAGTCATTAGTGCATCGTTCGGAGCGTGCACTGATCCGCCATTGAATAAAACTACTTTAATTGAGATAAAAAGAATATTTCTTTAATGCGTTTCATATTGATTTGATTCTCTACTCATCAAATCGCAGAATTTCATGCATCGTTGATTTGTATGCACAACCCGATAAATGCCAAGCTGAGATCATTTTGGATCTCAATGTTTGTTAAGTAGTGTTAAGATTTACTTTACATCAAGTACTCACACGAAAATGAGACCAAATAAATAGTATTTTCTTTCATTCTACTTTACGATCAATACCTATAAAATCTACCAAGACGCCTTAGTATAATGACTACGTTAAATACGTCTTTAAAGAAGTCTTTCAATAAACACAAGCAAGTTTTAACGTAATGGTAAAATTTGGTAAATGTGCGAACGCATTTTGTGTTAATTTTATTTGTACACATTATTTCAGGAATTGTTAAGTACCTTCAGGGTTGCAGAAAGGTTGTAATAAGTCTGGCCAGTTGCATCCGTGGATGCGGTCGTCGTAGGCAAGTCCTGGCGTGCAAGGCTCCTGGTTGGGAATGCCGTAAGCGCACTTCACGTAACTCGTCGAGCACTCGTTGCTGTCCGGGTAGATGCCGAATTGATATTCGCAGCCAGGTGATGACAGAGGGGTCACTGGAATTTGAGAAATAGTTATTTAGGCTAATATACGTAACATATTATTGATGATATCCGTGTAGAGTGGCTTGCACACCAGTTTTCATGGTGTTGCCACCTGGGGTCCTGGGTTCGATCCTCGGTCAATGTAGAAAACTAATTTTTCTATATTGGCTCGGGTCTGGGTGTTTGTGGTACCGTCGTTGTTTCCGATTTCCATAACACAAGTGCTTTAGTTACTTACTTTGTCAGAGCAACGTATGTGATGTTGTCAAATATTTATTTAAATTTATTTAGGTATATTATATAAGTATAATTTGATAATAATATGAGCAGTTATGGCCCACTGAAGTAAATTCAAGTAAATAATTACCTACTTTCATCTACAAGTTTCACATTCAAAGATAATGCAAACATTAAATCACAGTCCGTGGAGATGGTAACCTGTAGAACCGATGGGTCTAATTTTTTAAGAAAATCACTTAAAAAGGAATGAGGATAGTTCTGGGTCAATGACTGTTTGAACTCCTAAAATATGGTTTAGTGAAATTAAAAAGGACATCTGTAAAAAGAGAAGAAAACTCACGGTCAGCCTTCCTGTCTCCGCAATTAACAGCCCAGTGGTAGTTGCAATGGTTGTGTACGGCACCTTTGCCGTCGAACAGCAGTCCATTCTCACAGGTCTCGACGGTCAAAGTGCCGTTCGTGCACAGGAAGAACTGATCGCAGAGCTCCGGATGCGCGTACGACTGTAAACGATATGAAAATGATACGATATAGGTGTTATATTATATTAATAAAAATTCTTTTTTCAAATTAGCAAGATTTTATTGAACTGCGTGGAGACTTATAGAAAATATTTCTTACGGAATTGTTAATAAGGTGGACTGTCGCAGTCGCCGTTTGCGTCGTGCGTTTATACAAAGGACTGTTTTGAAATATATGTTATACCACTATGTTTGAAGTAGGTGGTACATACTTGAACTCCATATTGCTCAGGGCATGCTGGTGCGTGCTCTAGTAGGATCCCTGCTTTCGCTGTAAAAAAAATAAAGACATATTAATACAAAAGTGTCAGATTTTCACAAGGGCTCTGAGAAAACCTAAAGTTCTTTAAAAACAATTAAACGACTTATTAACCAATAAAATTTATTACACAGTGCCAATGACAGTGCTCGAAATTTTAAGTGGTATCCCTAATTTCATTCTAATTATTGACATTTGTATATTCCTTTTGACGTTATTATTTTTATTACTTTGATATTAAAATTATTAGGCATCATTAAAATTGACCCAGATAAGTACCATCACGTTTAAATTAATGACTGACTTATTAAATTCACGTGTGCACTATTTTATGTGATAGTATTTAAAAAATAAACGTTACACCTGATTTTGTCTCTTGAAGTGCATATGAGCAAATGTATAATAAAAGTATAAACTACGAGTCATCGAGTATATAACCAGAAATAGAGACGAAATTTAATTTAATTTCTTTGAAAACTATTGTTGCGGTGACAACTGCGCTCCTATTGGCCGGCCTAAATTCGAAACAATTGGCGGGTATCGTAAATTGTTTCTCTTTAAATCGACCAGTTAACTTGAGCTTTGCTGTAATGGACGAAAATTGCAAAATCACATATTTAATATTTAATTACCGTAGAAATTTAATTCCGTTTGTTTTATAATTAGACGTTTTGCTGTTTTTCCTACACCAACGAATGGAACAGTTAGTTATATATATTATCCCATAGTTAGAGATATTATCCTTATTACAATAAATACAGATATTTTTGGAATATACGGAGACGTACACACGTCAGTTGTTGGCGCTGTTCTATTTCAGCTTTCTAATTTGTGATTTCTGTGCAAACGATGGTTGATACTGAAAGTGATATAAGGTCTATTTGCCTGATGAGTTGCCACAGGTGGATAGCCCTTATTTCGTCTCTATTTATGGTTATATACTCGATGTTACGAGTATACCTTCAATATGTTTGTAAACCTAAAGTTTGGTCGGTATTTTGTACATGTCAATTTCCATGCAAACTTATGCTTTAACAAATAAATGAATTATAATTAAAAAAGAGAGGGGCAGAAAGTAAGAACAGAAAGACATTTTTATTACTAATTGTTTGATAAGTAATATACCTTGATAGAAACCGCGAAATGAAGGGTTGTCAACCTAACCCAGTTTAATGCAAGGTTGCGCATTCAACCACGCGTGGTTGGGCGAACACATGAGCCGTGACGGTTGGCCAACCTTAGGTTCGTTTACTACACTGTTTAGTTATTATTATTTACGTATTATCTTTTAATTGAAACTTATATCCGACTTATAATTTTTTAATTGAGGATGCAGATAATTTTATTTTATATTTTTATCGTTGATTCGAGAATTCACGTAAATAAATGGGTGGGGTGTTTTTTAAAGATAATACTTGTGTAATAGGTGTATTATTTTCTCCACGAATGCATTGGGCATTACTGTAACCACGGAACAAAGTCATCAATTAGTGTTGTCAGTGCGCACCTATCTTGACATCGCTAATAACGGTTATAATTAACCGTCATGATAATTAAGTTTGTAATAGTATAGTATTACTCTCTCCTGCATTATCGCATTGTTGTTCAAAGTAAAACAAGAAATATAGTTACTTCACTTTTTCTTTAGCAATTTAAGACTGCCTCTGTGGCAATCTATTTAGCATACTGGTCTACCACGCAGAGGTACCGGATTTGATTCCCGGGGCAGGAAATATATTTATATGGCCTAGATTTATTTCACTCATGACTTTGGGTGTAATTTGTGTTTCCCTAGTGTGGGGCTATAAAAAAACAAAAACAAGAGTTTTTGTTTGTGTTCGATATTTGCATTAATAATTAGAACATAATGATATTCATCACCACCATCACGGCACTGGTAGGGTTTAGGTCATAGCCCGCCACGCTGACCCAATGCGGGTTGGGAACTTTACACGTTTTGCGAGGGTTGTAAACTTTCATCGACAAGCTGGTTTCATCACGATATTTTCCTTCACCGAAAAGTGACTGCAACTTCATAAACTAAACTTCAAATTAAATCTCGCACATAAATTCCGAAAAACCCACGGATTTTTACCCACGGATGTTTAAGAATTATTAGGCTATCATGATGTGGAAGTCATGATATTTAACAAAATAATAATAATAACGCACACATTCAACATGTACACTTTCTTTCAAACAAAGCGCAATATAGCTAGAAAAAACCATCTATACCTTGGTAAAACATGAATGTAATAATGCATTTTTTGTTTCTTTTGTTTGAAACGTACTAAAATAACGATCTCTGTCACGTAATATCTCTTTTGTTTACATCGTATTTTACTCTCTCGTGGAATGACTCGGCGTTTAACAAAATGTAAAAGTGATTTGGAAAGAGGTTGCTACTTCACTGACCGCCATCTGTGCAGGAAATCGTATTACGACGTGTGGTAATAAGAGGGTAATCTGCTTTTTGATGACTATTTACGAGCACTACTGTATTTGCTTTTTTTGGCGGGGCGAACAAGTTGTGTGAATGATAGTAATCTACACGCCTGTCCATAACAGTTACACTGCCACTCAGAGCTTTAAATTGCAAAGAGTTGAGGGGCACTACCACTGCGCCTGTGACCCTGAGACATAAGTTGACAAGTTCTATGTGTAATTTCACCAGCACCCTTACCCTTCAAAACCGGAACACAGTAAGGCTGACATTACTGCTTGGCGGTAGAAATAGGCAAGGTGCCAGTACTACCTTAGACGAACACTTGGTATCATAAAAAGAATGTATAATACGTAAAAATAACAGACTAAAAGTTCATGAAAATAATTCGTCGTCCAGTAACCTTCATATTAACTATCGATTTAATAAAAAAATCTATATTTGTACTAAAAAATTTTCACCGAATAAGATATTTAGTTGGATGTAACTGTGATACAAAATTAAATTCGAGCGAAACCAATATGACACGAATGCAAGCACAGAAATAATTTTGAAACACTTTCTGTGACCTTGTTGCTATTGTAGTGGTTAAAAAACTGGTTAAGACTAATCTGCGGTTAGTGTGCCGCACATAAAATGGCGCTTTAGTTTAAATACAGTTCATTTCTAGAGTTTAAAATAACACTAAAAAATCTTTAGAAAGAGATATTGAAATCGTCAATAATACTAACAAATATACAAAAATATTGAAAAAGAGATCAAATATGCGAGTTATAGAATTATTATACCTTACATCTCTTAAACATAACAGGTAACAGACTAATATAACCAATAGCGTGAGGAGTGTTGACACAATTATCTATTCTTTTTAACACTGCCGCAATACATTTTAGATTCGATTTCATGTCATTCAGTATTAATATTGAATAGAACGCAACATTTTAGCACTGTCACAGGTGTTAAGCGAAAGTAGTATCGAGCGGACAGCCTTGGTGCGTACGCGCTGCTACGCCACAGCATGTCGATATTGTACGCTGCGCTGGGCATATTGTTCTAGATTAAATCACACGTCAGCTGTCTAATACACGCTTATGATATTCACAAGAGAACCAGACTTTAATCAAGATAATTGATGGGATCAATCACAACTTGATTAAAATCATTACCTTAAATTGTTGCTTTAATTATTGAAATCACCAGAGGCTATACAAAGCTTCTTTTTTAGCGAATTCGTGTGTGTGTGTGTGCCTGTTGTTGAAGTGTGCTTGTTGCTGCAATAATTGTAATTTAAAAGTTCAGATGGAAACAAGTTACATTATTCCATTAAACAAGATCTTGCTTTTGTTCAGTATAATATTACATTAGTAGGGTTTCCCTGCTCTTGCATTAAAATGAGTGTCCCATGCCACGCGGCGGGCGCGTAATTCAATGTTTATTAGTAAAGCAGATTTACTTTGATTATACTCATGAGTTTTCAAAATCTAGAGGAAATATCTAGACGTGAAAATGGTTATACAGTTAGGCTTTTCATTGGTGTATGAAAATTAAGGCATTTTTGAGCTCGTTTTGTTTTGGACATATAATATTTAACAGGAAATTGGCGAAATAAGTCTATGTAACTTTCTAGATGGTACCTATAAATTTTGATCTATAAGTACAGTTGAATTTTTATTAGCTTAGTAACAATTATAATTTAAAATATATTCAAACTAAATTGTCCTCGATTTATGTGTATTCATCAGCAAACTTTAAATAAGCGAATATTTATGTATATTAACCATGACTTTTAAAACTTCTTTAAATATTGTACGAGTAACGATACTCGTAAATATACGAATATTTACGAAGCTAACTGGAGGAAATCTACTGGTTGTGGATGATGTCAACAGTTTTCGCCAGCTGTGTTACGTAAAGTTGCGAACATAGCGAGATTTCACCCAGTCTTCCGTGAATCTGCACTTTAACAAGAATACCTAATCGCGTTTTAGAAAATGAAGCTCCAACTTCGTGTATTCACGAAGTTCTATAAATAGATGACTTTAAATAAAGTAAAGCTGAAACGTTCTAGTTTTCAATGTAATAAAATTAGAGGTATATTTTTGTTTTAATTACTTTCAATCGCTCGCCTGTAATATTTCCCAAATGCACGTTACACTTTTTACTTTTCCGGGGTCGATATGACTAAGATATTGCACGTCACTACTAACTATTAAAAGTGCAATGACTCGGATTACGACTACTTTATTAAACTATTAACATGGCGTTAATCATAAAGTTACAATAGAGTTTTGTCATAGAGTTATAATAGTTACCATACAAAAAAAATTAACACTCCACTTAACAAAACGTTATAAAACCCCTTACAACCATGATAAAATAATAATCATACATAGATTTACATATAAATCTATATAGATTTTTATTTTGAAGTTAGACCTATAATCGTCAAGAGCTTATAATGTTTACTTGACATGAGGCCTTTGGTTAGCAAGTCAGCAGGCATGTCTTGAGTTGAACGTACTCAGTCATACAGTTTTTTATGATATCAAGTTACAAGACTTGCGTCTGGTGGTAAGCGAGACGCCTGTCCATAACAGTTGCAGTACCATTCAGAGCTTCGCAAAGATCTGAGTGGCACTGTCACTGCACCCGTCATCCTGACACAAGTTGATAAGTCTTACGTGCCTGTAATCACCAGCATCGTTGCCCTTCAAAACCGACACGTTATAATGCTCACAATACTGTTTAGCGACAGATTAGGTAAGATAACTGCTACGTACTAAAGACACTTCAACAAATGTTTTAATGTTCTGGTAAGAATCTACGCCAGGGCAATGACTCTAGCAATACCAATAGGTTTTTGTTTGTACATTGTCGGAGAACAATAATGTTGAAAATCTACATTTACCAATTTCTGTTACTCGATATTTAGGCACGCGTGCGATATAAACTAATTACGAATTACTGAAGTGTGAAAAAGTGCCAGTCGCTCACGATTGAAAGGAAATGGAACACCACTTCAATTTACATATAAATCATTAATTTGTAATAGTACAAAATTACAACGATTTTTATTTTTTTTAAACTAAATTAAAACACACTGCTTTGATTGAAAGTGCGTTGGTCGAAGGTAAATGTTAATAAATAAATTATTAAGCTGTGTACGGCAAAGATAATTGTTCTTACAGTATCATATAATATACTACTGTATTACAATACGATTACGTCATATTGACATGACATGCTTTTTTAAAAGAGATTTTGTTGAGCTCGCAAAGAAATGTTTTGCAATGCCACTGAACGAAAGAACCGTTTACCTTTGGCCCACCTTCCTGGTTGTAGACATATTTGTTGAAACAAAAGAATGTCACGTAGTAGACAAGTATGCATATGCAAGAACTCCCCCACCTGATAATTAGAAATGGTTTTAATACTCCAGAAATTAAAGCGAATGTAGGCGCAACAACTCACGAAAGTGTTATCGCAATGGATTGAATAGTAATATGTGACACGCATCAGGCGAACAAACGATATTTGAACTTAGATCTGTAGAACAGATTTGCCGTTACGGCCAGATGCTAAAAGTGCACGAGAATCTTGATATGCGATATACGACTACCTAAACAGTTTTTTTTATTAGTGTAATAATTACTTGAATTTATACTCGTTCTTACATCGTATAATCTTCTAAAATGAATTTAATTTCTAATATGTTTACAATTTATTACTGGTAAATTACTTTTGTAACACGAGAAATAACAAAAATGTGGGGACATATTTAACATTATAAGCATTTTCAATTTTAGTACATATTGGTATGCACCCATATACCAGTCGTACCTCATCGTCGTCTGCATAACTTTTGTGTCATCAAAAATATAATTTAAATGGAGTCAAAATTATACGGATACGCCGTGAAGACCTCATTTATACCCTAAAAACATTATAATGAAGAAAATATTAAATATAATTAAAATCATTTTATTTTTTGTAATTTGAACAAAATTACAGAAAAGGTAATTTAAATAACAAATAAAAACAAGTTTATACATAATATCGTTTGTAGTCTCATATAAGTATGTAACGGTAATACAACCATCAACCAGCAGCTACCAATTCTAGCCAATTATATAGTTTTGTTCATTGGAATATGTTCAAGCTATACTAAAACGAAAGCGATACTATATACTACACAGTGAGGTAACAGGGTGAACCATGAACGTAATAAACACTCGACAATCTCGACGCTTGCGCAATGCACGACATTACTATGAGCATCTATTGTTTATTGAGTACAGAAGACTTGGAAAAGGGATTTTTTGAAACAGATTCAAGATGATGCATACTACTTTTATGTGGTCTGTGATGCATACGCATAATCCAAAATGTTGCTTTAAAAACTTGACTATGTTGTTTTAAATAAAAAAATAAAATTTCATACGTAAGAAAATTACATTTGAAATCATCATATTGACTGAACTCTATTTCTCATTAGCAAGCCAGATTCCCCTGATGAGAATGTGAGAATCAGAATGAGCGAGATATTCTAAGTGTTTGTATATAAGGATTGGCACACATTTATCATTAACAATATTTATTTCAAATATCGAGGTACCCTGCAAGAGCTAACTGGGTCATTACCACGATTTTGTGTCATCCAATTACGCAAAAGCCTTTAGTATAGTAAGTTCTTGTTTCATTATAGTTTTAAATTTTGAATATCCACCGGAATCTTATTAGAGAAACGTAAAATCTTCTGGTCTATGCTTACATATCGTCTATCTCAACAGTCGTAAATAATTTTAAATGAGTAAATTATACATTACTTGATAATATCACATAACTGTTCTACTTCTTTTTGTGGTATGGAACTCGGTTGTGTCACCAGAACCCGAGTGTCTGTCGATATTATTTCATTCCGGCATAACTATAGATATAATTACGAAACTATTGTCTTTGAACTGCAATTAGCAGAAGGTAGGAAAAGAACACACCTGACTTTTGTTTAACAAGATATATTTTTTTAGTTATATATAACTAAAAAGTTAACAATTTGATATGGTCGCTTTATTCATTGGATTTCATCTTAAATTAAGTTTTTTTTAATACTGATTTTATAAAAAGATAACACTTTTAGCGAGTGTTTATAGCTAGCGAATATTGAAAGAATTAATGAAATATTCTTTTTTGCACCAAAATAATTGCAACGACACTTATTTAAAATAAAATCCAAATAAAAATACAAAATAATGTGTATGATATACCTTTCATTTAAGTGTTGCAAAAAAAAAAACAATAATTATTGTTTTTTTCTGTTTGGCTCAATGGTTTACTGGTAAAGAGTATCTTCTGGTATCAAGTTTGTCGTTTTTTCGGTGAAGGAAAACATCGTGGTAAAGTTGCACGTCAAAGAATGTTCATAAAATCGGAAAACGTGTGAAGTCTCCAAAGCGCGTTGGGGCAGCGTAGTGGACTGTGGCCTAGACCGTCGCCTGAGAATAGACCCGTACCTAGCCAGCAGTCGGACGTACAAATGGATTGAGTAGCAGTAGAGCTTCTCGTGAAAGAGTTCGTACAGGGAAGTACTGCCACCTTACCTATTTCTGCCGCCAAGCAGTTATGTCAGCATTACTGTATTCCGGTCTTAAAGGGTAAGCGTGCTGGTAAAATTACAGGCACATGAGACGTCTCAGGGTGACGAGATCTCAGATCTTTGCGATTTAAATAGATTTAAATAATAGGCGTGTTGCTTACTTGTTCGTTCCGTCACTTGATGTTTATTATAGATAAAGAAATTTAAAAAATCACTGTGACCACTAATTCGGTATATTGTAAATATTACAGCTCAGAACTAAGACCCGTAGAGTTGAGAAGATGTCAGATTTTTTACCCAGACTTATTTTATGTTATTTGAACACCGTCTCAACAACATACTTCAAACAGCACAAGCTCAATATTATTTAAAGCTCTCTCCTGAAAAGTTATGTTGCAGAAGTAACCTTAATACACCAAGAGTGAACAAAGCGCACTGTATAGTAATGACAATGCTTAGATTATATTCCACTCTGTTATTTATTGAATATACTTATGGACACGACTTAAGCAATAACCGGTAATGTAAGCAAACTGGCTACCAAATGATATTTTGTAATGCCAAATACGAGCTCTCGAGCGTAACTTATTAAAGTTTTATCTCTATAATCCTAGAGTTGAACAATAAAGGATTATAGCAACAATCTTGTTAGTAATACTATTAACAAACAACAACAGAGTCGAATGATGTCATCACGACGACGATAATGAGTACGTAACGATTTATCGTCCCTTAGAAAACACTATTGCAACTAAGTTTTAATAATAGTCGAGCTCTTTGTGAAAAAGTTCAGGGAAGTACTGCCACCTTATCTATTTCTGCTGTCAAGCAGTAATGTGTGTTTTGAAAGGAATGCTTTCCTAGTGCTGGCGAAATTACAGGCAGATGGGACTTTTCAGTTTATGTCTCAATGTGACAGGAGCAGTGGCAGCGTCCTTCAGATGTTAAAGCGTTGCTATTGTCATGGACAGGCTTGTCGCTTACCACATGTGTACGGCTTGTTCGTCGCGTCGCTTGATATTATAAAAACCAAATAAAGTAACTTATATATCGAGTTTTAAGGTTTTCGCGATTCTTATACATAGGAAATGAAACAATTTTTCAAACAAACCAACGTTCGGGCCCTTTACAGGTTCCATGGTCTCCTGTACAGGGTCCGGAACGTTGGTATGTTTGAAAAAACAAATATAAGGTATTGAAATCCGGAAAAATCTGTCAAAAAAATGTCTTTTCCTAAAAGTAATTTATAATTTGTAAACGAATTATTGACAAAATAGAACTGCAATCGAACTATGCAAAAAATATTTTTTAAATCAATATTGTTAGTTACTCATACATCCATGTATCTTAGAGGTGATATTATGTTAGTAGTAGAGACATAAATGTTCTCTACAATCTTTTTTGATGATTAAAGGCAAGAATTTTACCAAAGTCATGCCTGGTAAATGACAAAATTATAGAAAATAGAACATGTTCGCCTAGAACAGGTTCTCTTAACCTTTTTCTATCAAAATTTCAGAGAGCCCATGGACCCTTTACGAAAAGATGAAGAAGAAGAAAGACTTAGGGTTGCCTTGACACATGTCTCGCTCACTTCAGTAATGGATGGCCGTCAAAGGACGCAAAAGTTTAAAAAAGTCACGCGCACCGCGCTTATATATTCACAACATATTGTATACCAATTTATATATTAATGCGAGCCTACCTAACGTAATTGTTAGGTAGGCTTGCCATGGATCCTCGGCGTTTATAACACGGACCCCTTTGGGGTCCATGAATCACAGGTTAAGAAACCCTGGCCGAGGTTGTTTATTGTTTCCCGTCAGAGAAAAATTCGTAGGCAGATAATTTTTTCACTATCTTTAAACTCATGCTAACAGAAATTTGTGCAATTTACAAAAAATTTTTAAGGTAACAGATTATAACCATAACGAGGCTGCTAATTTAATTTCATTAGCCTTCTTGGTTCACTGAATCACATAATTTGACCTTGAAATGAGGTTACCTGCTAAGATGTTAGATAATGTAAAAACATTGTGGATAAGGTTAACATTTTCGTGTGAAAATTTTACATTTAGCTATGCATGAGACCTTGTCTGTGTGAACTCTTTTAGTAATCTACAATTATGAACTAATTGTGTTTTTACGAAAGATTACCATATTAAGTACTACAAATAAAAAATATATTTCAGTACACTTTGTGTACGTCTTTTATATTTTACTTTTAAATTATGTGGCTCTAGTGAAAAAGGGTACAAGTAAAAAAGTCAACTTTACAAGGAAACGCGAAAGTCACTTAATGCTTAGTATCATATGTTTTTCAAGTCTCTTTGAAAGTTGGCTTTTTTTACTTATACCCCTTTTCACTAGAGCCACAGAATTATTTTTAGATCTTAGACAAGTATCACGTATATATAACGTACTTCTGCTATTCCGCAGGTTAAAAGGAAAATAATTTTATAATAATTTGTGGTAGTAGCTTCTATAATCCTTGAATTTACACTTTTATTGTATGAATAGTTTACTTTTTAAATAATTAGCATCTGATGATATACGCTGCAAGTACATATTCCACATTTATTTCATTTTTCTTTATCTTGGCATATCTGCTACACACATACTAAATGTATTAAAAGTGTATATTCTGTGTAGAGGTAGACCATTAGGAAGTCACCACACTTATTTATTGACGCAGAATCGTATTAAGCCGATCAGAAAAAGCTTTATGTATGAACGCGACTCAGTTGGGTTTACATTTTTTTTTCATAATGTCAAATGACGGGACGTCGTGCGTCCTGATGGTAAGCTATAAGCTTATCCATAACAGTTGCAGTACCACTCAAAAGCTACCAACTTTAAGTTGTAAAAAATCTGCGGGGCACTGCCGCTGTGCCCGTCATCATAAGGCATAAGTTGACAAGTCCCATGTGCCTGTAATTTCACCAGTACCCTTACTTTTGAAAACCGAAACACAGTAATACTCATATTACCACTTGGCGACAGAAATAGGTAAGGTGGCAGAGCTTCCTTTGACGAACTCTTTCACAGAGAGCTCCACTGCTACGAAACATGATTGAAGAACACGTCTTTTCTCTCCGAGAAATTTGACGGAAGTGACGACGGAACGAAGCAAAGTAAGAATGTCGAAGAAAATGAACTAGAAACGAACATTTAAAAAGTGGCCAGGAATCAGAAAAAAGGGGGTTAAAATGGTGGGATGACGATGACAGAGGTCGCGTGTGATAAAATAACTTGACGTATGACTTTTTTATACTATGGACATGATTTTTTGCATGGGATATAATGCAGTGTCATGTGGTACTGAATTTGTACAGAATTTATTATAACACCGTCTAAAATTTACTGTTATTCGTACAAAATTGTAATATTATTTACAGTTGTTTGTACTATTTCTTACAAAAGAGTTCAACGAGACCTTGCGTCCGACATTTATTTCCTGGCTAACAATAGTTTTACGTTATTATAAAATAAACGTATTGTAATAAATAACTATTTTGTTTTCTTCAAATTTTTACACTAAGAATATATATCTGCTTCAATGTATGGGTGCGGCATAGGCGTTTCGTGTCGCTGATAAATCGACAAGGAAACGTGTTTGCGCGAAAAGGCCGGGCTATTAAACATTGCAAAACGTAACTTAATGCTTAACTTACTAGTAAATGTCGTTAAATCAATATCTTCAACTGGCTTTCACTTATAATATTAAGTATCACTATGTTTTAATACCATGATAATCACAAAGATCTGAGGGGCACTGCCACTGCGCCCGACACCTAGAGACATTGACATGTCCCATGTGCCTGTAATGTTGACATTACTGCTTGCCGCCAAGTTATAGGTAATGTAGCAGTACTTCCCTGCACGAGCTCTTTCATAAGGAGCTCTACTGCTACTAAAATAAGTAAGGTAAGGGTTCTGGTGAAATCACAGGCACATGGGACTTGTCAACTTATGTCTCACGGTTACGGATGCAGTGGCAGTGGCGTATCGCTTACAACCACGTATACGGCCTGTTCATCGGTGGGTGAATTCTTTCACGGGGAACTCTGCTGCTTCTAAAATCTAACCCAGACTTTTAAGTAATATCATGGTTCTTATATGTACATATACTACTTAATGTGTATTCATAATTAGTACGTTAAATCATGTTGCAATATAATAATTTTATTAACATTGGAAGCTTGTTTTTTATAGCTTTACTAACACACGTAAGAAACAAGTTACGTCATAAATATCTAGAATCAGTCGTAAATAAATATTGGTTCTTATTTCGTTTTTAAATGTCGTTAATAAAGATACGGGCCTTGAGTTTCATACAATCAGCCGTTCCGGCTCCCTTTCCAATTCGTTGGCTAACGGAGGAAACAATCTATTTAATCATTATGCCAAAAAGGCCAGAACTAATTGTATAGGTTATACTTTACCAGTGTTTAAAATTGTTCGTTAATAATATTTTAAGTATAATAGATTTATGACTTTATTTGTGTGCGTTTAAAAATGACTTTAAAATATTACAATTATAAATGTATTATGTATTACAATTAATTAATTAATGTTATTTAATTTATACAAATAATGACTGATTATTATGGAAGTAATATTGACATCTTTGTTACTCTCTTTAAGACGACGATGTCAAAATTCATAAGCAGCAGTGCCAAATTAATTTACGTGAACAGAATTATTGGATGCTCTGTGTGTGCAATCAATTGAAATTGTATTTTATTTTATTGTTTTGCTTCTCCTTCAAGGAATAATTTGATTATTTAGTGTCAAGTTAATCCATCAGTATCATGTTTACTATAAATTGTTTGAATCAAACCGAGTAACACTATTGCCAACAAAAGAAAGTTAAATTTATATTACTAAGTATATTTTTATGAGTTAGTTACAGTCAATTTAAAAATACACCGAAAACCTGAAATATAAAGTCTTGAAGACAGACATAATCTTAAATAAATAAACGCGAAATAAATAACCATTAAATCAATTGTAAAATACCATTGACTTACAAATAAATGGACGACGGGTCTAAGACAAAAACCACGAAAAAAATGTCCCAAGTCAACCTATTTAAACGTAGTGACATGTAAAGGAATATGAAAAAGCTAAAACGTTGAATTTGAATTGTAATGTCATCGTAGTACTGTCTAATTTTGTTTGCTTCGCTGTCAGTCGAACAAACGAACTAAAGCGTGAATGACGCTCTGTATACGATTTTAACGCCCTATAAGTTCGGACACTTTTTAGCGCGGACCCGATGTCCATATAATTGTAAGTCAATGTAAAATACAGTATTTTTATGCTTTATAAACCAAGAAATAGTTCTAACTAGGGGCTAAGGAAGTATTTTTAATAAATCAATTGTATTCTTGGCTGTATCTCTTATTTGCGTTGACTCTCTCTACCCTTCAATCCAAAATTTCATTAAAAAAAGGGAAATATTCCCGACCTTCGCATTTAGCTATTCAGGTTCACAGATAAAAACCCTTTCACCAGTAAGAAAGTCAGCAAAGTTTATAAATAAAAAACACGATTTAGGACAAACACATCAAATATACCCTTTATAGTATTTCAACCGTAAGTTTCTTGTATCTTATGCAATAAATTTTCAAAAAAGCATATAAATGTGAATTTTTATATTTCTTCGTAATAAATTTCTAAGCGGCTATCCTCACGAACTTGACAAACTAGTTCGTTATATAAATACCTTATGATGCATATGTTTAATGCATGATGACTAAAATACTGTGTTGTAACATCATTGACAATTATATACCAGTGTAACATGTATGTTATGTAGTATATAATGAAGTTATACTTCAGTAGATTGAGTTATACCAATCAACTTTAAACGAGTTATTGCGATATCTTATTAGAAGGTCATGTAACTTTGTTTTAAGTATATTTCTAATTGAAAATTGTATAAAATGTATTAGTATTTATTAAGAAGATGTTAGGATTTGAACTTTTTAATTGACATACTTTTTGCAACTGGTTTTGAGAACTATTGTTTTTTTTCTTATTGGCTTTTGTTTAACGACACTAACTAAAAAAAAATCTCGACTCAGGAAGTAAACTTTGGATATATTATTTGTTGTTATTATTAATATTCATGTATCACTTGTAATAAGATAATGAAAGTGACAACTTGGATGCACTAACACAAATAAATTTAGCTTACGTTATCAAAAAAAAAAAACACAAAAGTAGAAATTTATCATAAACAAATTTGAGTGAAGTATTAGATTTTAGAAAGATTGATAATTTATTCACTTTTAAAATTATAAAAATCTCATAACACTTCTGATAACACTGACTAAATCATCAACAATAAAGGGATGATAATAAAAATGAAAATCTTACCGTAGACAAAGCAAGCGAGGAAGACGATAAGAGAACTCATATTTGCGTATGACAGTGGACGTCCGCGCGGGGTACTGGGGTCTACGGCACTGGTGCGCGTGCGCAAACGTCGCGCCGGCAGCGCAAGCAGCTATAGAGGCGGCAGCGGTCGAGTTGGGGTCTTGAAGTTAAAGAAAGTTCTTTGAATTTTAATAAATTCATTAGTTTTGTAACATAAGAATACCTAAGTTAAGATTAAGTTTAAGATTTTTTGTTTGTTATGATTTCGATGTGTCTCCTTTATCTTAATTTTCATCTGGCGTTAATTAAGGTTATATAAGTTTGGAGTTTTGGAAAATAATTTAAACATCTTCTTACTAAAGTAAATGATACTTTAATGAATTTTCTTTATTATATCTATGTATATGTACTTCGTCGTTTGTATTTAAATCATGATAATATCAGCATCCGGTACTTTAATTATTGCAGTGTAATTAGAAATATTTCTTATTAAATGTAAATATATCTTTTAAATCATATCTACGTTTTGATCACTGTGAGCATTAGACACATAAACATGAGATAAAAATTTCAATATTAATGCAGTTAAAATACTAGATACATCTCTGTATTTCAATGTTTTATTTAGTTGTTAAAATAATGGTAATGTTTAATAAAATCTGGTAAATGTTTGGTACTAAATTAAACAATTACAATATTCTGGAGAAATATTTTTGTAAGATATCTTTTAAATCATGTGAGTATTGTAAAACGAATTTTAATGAAGTGGACTGTTGGCGAATTTTAATTCAATTAATCACAAAATTATTAAAATATTTACTTAAAATTACGATTATCATTGTTTAATTGACTCAGATGGAAACAAGTTACATTATCAATTTAAACAACATCTTGTCAATTTCTAATCCTTTGTTTATTTGATCTAAAATGTATAAATGCATACCTGGTTGTTATATTGTTTCGTTTATTGTAGACGTAACTCATAATTTTAATGGAAAAAATAAGTAAATATAACGATCTCGGTCACTGTACGGTTTGCATTGTGGGCGCTAGTGTTGGCGGTTCCGGGTTCTATTACCGCTAGCTTTTAATAGCAGTAGAGCTCCTTGTGAAAGAGTTCGTCCAGGGAAATACTTCCACCTCACCTATTTCTGCCGCCAAGCAGTATTGTGAGCACCACTGTGTTCCGGTTTTGAAGTGTGAGGGTGCTGGTGAAATTACAGGCACCTGAGACTTGTCAACTTATATCTCAGGTGACTAGTAGTCACTTAAGTGTTGAGTTTTGCTCGACATTTTTCTAACCAGTCGGTAGTTCTTAATCATTTATGGAATGTTCTAAGGAATTTCCTAGTTCGGACCAGGAATTGGTATGGTTTTATGGCACACATAAAAAAAGTAGTTTCTGTGTATCAAACTGTAAGATATATATTTTCAAAACGATAAATGTTGTAATGACCAGCATCAATCTGTTAATATTTAAGGTGAACCACCACCAATATAACTTTTGAGTATTTGTATTTTATACGTAAGAGGTGAGCCACGGAAAGAAATAAATGCCCGTGGTCCATTCAGGTGAACTACACAGGTGTTCCATGGGCAAGAAGCGTTTTAATATTTCGTTTTAGTCTAAATTGTAAGTTACGTCCCTTAGTGTTGAAAGGACGATAAGTTAGCCGAACAATTTACGCATACGACTATGAACAGCCTGTTTGTGGTCATATTACGAAAGCGAGCGTGAACCCTGCCGCCTACAACGTACAACACGTGACAGTAATATTGTACACTCCCGTGCATCAACATGTGTACACATAGCGAAATAACATTTAGTAAGCATACGTCATACAAAATCCGTTGAAATCTTTAAAAACATATTTGCTAGAATAATGAAAATGTTTAATGAATACAAATAATATCATTTTAACTAACGTTTCAGAAGGTTTATAGATTTTTAGTAGCAGTGGAAATAATTGTGAAAGAGTCCGTCCACGGAAGTAATGCCACCTTACCTATTTCTGCCGATAAGGAGTAATGTTAACATTATTGCGTTCGGATTTTAAAGGGTAAGGCTGCTGGTGAAATTATAGCCACGAGACTTGTCAACTTCTATTACAGGGTGACGGACAGTGCCTCTTTGCGATTTAAGGCTATCCGAACGGCACTGCAACTGCTTTAGATAGGCGTGTTGTTTACGATCAGGTACACGATTTATTCGTCTCGTCACTTGGTGACACACATACATAACTCGTAATTGTATTATAGGCTACGCTCAAAACATTACAAAATATTTCTTTACGACAATAATTGTGGACCAAAACAACATAACTGTAGTTTTGGTACATTGAAAAGTGATTAGTGTATCGGTGAACAGAGAATTGCTTATGAATCGAACTTTTTAGTGCCCTCCGAATAACTTTGTATTGATTTGCAGAGAACATGATTCAGGGAAATTATACTCTGGCCTAAGTTCCGTGATGTATATGTTATATATATAAATATTAGACAACATCACACGGGGTGCTCAGATCACAAAGTGTACGGTTAATACGGCACATTAAGTATGTCACTGCGTCAGCATTTTTATGTTTAGCTAAGATTTCGAGACACTCGCAATCAGGGCATTGTCATAAGCAAGCGCATATTTCCTTTTGTAATCAAATTAATGAAATAAATACCATTTTTAAGATCAACAAGGATTCTTTGTTCATCAACATCATTATCAAGATAGTTTGGGTAGCATGATGAAGACGCGAACACAAAGTAACTAACTAAGGCACTTGTGTTGTAGAAATCGGAACCCAGATCAGAGACAATATGGAAAAGTAGGTTTTCTACATTAACCCGCCCGGGAATCGAACCTGGGACTTCAGAAATGACGATACCATAAAAACCGGTGCGCAAGCCACTCGATCATGGAGGTCGTCACAAAATGGAATTAGTTTTTATTACATGACCCGCCTAACAATTTTCCTTTTACATTTTTTTTATGATACCAATTGAAGGACGAACATATCGTGCTCCTGGTTTCTACCTGGCGTATTGCTCTCTAGATTAAATAATTGCTTTATGATAGTAAATACAATACAATACAAAATGTCAAAAATAAAAGAAGTAATAATTACTACAACTACAACTTTTTATAAAAAAACTGACCTAAAAAGTTCGTGGAATTACATCTAATTGCCAAGTTTTATTAAAATCGGTTACCTGAAAGTGCGCCAAACCGGATTTATCCCCTAGATTGCCACCATTAGAGGTAGAATATTTTTTTCAAAATTTAAATGGGAGCTATTTCACACAAAAAAAGAAATATCAAAATCTGTTTACAAACGCCAGAGTAATCGTGTAACATACATACAAAAACATAGTACAGTCGAATTGAGAACTTCCTCCTTTTTTAAAGTCCGTTAAAAATCCGGATAATTTACATATGTAGGTTTCTTCTTACGATCGTACTCTAACTTCGAGTACAACCGGTAACTTATGCTAACTATGACCCCGTTTTTAGTTTTTCCATAAAAACAATAGTCGCTTTCAGGCATGACAGGTTGGTTCAGCGATCTTACATCAACAGTTGCGCGTACGCAACTGACACAATTGCAATACAAGCGATAATTGCTTTACAATCTCATAACTGACACTGATCGTTGAAATTACTGGTTTATGTTAACCATTCCTTCATAGTTGATTGGAACTGAAATCATATTACTAGAACTGATAAAAAAAACTGCATCAACATAAAAATTACTTTTTATTTTCAATACTCCTGCATTACGACGCCACGAACCAACCAGCTCAAAAGCAAAGACGTAAGGAATATTTTAGACTCACAGCAAAAGATTCTACATATTCATGTAGGTTAGCAGAAAATAGAACAACCCATAATCTCCTGAAATATTAGTATTACCATATAAAACTTCATTAATGTCTTCAAATGATTCAAGTGAATTAATGAAACGAATTATGATATGAATCAAAGTGAATAATGAAAAGGATTTTTTTAATTTATTAATAATGAATATGTATTAATGAAAATAATTTATGCCACGAAGCAATGAAATAAATTAATGTTGAGGTGGAGTCACAATAATTAGAAGTATTACGATGACTCCTAAGAATTCATGCATTCGTGAATGTATTAGCAGTCGCATTCGTAAATTTCTCGAAGGTTTTTCCATTTGGAAGAAAACTTAGTTACCTACATGAGAAACAAAGTGTATGATAGTATCATATTTTGTTTGTATGTCATCTGGCGATTAGCTCCTAGATTTTAAGATTGCATTGAAACAGGGTGTTTAATTGCCATGGTTTTTTCTTTTCGCTTCTATAAGAAGCTAATTCTTCGAAGAATTAAAAATTTGCATAGATATTATTTATAAACAGCGTTTTCTCGCTTAAACCTTGACGTACGAATCACATAAAAAAACATAAAACAATATCTCTTAACTCGGAGTTATGTATTTGTGCCATCAATGCGGTATTCTGTAGAGCATCTAGTTCCAATAAATCACTTATACTGTCGTAACTCAAATTGTGGAATTGAGAGGACATGTTTGAAAATAAAAACATACCGAATGAAACCAATACACATATTCTTGTCTATAAATGGATAATTAAGTATTATCTTCTTCTTCCTGTCCTTATCCCACGCTAGGTGTGGTCGACACAACATGTATTTTAGTTTTTTTTGTACAATTTTATTTATGTTTTAATTACATTTATTTTTTTTACAACTGACTCCGTGGCTGAACGGTTACTATACTAACGGTGACTGCCACGCAGAGGTACCAGGTTCAATTCCTGGGCCGGGACAAATATTTGTATGGCCTATATTTATTTCTCTCGTGTGTTTGGGTGTCATTTGTGGTTATCTATGTGTGTGTCCATGGCACCCTCGACACAGGGTTTCCCTAGTGCGGCACTATGTTGAGTGTGTGCGTTATTATTATTAGTAATTATTATTATTATTCTTCCACTCTCCCCTATCAACCGTCATTTTCATACTCACACCTTTCGTACCCATGTGATCTTTAACACACTCCATCCTTTCTTTGGCCTTCCTTTCCTTTCCCATCATATTTCCCCCACGTTCATACTCATACCTAACACTTTTCCCGTCACATAACACTCTTCCCTCCGCATGACATGTCCATACCATGCTAACCTATTGATCATCATCTTTTCCGTCACTGGCGCCACTTTCAAAGTTCCCCTGACGTACTCATTCCTCATCTTATATATCCGGTCTTGTATATTTTCCCCTATAAGGGGCATTCGCCGATTGCAAATAATGCCTGTTAAAATGCAACTATTATCCTGTATTTTACGTCCCGATCTATCTTAATAAAATAAATAAATAAAAATAATCACAGTTTGCAATACCTAATAATTCAGTATTTTTTTAAATTTTCAAATTGTGTTTTTTCAATTCCGCAATTTATGAGTAATTGATGAATGAAAGTCCATTGAATTCATCTGATATGTCACCTTTTTGTATAAATATTAGACAACATCACATACGTTTCTCTGATTCCAAAGTATATAAGTAACTAGAGCACTTGTGTTATGAAAATCCACAACCACTTTACCACAAACACTTTGAACCGGCCGGGGATCAAACCCGGAACTTCAGAGATGGCTTGAAAACCGATGTGCAAGCCTTTCAACTACGTGGTCGTGGTATTTATGTACTTCATGTAGTTTAAATATTAGTCCGCAAACTTTGGAGTTATCGCGCCATCTGTCGAAAAACACCTAAATTATTAAGTTTTAATATAATAACCGGCAAAAGTCTTCTTAAGGTTTTTATGTAGCCGAGTACTTATTAACTCTAAAGTAGAGAGTATACTGTAGATGGCGCTAGATAGGTGTCTGTTTATTTGACAATCTAAATGGTCAAAGGCTGGGCGCCGACTGAGGTGGTCTCGGGTTCGGTTCCCGGGAAGATCAATTTGGAATATGATTTTTTCTAATTTGATTCGGGTCTAGGTGTTCCAGGTACTTACACCGGAGTGAATTCCGTTTGCCCTGATACTCATAGCGCAGGGAATTCCTTAGTTTGAGACCGGGTATTTTTATTTAATTGGTGCCGTTTTCTGGTTCAAAATACAAAAACAAAGACAAAAGACATAACAGAACCAGCCTTATTGTTAGATGTGATAACAAAAAACTTAAAAACATAAATAAAGAAGGTGAAATAAGTTTTTTTATAATATCAAGTGACGGAACGAACAAGTCGTGCACCTGTTGGTAAGCTACGCGCATGTCCATAGTAAATGGAGCTTTAAAATGTCCACCGTAAAGATATAACGATACGAATAAAATAATGTCAGAAAATGAAACTACTGAAACATTTTTTTAAAGGACTTCAAAAAGGAGATTCTCATTCGACAGTATTTTTTGTGTAAATGTTACGCGATTACTCCGGCATTTGTTGACCGATTTTGATGATTCTTTTTATGTTGGAAAGAGGGTACCTTATTATTAGTTCCATTTAAATTTGAAGAAAATATTCCACCTCTAAGGGTGGCAAACTAGGGGACGAAAGTTTTCAGCACTTTCCAGTAACCGATTTCAATAAACTTGGCAAATAGATGTAATTCTGTAACCTCTTTATGATCTTTTATTATGCGCAGCCCAGGAATGGAATACCCTACCTCTGCTGCGTCTATATTTCCGAATTCATACAACCCGGGTATCTCTAAGGTGCGATTGAATAGGCATCTTCTGGGCAAGCTCGTTCTATCGTAGATCCTATCTTTGCTCCAGAGCTAGGTAGTGGTTAAGAGTAAGTCCATTTAATAAAAAAAATAATAATATAAAATAGCTATGATTATTGTCATATAAACATAAGAGGCTATTCCTATTATATACTGTATACATTGTACTCTGTGTTTAATTAATGGAATACTATTATTTGATCTTCAAAAAAGTGCGCATTTACGATAGATAATATTTTTTATAATATCAAGTGATGAGACGAACAAATCATGCGACTGGTGGTAAGTTATACGCCTGTCCATAACAGTTGCAGTGCCACTCGGAGTTTTAAATCGCAAAGATCTGCGGGACATTGCCACTGCGCCTATCACCCTGAGACATAAGTTGATTAGTCCCATGTGCCAGTCCTTTAAACCGGAGCGCAATAAGCCTCACATTACTGCTTGGCGACAGAAATAGGCAAGGTGGCAATACTTCCCTGGACGAACTCTTTCACAGGGAGCTCTACTGCTACTTCTACTTTTCCTCGTACGCTAGGAATAGTTCTCTAATTTTATGATTAAGATGTTAAAATCATGCATATATCAATGTTTTGTACAAAGGGCGTACGTGACATTTCGTAGCTTGTACCGATTTTGACAAAAATAGGGTTTTTGAATCTGGAATTCTTTCCCAATAAGTAGTTGTTGCGATCAGGTAATCAGATCATATCGCGTAATTTACAAGAGAGTCCTTGTACTTTATATTATGAAATTGTTGTTTTCGCCAAAGTACGCTAGTTTACTTCGGTACATTCTCCAATCATGATATTATTTCTCACTAAGAATTATAAGTTATTCACCATGAGAACACAGAAAAATATTATTAAAAAACGTACACGTAAATATTAAAGTTTTGCCGTCATTACATTTTAGCAACAGACAAGACCGTCTCATCCGTATTCGAACTTTATTTGACAAAACATGAGAACTTATTAGTTACAAGTATGTTTCTTTTCCTTTTACCACAATAGTGTTACTGTTAGTGTTTTTAATAACATATAATAGAGTCAAGGATATTTACGAGGAATATTGAAACAATTATTTTTTTAATTAAATTTAATTATTTCGTTTTACAAACTAAATATTATCAATACATATCACTTTACGCTTTCTTGGGAACTTTGCTCTTCTCTAACGGCTGACCCTCGTAGTAGTTTTCGCTGTGAAGAAGTTTATCATCAAAATCTATTTAAAATCTTTGAATATTCGAGTTTATACTATTATGTAAACGTGTCTATAGACGTATATTTCATATATATTATCAGTAGGGCTAGCACGATAAGTAGCGACTTGTGCAAGAGCGACCTAAAGCGCAAGATTTTTATGCGAGAATTATTTCTACAAGAGATTTCTAGCCGCGCCCTATCGTGCTAGCCCTACAAGTCTATGATCGTATATGACATGTATTTTTAACGACACATAAACAAGTGTTAATAGTATGATAAAACGTAATGTTTTTTCAATTGTCATGTCAAAGATCTTTCTGCATAAAAAATCAATAAAATTTAATCGCTTACCATCCCGGCACCTTCTCAGGGTTATCGCACATGAAGGTGTCCTCATTGTAGACTTTGCCAGAGGGGCAACTGCCTTTCTGTGGCTGGACGCCATTGCGGCAGATGTAGAACTTCTGGCAGTCCTCAGGGTGAGGAAAAGTGGGGTGGGGCAAAGCTCGGCCGTTGGGACCCATTACCTCGCCATCAGGACATGAAAAACCGTCGTCGAGAACGTCTAAAAATAAACGTGAAATTAAAATATTACCTGCTCCTATTTACATAGAACTTGATAGATTTTATCTTCACGAGTCTGTGTACATTGTTTTATAGTATTAAATAGTATAAATTAAATGCGAGTTTACAACAAACCCTTTGTAACGTGTTCGCAAGTGCGCTGCACGTACTCCTTCCAGTCGCAGTTGGATGTTTCTTCGTCGAAGAACAGACCGGGCGGGCAGGGAAGCTCGTGGGGAACTCCGTCAGAGCAGTAGTAGAATTTGTCACAAGCCTATAAATAGTAATTTGTAGGCTATTGTCATATAATAATAGCCCCGCACTAGGGAAACCCTGTATCGCGGGTGCCATGGACACACACATAGACAACCACAAATTACACCCAAACTCACGAGAGAGTAGGCCATACAAATATTTCTCCTGGCCCAGGAATCGAACCTGGGATCTCTGCGTGGCAGTCATGGTAACCGTTCGGCCACGGAGGCATTTATGTTAAACAACACTTTAATTTTTTTTGTTTGAATGCTTAATATTAAAAACATTGCAATACTTATCTATGAATTATGGAGTGCATCAGATTTTATGATTTAAAATCTCAAATTAAGTCACTCTGTAATTCATATTCCTTTTGTTACTTAATATGAACTAATGTTTATTTAATCTTGACAATGTTTTTGGTTTTTCTCTCATTCGTTTTCGCTTTATTTCAGAGTTGTGTCAATAAAATAAAACAAAAATAACGATTTAGAGCATAACTTGCGTGACTTGTCTTTTTCGTATTTTTACCATTTATTCTTCAGAAATAAATAAATCAGAGGTTTATTTTTGACATAATTTTGAACACACAATGCAAATTACTTACCTGTGGATCAGGATGCTTGAAATATCCATTCTGACGAGGGCAGCCTTTTGTCGGTTTTGGATCCTCTGAAATTCACAGTTATGTTTTATCCAGATTTAATACTCAAAATATTCGGCAAAAGCAACAAACATCTAGAAAGAAAGAAAAGTAGAGGCCAATTTAGTAGCTAGTACTAGGCCTCTCGTCTGGTATTTTGTGGTTTGACGTTCATTTAAAGAAATATATAAGGGAATAGGAAACATTTTCGTGATTTATCTGATTCACGGAAATGTTTTGTTTTATTGGAACTCATACGATTTTGAAACTATATAATTTAGTCAGACAGAAGTGACAATCACGACCCTTAGTTATTAATTTTTAGATAGATTAGATGCTATCTAATGAGTAGGTATCATTAAGTTTAATTATTTATCATCCAAAATAGCATTAAATGGGGTATTCTCGCAGGACTTCTGGTACTCACGAAGTTCCTTTCTGTCACCGCAGTCTACGTTGGAAGGGATGTCGCATCGTTCTTTATTGGGGTTTTCATCAGAGAACACGAGACCATCAGGGCATAGTTTCTCTTCCGCTTTGCCTATAAAAAGAAATAACGGTAGGTAAGGGGCTACGTTACCCCTATTATTTAAGAAGACGTACAATAATTAAATATAGCCCAATGGTTTGACCTATCGACCCTCAAGTAGAGGGCCGTGTGTGGATTTGGATCAGGGCTCGTACCTCTGAATTTTTCGGAATTTATTTGTGAAATTTACCGTAACTTAAAACTGCCAGATGGTGGGTTCCCGTATTTCGTCGGTTAAAAGGTAAAACTCATTAAGTGACATTTTGTTCAAAAACTAGATTTTTTCAATTTTGCTTTATTGGGAAGAACATCTATGACAAGAAAAATTCAGTAAGTCTGTGGTGTCCTTCATGTTTTAATACATACCAGTCCTTTAGTGATTTTTCATAATGAAAAAATACAAAATCTTAATTATCTCCCTTTGGCCAATTAGGCTATTAGTGAGTTTTACCTTTTAACCGACGATTTATTCAGCTTTTTATGTCACTTACTTTGGACTACTTAACCAGATTCGACAAATAAACAAAGCCTCGGCTGGACCATTTCTTTTCAAGCATAAAGAAACTAAATAAAAAATAAAATAAAATTGTTTATTGAATAACGTATTGCATAAATGAATAACTAAAGGCTATTATGCGAATAAATGTAAAGTATAACACATATACGTGAATTGGGATAATCCTGTATTTCAGGTTCATAATTATACAGGTGAATGTATGATGATTAAATTATAAACAAAAAATAATTAAAATATAAACAAACAAAAAAAAATTTAAGAATGAAATGCAAATCATATACCTATTACGCTTAAATTAGACAACATTTATTTTGGAATAATTAATAAATTCTCTGTATCATCGTAGGACATATTTTGAAGGAATTCTCGTAGAATTTTCTTAACCTTTATGTAACAAAAATGATATATGGCCGGTTTGTGTGTGCCACGAACACCTAGTGACACCGGTAGTAGTAGAGCTAGGTTACAATTATGCAAGTAATTATTTATATTATTCTGGTAACTTATAGACACGACCGAACACATTGCGAGACTGAGTAATATGTGAACTAAAACTAGTCACTATTTGAATGGACATTCTTACTCTTGCAGGATATATATCGTTATATCAAGCGCTGACCTTGGCACTTATGGTTTTGTGCTGTAATTCAAATTCTCGCAGCTCTAAATATTTGTCTCCATAAAGAAATCCTGCGCAATTTTTAGTTTTGACACATTATTTTGAGGTCACGTGTCATGGTTCGTAAAATCTAAAGGCTAGTTCACTTTCGCGTTGTGTTATAAAATTCTTAGTTTGTCGCAATAGTGAGGGAAAGAGTTCGCACTCTATTTGCTGTATTAATGTCGGTGGGGTAATTTCCTTCGAACTACGCATTGAGTGTAACACAACGTAAAAATATGCTGAAATTGGACATATCCGTAGGTATACGTATATGGATAGATGATATATATTTGTAGCTGGTAATCGGCTTGCGTATAGGATGTTTTATACCGTTTATGTTCTACGATTATGCTGATTGTTCTAGGATGTATCCGATATCCCTATCGCATCATTAACATCCTTATACCTAAGTTATATTATTACCGTGTGCATAGTTTTTTGTAATCAATATGAGTTGCTATTTAACAACGTGGTTATTTGTTGCGAATGTTGTTTTAAACTATATAAGGACTAGTAAATATTTCCCGCCAAAATTGCATTAAATAAAAATTATAGCAAAAGCTGTGTTTGTAGTGAGCTCTACAGCTTTTTTATATTTTAGTGTAATCGACAGAATCAGTATTGAAAATCATAACGTAAACGACCCCACGTTTACTAAATACAAAGTGACAAAACACGTGTCGCATCTTTTGCATATTTTTCATCGCTAGTACTTATTACCTTAAACCTGAAAGACTCAAGATAGGTCTTAGATAAGATAGCAAAAATATTGTAAGTGCCAATTAAGGCTTAACATCCACTGCTTTAAGAAATTTTAGCTATTACACAATCCGTTAGGAAATTCATTATTATACATTAAAATTCAATTTAATATCACATTTAAATGTAAAAATATTTAAAAACCCCTATCCTGTAACGTTTGTTTTTTGTCGATTACGCTAAGTCGGCGGTAAAGACTCGATATAAATATCACGGTAATGAAATATATATTTAATGAATAAATATGATTATTAAAATTTACATTGAAAACATGAGATTTTCGTTTAATGATAATACTGTTTTCAACGTGCAATATATACTGTTGATCTAAATAATGATGCATAACTTCACGCGTAGGACAAATAATCATTCTACGAATTGAAATCCATATGGCGACTATGCATACTGATCGCTCCATTCGAAGGTCATTTACCTTCAAACGCTTTCTGATAAAGCTGCATTTAGAAAATAGATACGTAGTGATAGCGTTTATGATCTGCCGCCATGGTCGAATGGTTACCACGCTAGACTGCTACGTTCCCGCGTTCGATTCCCGGGCCGGTAGAAACATTTATTTCTCTCGTGAGTTTGGGTGTAACTTGTGTTTATCTATGTGCGTGTCCATGGCACCCGCGACACAGGGTTTCCCTAGTGCGGCTATGAGTATGTGCGTTATTACTATTATTATTATTATAACATCTTATTATGACATAAAGGTGATTTTTTAAATGTTATTTCAAGTAACGGGACGAATAAGTCGTGCATCTAGTGGCAAGCGAAACGTCTAACTATAACAGTTGCATCGCCAGACTTTAAATCGCAAAGATCTGAGGGGCACTGCCACTGCACTTGTCACCCTGAGACTTGTAATCTCACTAGAACCCTTACAGTTCCTTGGTGTGACAACCATTGAAATTAAAATTCTTTAACGATACGCATTGTGTATTTATTTTCATATTATTAGCTTTCCAACAACTCTGCTATCTCTTATTTTCCTTTAATTATTTTTGTAATACTTAATAATTAATAGTTATTAAATGCACCTGTGTCATATATTTCTAGATCGAGTCTAGAGTGGTGGTCGAAATACTGTAACACGGGGTATCCTAGTACAGGTTTCGCTCTCTCACAATGGTCAAACACGTTGTCATTTCAGCCTTTGTACGTGCCTATTAGTGGCCTGGAGCGTCATAGTGGTAAATCTGCGGAGTTCCACGACACTCACAAGCCCCTGCTAAGAGGGTAAACCTTAGGGGGTTTAGTGGGTATGCCCTCCACCTGGAGAGCTTGTCCCATATAACCCTTGAGTCTCCCCGGGCTCGAGGTTATGCATAAAGCATTTCCCAGTCATAAACAAAAAAATACTGTTATAAACTGCCACGGTGTGGCGGTTTATATCGACAAAAGAACTTTAATTTCTACAAAATAACCGTAAGAGCAAAAATATCTCTCACTTAGCTTTAAACTAAGTCCAAGTCAAGAAACTGCGGCGATCATGAAAACACTTTAAAAAACTTTTTTTTGCATTTTTTATAAATTTCAGAAGCATTGAATTGTTGCAATTTAATTCTTGAAATTAATTCAGTCCCTAGTATAAGAGACAGTTGTTGTTAAAGAAGTTAAATTCTGTTTAGTTTCAATGTTGCACGATTGTTGTTTCGCTATTATATGCTAATCTATTATTGCCTCTATTGAACTATCTTTCTTGCCGTGTTTAATTCATTCAAGATTACCTAATTATCACTTGTTTTAATGGCGAAGAAAAACATTGCTATAGCTCCTGCGTATTGTAAAAGTACATGTAACTTTACAAAGGAACATGAAGTTCTTTTGAGTCATTTTGGTGGATTATATACCTATAGACATTGAGTAAGTTGTTGAGTGAGTTGGATGTCATTATACACTACAGTGCGCTTTAGAAAATATCCAAGACCTTACATATGACGGATGTAGACATATTAGTGCGATATTATTGTCGCGCGTGAATAGCTTAGAACAGTCGACATGAAGTCGACCTTTTATCACGATACCAACCTTTGCTGCATTTATAATAAAGGTCACACTGGTATTGATCCGGGAAGAAGCCATTCTTGTCGGGACATTGGAATTCCTGACCTGAAACTGAGACAAGAAATAAATTATTATAAATTGCGCGTAATTACATTATTTTAATTATATAGTGTATTTTTTTATGGTACCAAGTGACGGAACAAACAAGTCGTGCGCCTGGTAATAAGCGACACGTCTGTCCATAACAGTTGTACTACTAACACTCAGAACTTTAAATCACTAAGATTTAAGGAGCATCGTCACTGCGCCCGCCTGTCGCCCTGAGACGCAAATTGACGTCTCATGTGCCTGTTTCTTAACAAGCAACCTTACGATTTTCTTCAAAACCGAAATGCAGTAAGGACCACATTACTACTATGCGGCAGAAATAGGTAAGGTGGAAGTAAAGAGCTCTACAGCTAACAACTAGAGTGTATAATAAAAATGTATAATAAGTAATAAGAATAACGTATTGAAAATGAAGGCCGTTATTTAGAACCGATTTCAAAAAAAGGAGGAGGTCCTCAATTCGATTGTATGTTTTCTTTGTATGTATGTAACGTGTTAACTTCGACTCCTTTCTAAACCGATTTTGATGATCTTTTTTCGTTGGAAAGAGGATACCTCAGAAGTAGTCCTATTTAAATTTGGTGAAAATGTTCCACGTCTAAGGGTGGCAAACTAGGGGATGAACGATTTTTGAGGTCGGTATTTTTAGTACTCTGTCCAGAGACTATTATCATATCATTTCGAAAAGGAGAAGGTGTCTGCCACCGTGGGCCAACTTGCACACGCTCTCGAATTCAAGTGATAAACACTTCTATTTACTAAACAAAAACATTGATTCTTCGTGAAGTCTTGTTTTGTTATATATTTGTTGAATTATTAAATAAGGCACTTTTGTTTTTCAAGGTGTCCTACAAATGTAATCATCCACTAAAATTTCATATTGCATGCATGTTCAAAGTATTGACAAATAAATTTGCCTGTTGGAAAAGTTTGCATAATCCATGCCTTACGTGATAATTATAAGTAGTTCTATAGTTCCTGCCAAGTGATATCAGAGCATAAATTCTGGTTAAAGCAGGAAGGTGTTGACTTCCTGATCTGATTATAACTGGATTAAAATTATTGAAGTTACTCAGCAAGTTCTAAGCCTCCATAAATTTGAACAAAATAAGACCCTGGCCAATAAATTTGGTCAAGAAAATAATTAAGCTACACAGAGAGTTCATACTGTTTTTTTTTTTTGGAAAGTAAAAGTTTTTAAAAGGAAGGTTCATTATCTTTATACATGGCTTTATTCTTTACTTTTTACCTTATTTTTATTGAATATCAGGATGTTTCACCTAGTTTGTTATAATTA
Organism: Hyposmocoma kahamanoa; assembly: GCF_003589595.1. Taxonomy (NCBI): domain Eukaryota; kingdom Metazoa; phylum Arthropoda; class Insecta; order Lepidoptera; family Cosmopterigidae; genus Hyposmocoma; species Hyposmocoma kahamanoa. The sequence continues at coordinate 6,464,094 of NW_020653945.1, forward strand.
TTTATACAAAGACAGAACACTTAGATGAAATTCCTTCGATCCGGCCGGATTAGAACCGACGCGACGGCCACTAGCAAACCGTGCCAAACGCTTTGCCATCTAAGCCACGGAACGAAATAGCGGACCTCACGAATTTCTTTATGTGATTGTTGTCGGATCTGGTGTATTTGGTTTTCAACGACTTTTTGGTACATAATTTTTTTGTTATATAAAATTGATATCATATCAATTCTTTACGGCATATTATGTTTGTTTTTTTTATTTCATATATTTTAGGTCTAAAAAGTTATTTATTAAAAAATGCATTGTCCAATTATCAAAAATACTGACAAATTTCGGTACCCTAATTTAATTATATAAAATTTTATTAGTGACCTGAATTTATTGCTCGTAAGTTTTTTCGTTAAATGTTATTAAGGAAACGAAATCAATACCAATAAGGAACAAATAAGCAACTATATTTATTTAAAAAGAAAAAAACATCGGTTCTAATTGGAAGTGAAACTATGTTTTCAAATTTAAATCACGTTTTTTTGTTTTTTCAACAATGTGAACCTGAAAAGAGCCCAGTTTGTTTGGTTTGTAGAATCGTGAAAACTTAAGAACTCAATGTATGTTCTGATTTTAATTTCATAGTAAGTATTTTTTTTAAATAAAAATACTATGTACAGGAAAAGAAATAAATTAATTATTTTCTAAACTCATTGCAAATCTTTCATAATGTAAACACCTTGAAAACAGAGAAAGAGTGAACCGATGTTTTCAGGCGAGTATACCAACCTCATCCACGTCTTCACTATTAAATAGGTGACATTTTAGACAGAAGTAAGCCTTATCTCATAAACAAATGTGAATATAAACAAATTGTAGTACTTTATGTAACTCTACGCTAATAAGAATAAGACCATGACGACTTTGAACTAAATTCCTCTATAACAGAATGTAAACTCGCAATCAGCAAAATATAAAATTACCGCTAAGACCTCTAAAACAAGAAGTAGAGTAGAGTAAGCTACGTACCTATGATACTCGATTAGTTGACTCGGATAATTCGATTAAAGATTACGAGTAGCACTATATTTAAATTCGATTTGTTGATAATCGATTATTCATAGATAATTGATAGTTTCGTCAAGTTTTTTTTTAATTAAAATGAGTCTGATTGAATACGCAACTGGTTATGGATGGCTATGTCAGTTCAAACCCAAGCTAATGTTTAGATTGACATTTCATCAAATCCATTCTCTAGATTTTAAGTTCTAAAATTCTAAAATTGAAATAGAGCAGAACACGTAAAAAAATTTCGGAAATATAGATTTGAAATATCTTTTGAATTTCGGTTGTATTTTACTGCGTTTATTTTTTACGATACTAAGTAATAAGTCGTGGGCTTGATGGGGTAAGTGACATGCCCGTCCACAACAGTTGCAGTACCACTCAGAGATTTAAATTACAAAGATCTGAGGGGTACTGCCACTGCGCCCATCACCCTGAGACATAAGATGAAAAGTCTTATGTGTCTTGTCCCACGTATTTTTCGTTGAAGACTAAAATTATTATAGTATAAATCGAGGAGGTAGGCTGCAGCACGTTTCTACACTAGATTTAGTTATACGATAGTTATCAATTAGTTTGTATCAAACGTATTCGTAAAAAAAAATATTCCGAAAAAGTCTACATGGGTAAGTTCAGTAGCAATAGATCTCCTTTTGAAAGAGTTCGTCCAGGGAAGTCTTTTCACCTTATCTATTTCTGCCGCCAACCAGTAATGTGAACATTACTGCGTTCCGGTTTGCCTTTGCCCTTGGTTTGGAAGGGTAAGGATGCTGGTGAAATTAGAGGCAAATGGAACTTGTCAACTTATGTCGCAGGATGATGAGTGCAGTGGCACTGCCGTTAAGACCTGTGAGACTTAAAGCTCTATGTGACACTGCTACTGTTATGGATAGGCGTGTCTCTCCACCAGGCGCACGACTTATTCGTCCCGCCACTTGGTATTATATTATTTAAAAAAATGCAATTTTGTTATCTCTACCTAATTTCGGAGGCAATTTTTATTATTTAAATATTCGAGTATATTATCGTGAAATACGAAGTAATATTTCAGGATACCACACTCAAATGTGAAAAAATACTTCATTGTAATATTCAAGAATACTTAAATAAAAATAATTGCCATCGTAATAGTAGTTGTATGTAGACAACACTAACCTGAAAATTACACACCTCTAGCAAAGGATTGTTGTATGTCGAAATAGTTGTTTTTGTTAAGCTACCAAATATTTGTGGTTCATGAAATCGTGATACAAAACGACATGTATGGGCACGATTAAATACAAATTCAACGCCCGGCCATGATTTTTGACATAAACGCACAATTTCTTTACATTTATTGTCGCATTTGCTCCATATATCGTAAATAATGTGTTCGTGATAGAAGTTTCAAAAGTTAATTCTGCCGTGACTATTGAACTACAGTTAAATTGGCCTTGCGACATACCTGTGCATGTTAGGAAATGTCCTGCGTTTTAACCGTTTAAAATAGCTGTTGCGAGAGGAGAATGGATTATATGATGATACGAGTGATTGATCCTTATATTTTATAACCTATTATGATGTAAATTCATAATTGGGGCTATCAGCGCAAAAGTGGTGTAACCCCATGAAATGCATATACAAGAAATTAAACGTGACTAATTTTAAATCCCTCATTTTAAAATTAGTTAAATTATTTATATATATAGTAATCACATATGACCAATACATAATTAAAGAGAAGAAGAAGAGGATTACAGGTGAATCGGACTTATTAGAGGCGAAGCTGTAGAGCCTTGAATTAAAGTAGCCTGTTTATCGGTTTTCTGCAAGATATATCATAGAAAGTGTGCGATGAAATTGCACGATTTAATCCCGCCTTCTCCTTTCCATCACCGAGGAACTAGACGTAGGCTTATATTCCACGGTTTCCAAGGATTCGTATGAAGCGTTATGCTTCCACATTATTTCCTTAACATTTTAACTTGGGCCTTTTCAAGGCGGGAATGAATAGGCAATATTTAGATGTGCATGCTCCATAGTCAACCTCATCGTCATTTTCCATCAGGTGAGATGGAGAACAAACGCGCAGTTAAATTTAAAAAAAATACACATGAAAATAATATCTATATACTTAATAATCATGTACTTTAGTAGAATAAAAAGTAATATTGTAGAAAAAGATGTGAGTTATACCGCTTTTACACTGATAGCCTCAATTGTTGTAACATACTGGATACATAGAACCCTGCGTTATGGGAACCCTGTGTGGCGGGTGCCATGAACACACACATTGACACCCAAACTCACGAGGCAAATAATGTAGGCCGTGCAAATATTTCTCCCGGCCCGGGAATTGAACCCGGGACATCTGCGTTGCAGATCAGCATAACCGGCCACGGAGACATTTCTTCGATATTTATTTCATTGTTAAGCAAATTACACCTGTAATCGTCACATTTGATTAGACTCTACTGCTCATACGTAACGCAGATTCCCTGTGAAGAATGGGCATTTAACTCTAGGGCTTGCTATTTGTTAATAAACTTCTGAACACATATCATATAAAAGATTTATTTCAAACATCATCAACCGACAACTGCAAGAGCTAAACGTCACTACCACGGATTTTTGTCACCTATGTACACAGAAGCCTTTTAGTGTAAAGTTTTTGTTTCACTATGGTTCTAATTCTCATGAATGACAAATTTAGAATATCAACCGGAATCTTATTATAGAAGCGTATCCATATTTCAAAGACTTTTTTTTATAATATCAAGTGATGGGACGATCAAGTCGTGCACCTGATGGTAAGTTTTACGCCTGTCCATAACAGTTGCAGTGCCACTCAGAGCTTTTAACAGCAAAGATTTGAGGGGCACTGCCACTGCGCCCGTCAACCTGAGACATAGTTGACAAGTCCCATGTGCCTGTAATTTCACCAGCTCCCTTACCCTTCAAAACCGGAACACAGTGATGCTGACATTACTGCTTGGCGGTAGAAATAGACAAGGTGGTAGTACTTCCCTGGAAGACCTCTTTCACAAGGAGCTCTACTGCTACTAAAAACGTTTTTAACCCTTTTCAGGTTCCATGGTCACGGCTGACTGAGATGATAAAGTCATCCAGCCGGTTTGTTTGAAAAACCAAATAAATACCATAATAAAAAAAAATAGTTTCATTTCCAATTTAATGTCATTTGGTATATAATATACATTACTAATATAGTATAAATAGCTACAAGGTCTTTACGTGAAGTACAAAACATTTCCACGTGGATAGTTGTTAAGTTTTACGTTGGAGAATCTCCTACTCCGGTTTTAAAGGGTAAGGGTGCTGGTGAAATTACAGGCATATGACACTTGTCAACTATGTATCAGGGTGACGGGCGCGGGGGTAGGGCACCTCCGATCTTTGCGATCTGGCGTTGCAACTGCTATGGACAAGCGTGTCGCTTACTACCAGGCGCACGACTTGTTCGTCCCGTCATTTTGTATCACAAAAAAGCTCCCAAGACTCATACGCACTGCTATTACTATAGTGTTATAACTCAAAATATGTGAAATTCAAGATTATACCATTGTTGAATGTAAAATTTGATTCTCTACACGTCAATAAAATAGAATATTGTAAAAAAAAACTAAAAGATTCTTAACTACTTAACTCAAAATGAGACACGCTTTATGTGAGCTAATTCTGGCCAAAATAGTCCTTATTCAAAATTATGAAATTATTTGTTTCTGTTTTATTTTTAAATAATATGTATATTTGGCATGTAGAAATAACCCATATATAAATTTACACAGATCTTTCACGGAAAGCGAGTAATTCGTTTTTCGTCGATTCTGAGAAAATACACTTTTTGAGTTAATACACTATTGTATTAACAGTGAGATATTTTGCCTAATTAAGGTGCTGTAAGCTCTTATTTATACTATAACTGTGTTTGTATACTATGTATAACCCTGAATTTTTTAGACCTAATATTGTAATCTGTTCTTGTACATACATGTACGTACGAACATACACTTCACGTTCTTTACCTATCGGTGTATACAGAGACCACGGCCTTCCATTTACTACGATCTTGACACACATGTTTCGCCTCATCAATACGTATCAATTTCCAAACTTTCAAACACGCTCGTCGGTTAAGGAAACTCTTGACCTGGGGTTCTAGTGCCGTCCGCCGTCTGACATCATGCGTCTTTTAATTTTTTCGAGTATTATTTATTTAACAGTATTTGTTTCGAACGAATGTCGGGTGGAGAACGGGAACGGATCCTCTGGCGTTTCTTTATGACGCCCTCAGTTTGGTATACGTACGAAATATATAATTTTAATGAATATTGTGAGTAAACGTTCAAGCGCAAACAGAAGAACCTGTTATTGGATAAGTCCCATTACTCAGTAACAGAGACATTAGTACTATAATAAACAATTAAATTTATTATATATTTTGTTATATTTATTAACGAATTTGACATTGACCGTATTATTATACTTTAATTTACATTTATTAGCTATTAATAATCCATATTGACATTTCCTGTATGTAGTACCTCCACATTTGACATGGCTAGTTTATTTCAATTATTTATTAGTTTCATTAATTATCTTGATTTGTTTTTGCGCACTATTGTGTACTATGACTTGCTATTATATAATTATTTCTCACTATTTGTAAACTGACGCTCACTTTTCGAAGAGTAGTATAAAATAACATGTAATTGTATTTGCGTGAAATTTGTAATGTTAAACAATACTATATGTACTGTGAATATGCATGAATATCACCGCTAAATAAAAATAAATTTCTTTTGTATTACTTACATGAAAATATTTAAAACTAAGTAATAGAATTATATTTAATAGGATGTACTAATTTCCGTCACATTTTATTGAAAAAAAAAGTTTTTAGATTGAGTTAAAATAATTCTTGTACGCTAGGTCCATTCCTGTTGTTTTTATGTCCATGTGCTCTTACAGCATTGTGTTCCTACTTCTATTCATGGTGAGCAAGGACCATACAAAGTAAGATTATCAAGTGACTGAAGAATAAATTATGCGTCTGGCGGTAAGCAACACGCTTACTCATAACAGTTGCAGTGTCACTCAGAACATTAAATCGCAAAAATCTGAGGGGCACTGCCACTGCGCCCGTTACCCTGTGACATAAAATTGATAAGTCCCATGCGCCTATGGTTTCTTCAGCACCGTTACCTTCAAAACCAGAAAGCAGTAATGGTTACATTACTGTTTGACGGCAGAAGTAGATAATGGTGACAGTACTTCTATTGACGAATTCTTTTACAAGGAGCTCTACTGCTACTAAATAATATACGAGTATGTTATAAAATAAATTTTTTCTAAAATTAGAAACTCCGCGTCAAAAAAACTGGAAAGAATTTTTTTAATACGGATATACATAATTAAGTGAGTGGTCTGTTTATGGATGATTGCAAATGTGGCAAATTTTATTATTTACGTATTCGAGTATATTGTCGTTGTAACATACTTGAAAACTTAAATAATTAAGAAAAGAGGTAGTCAATGCTAACTCAAAAACAACCGATATTACAGTTCGAACTTTTACATTAAACTTAAATTTGAGCTAGTTATTTGCCTTTAGTGAAAGGTTGTCCAGACGTTATAAACGAGACACGTTATCTGAGATAAACAAGCAGAAAATTTACAAATAAACTCATGATGTATTAAAACAATTGTGAATTCCTAATAATACTCAGTTTCAACAAGCATTTATTATCAGAAACTATAAATTGGTAGTGGTGTAATAGGTTGACATATCGCCTCTCCAGCATATGGGCGTTGGTTCGGATCCGGGCTTGTCCCTATGAGTTTTTTGACATCTATGTGCGATATTTAATTTGATATTTACCATGAGTTGTTCAGTAAAGGAAAACATAGACTTAATGATGTGTGTCAAGTTCCCAATCTGTCCATGGTCTCGAAGATACGAGATGTTTATACATGTGAAAATCATGAAAATATAAATCAACGTACCACACTCTAAATTTTAAGAAAAAATAATAGTTGTAGTTTTTTATTATTTTTTTGAACTACAAAAATAAAACCACATGACGACCTCACTGGCTCAACGGTTTGCACTGTAGGCGTTGGGTTTATTTATTTATTTATTTATTTATAATATACAACTTACACTAACAGTAAAAACCAAACATGCAAGCCATAGTCAATATTGGTTGGGTGTAGAGATCCCGGATTCGATTTATGGTCGAACCAATTTGGGAAATGCACTTTTCTTAGTTAATTCTGGTTTGGATGTTCTGGGTACCTCGGAGTGAATTCCATCGCTCTGACACTCATAGTACATGGAATTTCCTAGGTTGTGACTGGATAATTGGTCTTGTACATTATTATTATTATTTAAAACTTTCAATCCTATATTTACGACAGTTTGAATTAAATATTACTTGTCATTAAATTACGTAATCAAATAATTTGCTGAGCTAATCAAATTATCATTAGTCAAAATATTATGAATCGGCAATGACTTTTTAATGATTATTTCCACAAATATATTCACAAATAGGAAATGAAACTATTTTTCCGGATTTAAATCGCGTATATGTTTTTTCTAACAATTTATAATGGATTTAAATCCGGAAAAATAGTTTCATTTCCTGTGTGTAACAAACGCGAAAACCTAAGAACTTAATTATATTCACAAATTTGAAATAACTTTCATATTGCATTGTTAATTTTTCAAAATATTAAAGCACCTTGTCTAAAATATGTTTATTTATTCTTTGCTTTACTCAATTGCATTAAAAGACGAAAGAACACATTTAATAATAATATAAAATCTATTAATAATAAATTAAGACTATGTTTAGCTAAATAGTTAAACAGTTAAACTACTAAACAGTTAGCTAACTGTATCCCCTTTTAAATTGTAAAATAAAAAAAATAAAAGTAATTATCGTAAACTATGAATAATAATGATGGGTATAATTAGAATACCGTATTGTTGCTTTTAAGTTATGCGTAACAACTTTCATTTCATGAAAGAATTCAACCCTCTTGAAATTCCGCCATATTTTTTTGCCATTGGATAGACAAAATTAACTTTTTCGATAACTAAAATAAATCAAATGAACTTACCTAATACAAGACCGGCTAGGGTAACCAGCAAAGTCTTCATCGTGATCTGGTTCACCGAATTGGATTAACTATATAAAAATTAGATCAGTCCGCGTGTACGTGTTGCCAGTACAGAAGGTTGTTCGGTATTGCCGCGAGCTCATTGTGCCTGCGTCGCCGGCGCAGCTTATTACACGCTATGCGATGGAAACGGGTGCAATAAATGACGCTTTACCGAATTTTTTTAGGAATATAGTGTGTATAGTATAACATTACTGTCATATGTTAAAATATCTTTTAGAAGTTTTTATAAGGATAAATGAGTTCGTCCTGGAAAGTACTGCCACCTTGCCTACTTTTGTCACCAAGCAGTAATGTGACCGTGTGTTCCGGTTTTGAAAGACTAATCTGCTGGTGAAATTACAGGCACATGGGACTAATCAGCTTATGTCTCAGGGTGATGGGCGCAGTAGCAATGCCCCTTAGATATTTGCGATTTAAAGCTCTCAATAGCATTGAAACTGTTATGGAGAGTCGTCCTGCCACTTGGTATCATAAAAAAAAATTGAATGTGAATGAATTTGGAATTACGAATTATGTGTTATATTTTCATAATTTCTACATAAACTCTCAAAATTAACACAGCTGTAAATTTAACGTATATTTAACGTATATTTTACATAAATGTATCGGTTTATAACAAAATAGAAATGTCACAGTTGGAATGAATGGAACAAAATGTTGATTGACAGAATACTGCACTCTTCTAAAGCGAATGGACTGTAATGAGTGTAGATTCGAAAAAAGTGTCGTGCAAGTCGAGTTAAAATACAGAGTGTAAGATTGTAATGACCTTTATGAAACCTTGTAGCCCTTTTGTGAAGCATTTTTGGTGTTTCACTTATGTACTATGGTATAAAAGAGTTTAATTATGAGAAAATAATTGCATAGTAATTCACTGGGTTTACTATTTGTATTGTAAAAAGTATGCTAAAGTATTGGCATCATCATCAGCCTATGCCAGTCTACTGCTGCCATTTCGCTCGTTCCTACGCTTGCTGCATCCGTTTGCCGCCAGCAGCAGCCTTTCGCGGATCAGTGCTCCATCTGGCCAGAGGGCGCCCTATACTATTAACTAACTACTAACCACTAATGATCCATAGTAATGTTAGTAATACAGTAAATTTTTCTTACGTGCTATGGTTAGTGCAATACAAAATTAGGTATTTAATTCTAGAGAAATGCCACGTCTAGACCACTACCTTATGCACGTGTAGTTGCACCTAATGTTGTTGGTAGAGGCAGTCCAGCCTATTGGCAATAACGGTTATGATGCTATTAGCGCTGCCGTGCACACGCATCATGAGTGAGGCAGGAAGCCATCTGCGTGCCACCGTGAATATTGCCGATGCACTACAGTGTCGCGGCAGCCTCATTAGCATCCTGAAAGCGTTGTTATATTGTACCCTTAATGTATACTGGGTTATCTGCGTATACTTCACCCACAGGCTGCTCGTGTAAAAGTTTTGGCTATATGCCATAATAAATAATGATATCTTTACATCTTTGGTGCAACGAGCAAACCTGCGGGCGAGCATATTACATGAAACAGACAGGGTCCTTCTCTCCCTTTCCATGTCAGCATGTCGGCAATATTACTAGCGTATTTGTACCAATATATTTTCTGTATGCATACAGAAAATATAACAAAAAATAATCTTTATGTACTTTGACAAGAACACGAGAGATCCGACACTTTAAAACACTCTATACTTTTTATTTGCTCCAGCTGGTTAAATCTCGAGGTCCCAAGTAGCTGGCCTCGTATGCCACACGATGGTCAATTTCATGGTGACAAATGTAGGAAGTTTGGTTTTAATTTTTAATATATTTCTTGGTCATTACCATTGATGTAACCTTAGGTTTTAATGAAAGTTTATACATAGTTATTGTTAAATAAAATAGTAGATAATTTAATGAACCTATATATAATTTGTACTGTGTTGATAGAATAGTAGATACAGTTTGGGTATGGAAAATCAACATTTGACTGTGTTGACACCCCTTGACTTCAGTAATGCTTTCAATGGAGTTGACTTTGACTTATTATTGGAAGTATTGCGTTTCTTAACATATCTCCAGCAGTTATTGAATGGCTTCGACGCTACCTCGGTGGACGTCGGCAGTGTGTACAACGCCTAAGTTTCGGTTTTTCTCCACTATCCTTTAATTTATTTCCTTAATTTTTTCGTTTAAAAATATATAAGTATTTAATATTATTATTTATGTATTAATAATATTTGTATGTATATATCTATCTACATATATGAGTTTATTAATAATGATTATGTAGTGTACTTATAATGATATTCTTTGGTTGCACCCCTTTTGCATATCCCAAATTTCTAATAATAAATATTAGACATCACACACTTGGTCTGATTCCAAAGTAAGTAACTAAAGCAGTTTAACTGCTTCTGTGGCCGAACGGTTACCATGCTGAACTGCCACGCAGAGCTCCCGCGTTCAATGCCCGTGTCTGGAGAAATATTTGTATTTGTATACATTTATTTCTCTCGTGAGTTTTGATGTAATTTGTGGTTGTCTATGTATGTGTCCATGGCACCCGCGGTACAGGGTTTCCCTAGTGCGGCTATGAGTGTGTGCGCGTTATTATTATTATTACTTGTGTTATGGAAATCGGCAACAACGATGATACCACAAATTCCCTATTTCTATCTTAAGGTTGCCTGAAAGAAATTGCTAAATGGCACTAAAGTAGCCTTTTGTAAGTTTCTATATTGTATTTTAACTGTAATTTTATGTCCAATAAAGAATATTTCATTTCAATCGAGATTTTATGGTAGATAATTTCATCGTGTGACCTCGAACGATATACACGTTTGTCGTTAAGCTTTATGTTATGTTATTTATTATTATGTGACGGAAGTAACTGCGTATCAACATACTTTCCTTGTTTTTCTGAGTGTTGTTCATCCCTTTCTAAACTTCAAATTAAGAATATGTAGAAATTAAATATTTTATACCACACGTATACCATCATGATAAGTTGACCATAGTTATAAGTTGCGTATGTTTTAGTGTTAATTTTATCGGAGCTAATCAGGCCGCGCCATATAACTACTAATATAAAATGTAGCGAGTTCCACCAAAAAGGTAAGGTCTGAAAATTAGCCGACCTTTTTATCTACATGTGTAACTTTAGATGATATTGTTTAAGCGAAATTATTGTTATGTTAATGTACATAAATGAAGCTCTTTATTATTATTATTATTATTTTGAAGATCCACTCTCGCCTCAAGGCCTAAAAGATAATTTTGAATTTTTTAATAAGAGCGGTCAGGGTCAGAAACTCAGATCCAAGAACCGGCCTTCTGAATTTGTGCTGAAAGCGACACGCCAAAGAAATCCAACCGGTTCAAGCTGCTATTCAGGCTGACTGGAATTAAGCCGTTTGCGGACAAAACAATTGGGATTGTTTCAGTTCACCACATTCCACATGTCGGTGATCTCGTGCGCCAGATCGAGATACTTCCGACGTTTCGACTTTCACGAGGCCCTCGTCATGCGGGATGGTAACGTCTACAAGAAATACCCTCGACTGCGATCGACCCAATATCAAAATATCAGGCTTATTTGCAAGAATAGTCCTGTCTGTGATAATGGATCGATCTCAATAGATTTTCAAGTATTGGTTCCGGTGAATACTTGTAACAAGACATCCTTTGTTGCACGAGTCCGTACTACAGAGCCAGCTCTTGATGTAATACTTTGGCTGCCTGTTTGTGTGTATGTGTGTGGTTATTATTATTATTAAGGATAAAATGGAATTTTAGACTCTCATATCCCCTATGACCTTAACGATTAATTTTAAATTGTTGAATAGGAGAGACGATATTCCCCAGCAATAGCCCAGCTCAATATTATCATTATTTAATGAATTCTTTCTTATATAGACTATATAAGATTATATAGTACCCAGTGAGATCATCTCATAATATTTTTTAATTAATTAATTACATAGTCTCAAACTAGGAAATTCCTTGTACTATGCGTACCAGAGCAACGTTATTTTAAGTCTAGGGTACTACCGCTGAACAATAAGACATACATAAATTTACAAAACTTTGTTTCAAAAATATTTTCTACCGGAAATCGACCTCAGAACCTCCTCAATTAGCGTCCATAGTACTAATATTGCTCTACTTTTGAGGTTGTTGCAAATTACGTTACCCATTGAAATATGATTCATACCATATGGAACAAAAGTACCTCAATTGCTTTCGAAAAAATTGAGCTTTCGACGCAGCGTATTCAAGATATCGCAAGTCGTGCATGTAGGGATCGAGATTGCGTACAATTCATTTTTCGAATAACCATTGCTTAAAATGTAATCTGATGAGAATTTACGCCAATATTACGCACGTTCCTTTGGTCAAAATCATAAATTTAAGCATATAAATACAGCAAAACGTTACAAGTAGGCAGAAATAACTTTGAAATGAAAAGCATAGAACGGGGAATAAGTACATCTCTTTCATTGTTCTTCTGACCGATGGCATACGAGTAGACTTGCAGCCCTACTTGCAGAACTACCGAACACGTTTGCCAGCATGGTGAATGGTGAAAAGTTATTTACTAATCGGCGTAAGGTTCTCCTGAGGTAAGCCAGACTTTCGGACGAGAACATGATTAGTATGTCTTCGGGGGAGCTCCTTTCGTGCACTACAAAAAGTGCTTAAAACAAAAACGCTAAAAGGTTGTTTTTAGCATGATATGAAGGCATTTGATACCGCTTAGTTGTCGATATCTCGAAAAGGTAGTCAGAATACTTATAATAGATATAAAAATAAGATTAAAACTATATAAAAATATTAAATGACCTTATCTACAATTGGCATATGACAATGTCCAGATATGAATAATTGATATTGCGAATTAGGCAACGTAGACAATCAGAATTGGGCAACTGAGGTTGTCAAAAACTGGTCTAGGAACAACAGGATTTAGTTCGCGTGCCTGTACTCACGACTATTCTATAGAATTGCAATTATAGTACCGGTACGCTATGATGGCCGTATTGACGTTTGTCCGCTCATCAAGTTTCGTATTAATTCGTAACTACGTTGAAGGAGTTAATTGCTGTGCATTGTTGTCAACAGTGATGTGCAGTAAAATTTATAGAATGTTTTTAAGACACAACTCGACATTTATTGTTCCAAATTCCAAATGTTTAAAAATGAAATCTAATACGATCGTAACTTATAGGATCGCTGGCCAGCACAACTTATACCTCCGGCAAACTCGCGTCAAAGTTCAATGCAAAACAAAGCATTTTCGATTTGACTATATATTTTTATGCTTATCGTTTTATTAAAACTTTTTAATCAGCTACCCCTTGCAATACCTTTTTTTTGACAGGAAAATGCGTTACGTATATCCCGTCGCGGGCGATGACATGGTGGGGTTATGTGGGACTCCCCTCCGTTGGTCCACCCGGCGATACAAGCTCGCCAAAAGGAACCTCCGAGGCCTACCCACTAAAAACCTGTGTATGCACCCTCACCCACCGGTCCCGGCTCGTGGGATCCCGTTAAGACTCGCCACTCACCCCGGTGACCCCTTGCAATACCTACTTGTTATAAATCTAAAAATTTATAGATGTGACTCACATTTGACTATATATTTTTTCGATAACGAATTGAGATTTGACCTCACTATTGTAATCTGTCGAAACGGCCATAATAGCGTGCCGGTACTGTAGAATATATCTAAAAGGAATTCCCTGTTGTTGATAATAGACAAATTCATGTCGATTGTATTGTAGTTTATTTTTAAAAACCTACAATATAATATAACAATATATCGTACTCTATCGCTGATACACTTGCCCCCTCCTATCTTCAGTACACCAGAAAGAGGGGTGGCTCCGCAGCTGAGCTGGCGGAAAGAATAAAAAATAATAAGTACCACCAGGACCTCGGCTCTGACTACCTATTTACAGCCTTCGGAGTCGAAACGCTTGGCCCATGGGGTCCCGATACCCTTCCTATTTTATCCAAAAAATTAATATACTGTCTGGAAAACCCAAGGGCCGGCAGCTACCTTGCCCAACGTATTAGCATAGCTATACAATCTTGAACACCTTGCCGCAGGGACTCAATATTATTAATATAATTTAATCCTAGTTTTAGGTATATTACCAGAGTATTTAAGGTTTTATTGTACCTTAACTGTGTCAGGGCCATGTTTGGTGTGGGTCAGCAAGAGAGTTGTGTATCTTACTTTAGGAAACTGAAGATATTAACCCTACCATTGATGTATATTTATCCTAACTTAACCAAACCTAATCGTGTCTTCGCGATAAACATCCAACATATCCCGAAAGAACAACGGTTTTGTTTTAGTTCGGTTTTCGGTGTATTGAAAATTCGAACAAACGATTTTTCGGATAAAAAAAAACTCGAGTTCGTAATAGGTTACCCTCAATGCTACTATAATATTGATGATTTCTTTACTTCAAATTGAAACTGAAAAAAACTGTAAAATTGAACTGTTGTATGATATATTTTTGACTTCCAATTGTTGTAGTTTGTTTGTGCTATTGTTTTAATTTAACTTTAATGCATTCGACATCAAAAGTGAAAATAAACATTGCGTAAAATATATATTTTTTATAATATCAGTGACGGGACGAACAAGTCGTGCACCTGATCATAACATGATCATAACGTCCATAACAGTTGCAGTGCCACTCAGAGCTTTGAATCGCAAAGATCTGAGGGGCACTGCCACTGGGTTCGTCACCCTGAGACTTACGCTGACAAGTCCCATGTTCCTTGTCAACTTAAGTCTATATGCCTGTAATTTCGCATGCCAAGTTTTGATGAAATGTATATTCTAATATACTATAAGACACTACAAATAATATACTATAATACTAACTACCTTTTTCGGCGAATAAATATTACAAAAAAGAATTCAAGTTATTGTCTAATAAATGCCATTATTTGTCGTACTCTTAGTATAATACAGCCACATGTGGTCGCGCGTTAAAATTGCTTTTATCACAAGGTAGTCATAAAAACAGTTCTTTTATGTGAAATTTTAGAACTCCATTTAAAAATATAAAAGTTATACTTAATGCCGTTTCGAATAACTAAACTTCTCTCCTAAAAAGTTGTAATTTTTGTTAATGTAGCCTAATTAGACAAGGGTGCGGTATAAGCAATACGTTATAATTGTATATTTTATTAGTACTTTTATGTAGTGTATTGTTGAAAATATTCTTTGGTTAAACCCTTTTACATATGCCAATTTTTCAACCTACGGTTGCATGGAAGAAAGTGCTACATAGCAATAAAGCCGCATGTTGCACATTGACTTACTATTTCTATACTTACTTATGTTGCTGATATATGATGTCACTTTAATCTTATGTGCAATAAAGAGTATTTCATTCACCCTATCATTTATTTCATTCATTCAATACGATACGTCTCACATGAGTTTGTTGTAAGTCAAAACACCATTTTTTATTTTTAACCATTGACTTACAATTATATGGTCGTCGGGTTCGCGCTAAAAAGTGTCCGAACTTATAGGGCGTTAAAATCGTATACAGAGCGTCATTCACCCTTTAGTCTTCGTTTATTCGACTGACAGCGAAGCAAGCAAAATTAGACAGTACTGCGACGACATTACAATTTAAATTCAACGTTTTAGCTTTTTCATATTCCTTTACATGTCATTACTTAAATAGGTTGACTTGGGACATTTTTTCGTGGTTTTTGTATTAGACCCGTCGTCCATTTATTTGTAAGTCAATGTTTTTAACTTAAATATATCCTAGGTTCCATATTTAAAATGAAAGAAATCATTTAGTGTTGTGTTTACTTTCAAACATGGAACCTATCATCATCATCATCATGTCAGCCGGAAGACGTCCACGATTTCTAGACCAGCCGATCGTACGCAACGTGCATCCATCGGTTACCCGCCGCCCTTACCAGGTCATCCTCCTTCCGGTTCGCGGTCTCCATTCAAGAACCTTTCTGCCCCAATGGCCGTCAGTTCTACGAGCAATGTGCCTTTTTTTTTTCTTTTTTTTTATATACAGGAAAGTGCGTTACGCATACCCCGCCGCGGGCTATGACATGGCGGGGTTATGTGGGACTCTCCTTCGTTGGTCCATCCGGCGAACGAGCTATGTGCCCTGCCCACTGCCACTTCAACTTGCTAATCCTTCGAGCCATGTCGGTGGCTTTCGTTCTTCTACGGATCTGCTCATTTCTGATTCGATCACGTAGAGAAATGCCGAGCATTGCTCGCTCCATAGATCGTTGAGTGAGTTTGAGCTTTTTATGAGGCCCATAGTAAGTGAGTGAGTGAGTGAGTAAGTGAGTGACCTATGATATACATAAAAAAGGATATAGTCTTTATGCCTTTTTTTAAATATTTAAATTAAAAAGCAAAAATGGTGTTTTGACATACAACAATTTACGTGAGAGGCATTAGTTTTCGCACATCCACACAAAAGACGTCAATAGCGTAAAATAATGGCACTAAAGTATCTAAATAACATGCACAATATTGTTTGGTCTATCGAAAACATCTGATCATTTAATAATTTAATTAGTTCATCGGGACACACACAGTTTTTTAAGTAGGAGAGCTCCTTGTGAAAGAGTTCGTCCAGGTAAGTACTGTCACCTTACGTGTTTCTGCCGCCAAGGAGTAATGTGAGCATTACTGTGTTCCGGTTTTGAATGGTAAGGGTACTGGTGAAATTACAGACACATGGGACTTGTCAACTTGTGTCTTAAGATTATGGGCAGTGCTCCTAAGATTTAAAGCTCTGAGTGGCACAATAACTGGCATGTCGTGTAGCTTACCATAGCCTTATGGTTACGACACGACTTATTGGTCCCGTCACTTGTTATTATAAAAAAATCATTCCTCGAATTTTCGCATGTTTTTGTATACATTCCGTGAATTCACAAATGGTTTTGTTTTAAGGATTCACCTGCGGAAGGTATCTGCCGATATACTCTATCGGACCGTACTTTTATTGAGAAGGGATGGACGTTGCTGCCTTTTGAGAAAGTTGTACGAAAAGTAAGTATTACAAAATTTAAACAATAATAATTTATGCATCTTTGCATAAATGCAAATAAGTGCCAGCCTTAGAGGTGGAATATTTTCTTCAGATTTAAATGGGACCACTAACGAGGTACTCTCCCACAAAAAAAAATATCAAAATCGGTTAACATACGTACAAAAACATCTCTTTTATTTTTGAACTCGGTTAAAAAAGTAAGTCGACTTAGTTTAGTGATTATTTTGATATTATATTTATTTGACAGTATTAAGAGAGTTGTGTTTGAATACCTAATAAATTGAGGGGTAACTAAACATAAAATATCTACCTCTAGAATATGAAACGTGTTTCAACTTAAATATTGTAAGTATATAAATGAATGTGTTATAAATGCCAGTCGTCTATGCACGATTCGTTGCGAATTCGTAACTCCTTGATCAATATTAATATCGACATACAGTAAGACATCCTTTCACTTTGATGATCTGCGTGATGAAACGGGCTTTGAACTTTTAGATAGTACAGTCGACAATGCTGCGCTTTACATTTATAAAATTAATTTAATTCTGTCACTTAGAATGTGAATATCTCAAAATGTAACAGTCTCTGTGAATACGTGACTATATGGTATGATACACGGAATTTTATTTTTATATTTTATTTATTAGATGTACAAAACAGTTTACATTAACTTCTTATCATATTAGTAGCAGTGGAGCTCCTTGTGGAAGAGTTCGTCCAGGGAAGTACTGCCACCTTACCTATTCCTGCCGTCAAGCAATAATGTCAGCATTATTGTTTTGAAAGGTAAGGGTGCTGGTGAAAACAGGCACATGGGACTTGTCAATTTGTCTTCTTACGGGCGCAGTGGCAGTGCCCCTCAGATCTTTGCGATTTAAAGCTCTGAGTGGCGCTGCAACTGTTACAGATAGGCGTGTAGCTTACCATCAAGCGCACGACTTGTTCGTCCCGTCACTTAATATTATAAAATAAAAAAAGTGTGTGCGAATATGTGACTGTAGTGTGTGGTGTATATAATCTACCTTAAGTTAAATCCACCACCATGTAACACGATTTTAGTTACTAGGTTATCAATATCATTTTGTAATTGGTACTAGCATAAAAACATGAAAAAATTTTATTTCCATGATAAACTTCGTTTTTGTAGTCAGGGCAATGAAAAGTTGAAATTTGCGTACCAATAAGGAAACATACTTATTTTTTAGTTTTTCTTTATTTAAAGATATATATTTCAACTAAAATTCTACAAATTAATGAAAAAAAAACTAGGAATGTGAAGATTTGCGAGATTATGGTAATACCACTGTGACAGCCACAAAAACAAAGTTTCAGGGGTACAACTACTATTTTCTACATACTTACTGTTCATTTAAACAGAAACCAATACTGCCAAAAGAAACAGAACCTTTTTGAAAATTTGTTACTTAATGTAATTATTCATTTCCGTACATAACATACAGAAGGCTCAAAAATAAAACTACGCACATTATATCCAATCACCAAGCAAAAAATTAAACATAAACTTAGTACAAAACTGTCGACAAAAATGTAGCGGCAGACATTTAGAAAAATATTTTTTTTGTGATTATTTACACAGAATTTCATATGTGGAAACGTTTAATAGGCATGTTACTGTTAACATTATGATGGCACTTCACATGGCTATTTGTATTTGCGTATTTGATATATTTGGCAAACAACATCTAGTATATAACCAGAAATAGAGACAAAATGTCATTTAATTTGTTTGAAAACTAATCTGCCAAATCATTACGGTGACACCTGCGTTCCGATTGGCTAGACCGAATTCGAAACAATTGACGGGTGTCGTCAATTGTTTCACTTCAAATCGACTAGTTTAATATAATTTTTCAATTATGCCCATTATAGCAAAGCTCAAGCTTTGCTATAATGGGCATAATTGAAAAATTACATATTTAATATTTAATTACCGATGAAAGTGATAAAGTTTGTTTTTTATTTACATGTTTTGCTGTTTTTCCTACACCACCGAATGGAATAGCCCCCCATAGTTAGAGATATTATTATTTTTGGAATATACGAAGACGTACACACAGGTGAGTTGTTGGCTGTACTATTTCAGCTTTCTAATTTGGGATTTCAGCGCAAACAAGAGTTCACATTTAAAAATGATATAAGGCCCATTTGCCTGGTGAGTTGTCAGGGATGGATGGCCCTTATTTCGTCTCTATTTCTGGTTATATACTCGATGGTCAACTATCACCATGTCTAAATAGCATGTGTGACAAGGTATTTGCCTTGTCTGCCTTTTCGACAAATACATTAAACACCAAACTCGCGTTGTCAAGCGCTGGGAGAAGTCATATATTTTTCCAAGTGCATCAAACACCCACTAGAATACAAGTAGCTATGTGAACTGCCGCCATTAAATAAATTAATGTTATGTAGTTTTGTGTGCTGTCTGTACATTTTGGCGAAATTTATCGATATCCAATAATTTTATATACGTTATCAATCATCGAATATGCCTAGGTCATCTACATAGTATATCAATGCCATAATAATCTGTTCGCATCTATTTTTGGACTATATTTTACTAACAGTTTGTTGACAACGTAAACAATGTTAGTGGCACCCATGTTGTACCAATACAGTTATACAGTATAATATTTATATATAATATTGAGTTCATTGGTTTTCGCTATTGTGGACATAGAAAATATAAGTAATATTTCTTATATTTTTTAGAATCTAAATCACAGTCTTGGGTCCTTTACAGGTCCTATTCAGCTGTAACCAAGGGATAGGCACTGTAAAAACCCGAAACGTTGGTTTATGTCAGAGTTTCTTAAACTTCTTCTAGTCATGGACCCCTCTCAAAATGTCAAAGAGCCCGCGGATCCTTTCCGAAAAGATAAAATAATGAAAAAAGTAGGTTTAGCTTTTACTAGCTTATATTGTTTGTAATTAAATTTTACTTAATTACATGTGGATAGTTAGTGTGACGGTTGCTATTCCATTATGTTAGGTAGGTTCTCGCGGCGTTCATTACACGGACCCCGTAGGAGTCCATGGACCACAGGTTAAGAAACTCTGGTTTATATGAAAAAACAAATATTAACGATTTAGATTCAAAAAAATAATTATACATATTCCTATAAGTAATTATGTAACTTTGATGCGCGAGCAGCTATAAAGTTCATCTAACTTTGTGTGTTTTGATATCTACTGATTGTGTTTACCTAGAGGAAAGTATGAACACATCTGTAGAAAAACCACAGACTCATTGTTGATTATTGAAACGATGCAGATTTTACGCACTAAATAATTCAAAAGGTTTTTTTTGTACATCGCGCAAGAACTAACGGCGAGAACTGATTTACGTCTTTCATTTTGATTTCCTCATATAATTTAATTAAAAACGTGACGTCCTCCAGTTCACCCACCTCTTGAGGTCAAAATTAGCTGTTTAGTTGCCGTACCTGTTTCGAGGTCGATGAACCGCGTGTCAAAAAATTTGTAATCAACTTAGAATGTTTCGAATATACGACAATTAATGCAATGCAGGAATTAAGCTACCTTCACCACCTTCACATAATCAATTAATTATTTTTTATTATTTTATATTGGATGACGTAGCGTAGGCAGACCATCCACATAGTAGACTAACGACCTGATGAAAGTTGCCGGAGTACGCTGCATGCGAACTGAGCAAGATTGGCCATTGTGGCCATTATAGGGATGTTTCTATGTTCACCAGTGAATTCTAAATTCTAAAGTCTGCTGAAATGATGATGATGACTTTTATATTTAAATAAAGATGTAGGTATTAATTTATTAGACGATTTATAGAAAATTTTAGAGGAAAACTATTTATTGGTTCTTTGCGCAGAATACTCTTAGGTTGTTAAGCGACATGCCTGTTCATAAGTTTCTTTTTTATAAAAAATAAGCGCGCATTTGACCTCCATCTGACCTGATGGAAAGTGATGATGAGGTCGACGCTGTATCAATTACAGTGCCGTTCTGAACTTTAAATCGCAAAGATCTTAGTTACTCTGAGTATCACTCTGAGACATAATTTGACAAGTCCCATTTGCCTTCAAAACTAGAACGCAGTAATGCTCACATTACTGCTTGGCGGCAGAAATAAATACTTCCTTGCTCTACTGCTACTCGTTAACTTTATTTCAAAAAATTAAAGTACAATATTTATTTCAAATAGTTTGTCAAGTTTTTGTAACTATCACTGAGGGTGACTGACACCTATAATACCGATTGTTCTAGTATAGGAAGTCAGTGACCACTTAGTTTCGAATTATTGTCATTCTTATCTTATTGCACCTTGTTTAGTTTTTAGAACAACAGTATGAGACTCTCTAAATCCGCGATTTCTGGAACTCTTGATCGAGGCTAGCACCAACATACACATTGACTCTAAAAAAAAAGCAGACTAGAGAGTTAAGATCTTAGATTTCACGGCAGTTACCCCCTTGCGATGTTGAATATGTTTAATTAAAAATACAAAATGTCAATAAACTGCATCTTTCCATCATGCGAATTCTTTATATCTAACTGCCTCTAACTGAGTCTATGGTCGAACGGTTACCGTGCTGGACTGCCATGCAGAGGTCTCGGGTTCGGTTCTCGAGTCGGGAGAAATATTTGTATGGCCTATATCTTTTTCTCTCGTGGGTTTGGGTGTAATTTGTGGTTGTCTATGTGTGTCTACGACACCTGCGATAAAGGGTTTCCCTATTGGTGGGCTTTGAGTGTGTGCGTGTGTGCGAGTGTGCGTTTAAATACTTTAGAAAAATTAATATATACTAGGATTTATCTGGTACCATTGGTAACTGCTAGTTGTGCAATGCACAACGGGAGGGGAGCGAATCGACAGCTCCGGTACCTATTTGGACATTAGGGAGAGTGATGTACGTGCACCCGGGGGCGCTCACACAAGTCTTTTGAAAACCTCATCTGGTTCTATGTCCTGGTGTCCGGTATAACCAAAAGGGGTTTAATTAAATTGCTTAGATCCTACTCTACCATATTGATTCAATCCTGGTTGGGGATTCCACATCTTCTTCGTGGCATACAGGTTTGATATCAATGTCTTCCTTCGCTGTTAAAGCCGTACATAAACTGTTTTCGATACGAAAAAGTTCCGTGGCACAAGGCACCCGGAGAGATCTAGGAGCTTTTAATTAAGTTGTTGTTCATCAATAATAGTAATGATGCGACAAACAATCACACCAATTACTGATCTCAAACTAGGGAATTCCCTGTAGCACACCAATAAATTCGGAAAATTTAGTTTTTATTGGGAATAGAACACGTTGCCCCGTCATCTAGCGCCCACAATCCTAACCACTGGACTACCGAGGTCGTCAAGAAAACTATATGTCACTTGGGTGCTAGTAATAGACGTAGCTACTAAATTAAATTAAGTAATAAAAGTAAACATATATAGTCTAGCAAAAGGTCAAATGAATACCTTTATAATTGCAAAGGTCACCGGCATATATTTCCATATATCCTATTCGTACCGGTGGGAGTCAATAGGTACGTCTTGCAAAGAGAATGTATTTTTGAAAGTGTGTTGTCTTTGACATAGTTGCATTTTAATAGGTGCAAAATAATAATACTATTAACCATTGTCTTGTATATAAATAATAATACAGTGTTATCGTAGATAAAGAAGTAGATTTTGATCAGAACTAACTTTTTAAATTAGTGTCACTGTTACTTCTTACACAGATTCAAATTCAGTTACTTTTGTTCATACGATTGCAATTTAACTTTCGTGAATAGACGTCCCCTTAAACATAAAAGTTTCTTGAACTATTAGCACCATTTTAAAATATAAGAGTAGTTGTTTTAACAAAGTGTGTCTATATCCGGAAAGCGGTTTTTTCGTAGATCCATTTGTTAAATATGTGACTTTCTTTGGTTTCAACAACGGCACCTATAGGCGAGAAAGCGGTCCAAAACAGTTTTTATTTGTAATATAACTAGTTGGTAATAGAAAGGATATGCTAACCATGTCGATTATTATAACAAATAACTTTAGCAAAAATTCATTTGAACATATTGCTTTGCTCCTGCATACTGCGCGCGACTAATCAAATTTGGAGACGCAATACATTTTCAAGTATTTGTAAGTTTTTAAAGTACGTGTTATAAGTAAGTGTATTGTCTTAATTTAGTAGGATCATACATGGACGAGGTGCACAACCGCTATACTCGCCGCAGTAACTGTCATCAAGTCTATTTGAATAGCAATAAATCTATATGCAGTGCCGGCTTTGTCTTTGGTGCAGTGCATCCGGGCGCAGAATCTAAGGCTGAGATTTATAAAATGAACTAAGATTTCGACTAAGCCAAGACGACGAGCTCAGCATGATTTTCGTATTTACAATACGAACTTTGCCTGAATTCAACCATGAAATATTTTACAATACTACGCGACTGGACGGGCAAGTGGTAGGCGACAAGCCAGTCCATAACAGTTGCAGTGCCACTCAGAGCTTTAAATCACAAAGACCTTAGGGGCCCAGTTACTGCGCCCGTCACCCTGAGACATAAGTTGACTAGCCCCATGTGCCTGTAATTTCACCATTAAACTTTAACAATTTACTTCGTAATTTCTTGCTCGAAACTTAGGCAAAATTCATTTAATAAAAACAAAACGCTAGCTTAGCTCGCCGTCTTCGCTTAGTCGAACTCTGAATTGGTTTTATAAATCTCAGCCTTAGAGGGCTCGAGCTCCTCTCGCTACGCCTCCAAAGAGCCTGCGCCGTTTGCGGCGAGCAAGCAAAGTAAACGGGCAATGGCTTCCCAAGATCATTTATAAATAATTGCACCGATCACTGGGGAAAATATAACTGTAAGTATTCTATTCTGATCGCGTGTCTACTAGAGGGCGCCAGGATATTGATTGCACCCGGGCGCTACATGGACTAGCGCCGGCGCTGTATATCCCCCTTGTAAAACTGATTTCTGTATAGGAAATGAACTATTTTTCCGGATTTAAATCGCGTATATTTGTTTTTTCAAACAAACCGACGTTTCGGGCCCTTTACAGTCTGCAGTCTCCGAGCATGTCATGGATAAACCTACACATTCAATGAAGTTTGATAAACCCCAGGTTCTTGCAAAAGAAGTCCGTTATCTACCCAAGATGCTGCGAGAGGCCAATGAAATTAAAAAACATCCTAATTTCAACAGGGAAGATGGTTTCTCTGTACCACCAGTTTGGGATCCAGTATTTCCTCTAATGAAAAATCCCAAACAGACATAAGACTGCAGTACTAATTAATATGTTTTAGTTTATTCTAATTTCTATTAATAATTAATAATAAATTAAACTTAATAAAAATTCATTCAATAAAATAATTTGTAAAACTTAATGTAGCGTAAATTGGAATGTTTTCTTTGTAAAATTAAAAATAAGGTATTTAATTAATAACTATTGTAACTATAGTGAAAAAATAGGGTGGTTTGCATTAATATTAGACATAACTGGTTGAAGACTGTACCACCTCAGTCAACCGTGACCATGGGACCTGTAAAGGGCCCGAAACGTCGGATGTTTGAAAAAACAAATATACGCGATTTAAATCTGGAAAAATAGTTTCATTTCCTATGTTTAACAATCGCGAAAACCTAAGAACTCGATCTGATTTCTGTAGTATTTTAAATAGTGTTTAATAAAACGGTGTTTAATTAAAGATGTCCTACGTAATTAAAAATAATATTACTTTGCATAAACCTTCACAAAAACAATATTTTAATATATTTCTTTCTAGAAGAGCAGTTTCGCTATTGCTTTCAATTCCCACTTTTGCCGACTGTCATAGTTATTAAATACAAATTTGTAGAAAGGGTCAAAGCGCCATTTCGAAAATAAATCAGGGTCAAAAAAGTTTATTTTTTTTGAAATGGCTAAGTGCCCTTTCTGCTAAACACCGACGAATGAAAAATGAGAAATAAAATACGGGTGTGTAATATTTAACTTATTATTTATTCACTAATCAAGTCTTAGGCGTAACTATATAGTATCACTAGCTTAAGCCCTCGCCTTAGGCGCCGGCGCAGCGTCCTCCGCGTCCTTGTACCAGTCCTCGCTGAAAATATTAAGAAATAAAATTAAATTCTAGACATCCATCCACCTTTTCAATCAATGTTTGTCTTGCGCTGAAGAAATTTTACAGTAACAAAAGGTTTTTTTTTTAATTTAAAAACAAGAACTACACCAATTTATTAGGCAGAAAAGTTATAACTAGCTTAGCAGTAGCGGTTGTAATTTTAATGCGCTATGAACTTTCCGCCGACTAAATTTATTTAAGTATGAAAATTGAGTGTCCATTCTTTAAATGTAATTTTTACACTATAATTTGTATATTTAAATATTTACAATGAATGTGAGGGAATCTTTGACTAACCATCCGCGCACGTTCTCAGGTGCGTCACATTTCTGTGTCTCCTCGTTGTAGACTTCACCAACTTGACAGCCTAGATCTCTGGGTTCGACGCCGTTTAGGCACACGTAGAAGCGTTGGCAGTCAGTGGGATGAGGGAACTTTGGATGGGCGATAGGTTGACCTTGGGGATCCACTGGTGCTATCTTAGGGCATTCGAAACCATCCTTGAGTTTCTCTGTAAAAGAGGACAATTTTAGGATATGCGCGTGTGTTCTATATTTTTTAACAATTGTTTTTTACTTTCTTTTTATGTGTAAAGTCTAATACAACCGTACACAGCTATGATCTAGTCAATAGTTTGAACAATGTTATCATTAATTCCCTAATTATTCAGACACATGTACTAGGAGGCCATACGACTGCGAAAGTTCTTCATAGATTCGTGATTTAAAAATACCAATTGCGTTCACTTACTCTCCTGAACATCGCAGCCTTGTCTACCAGCAGCATCAGGCCACACGCAAGTGCCGGAGTACTCGTCGAAGTGCAGACCAGCCGTACACTTTACCTCGGTGACGTCGCCCTCGATACAATTGTAGAATACGTTGCAAACTGCCGGGTCAGGATGGGCAAAGAAGCCGTTGCGGCGCGGGCAGTGGTTGTTTGGCTTGGGGGGCTCTGCAAGAGAGAATATAGTTCAAGAATCGTGGTACATATTCGCTACGACATTGTAAATCTTGCTTAAATTAAAGAATTAAAAATAAAATAAAAACTAGGATGAAATATATACGTAGTATATAATCTTTAACTCCAAGGGCGCCTTCAAATTAGACGTTCATATTTATTTATTTTATTTTATTTTTATCCAAACACTTAGAAAATATTTCATCACATGTTTTCTTCACACCCGAAAACCTACATCGGTTTCTGTGGGTGCAGGATAATCCTCTTATAAACCTATAAATACACAAGACAGAAAAGTAACTTATATCACTTATAGAAGTACTGCAGTGGCGCGACTAGGCGCTACAACTGTGCTTCTAAATACTGTGTGAAAATTAGAAATGGCGCGGCTGCTGTTAATTAAAAGTCAACAAAAATGAAGACTTATAAAAAGCAAAGCAGCTGTTTATTGAGTTTTGAGACTTTTTAAGAAATTAAAGGTTTCAATGTGGGTAAACCAACTTCGGGTAAACGTCCTTCACGACCTTGTTAATTATTAAACCTTTTTTCCTCATTTTTAGAAACTAACTTGAAAATTCAATAAACCGATTGTGAAACGATATCAAGGTAACGATATAAAGATTTTGAAATTATTTATAAAAGGCAACGAATTTAATACATTATTATGACTTTCTACCAAGCGGACCTTGAGGGTTACCCACCCGCAAGAATGCAAGTATCTGAAGTTGTTCGTGAATATGGGAGGTCGTGCATTCTAGGAAGTGTCAATTTAATTGTACTTAAACAGGAAATCGATTGGCGCCGGTCAACGAGAATGACTATTTTCAGCCTTTCTTCTGGCTGTCTCGCCTTGGATGGACAAGTCTCTTATTCACGGACTTTTATGTCTTTTCAATGTAAATGTACACGGTTTAAAAGTTTGAAACAGGAATATACAAGTCACGAGCAAAATATGGAACATTCCAGCATATATAAATTCCAATACGTGTTACCGCTGTTCTTTTGAATTGCTTGGTTGACAGAAATATACTAGTAGCATAAATAAAATCTTTAGAAATTTTTTTCTATTTATATTTTTTAGTTTAAAATACTCCTACAAAACTGTCTCAATTGTACAAAAGGTTACAATCTGCAATTTAAAAATCCTTCTGTATTAGGCTTTTGCATTAACATTTAAATGCAAAAGCCCACAAAGTGTAAAAACCAAACGCGTTTAAATAGTGCGTTCTACCAGTTATGTCTTACGCAGTTCAAACGTAGACATTTACTACAGGCCTCATCTACAAATTTAAATTCGTTCAGCGTGGGATGGAGCGAGCTATGCTTGGAATTTCTCTGATGAACCGAATGTCTAATGAAGTCCTACGTCAGAGAACTAAAGTGACCGACATAGCTCGCAAAATCAGTAATCTTAAATGGCAGTGGGCCGGACATGTCTGCAGGAGTAAACTGACGAAGAAGACTTGTTTAGGCTGGCGACCACGTCAAGGAAAACGAAGTGAAGGACGCCCTGTGGCAAGATGGACGGGTGACCTGAATAAGGTGGCCGAAAAAGATGGGAAAAAAAAAAGTAAAAGACGGCCGGTAACAGCTGGACGTGGGCGACACAAGTTAGCGTGCTCAAGGAGAGCTTACGTCCAGTAGTGGATGCATGTAGTGATAAACAATACAACGGAAACGTAGTGAAGGACGCCCTGCGGCAAGATGGATGGGTAACCTGAATAAGATGGCCAAAAACGATGAAAAAAAAAGAATAAGATGGCGGGCAGCAGCTGTGTGCAGGCGACATAAGTTAGCGTGCTTAAGGGGAGCTTACGTCCAGTAGTGGATGCATGTAATCATTAACATTACAACGAAAACGTCGTAAAGGACGCCCTGCGGCAAGATGGACGGGTGACCGGAATAAGATGGCCAAAAAAGATGAAAAAAAAAAAGAATAAGATGGCGGGCAGCAGCTGGATGCAGGCGACACAAGTTAGCGTGCTCAAGGGGAGCTTACGTCCAGTAGTGGATGCATGTAATGATTAACATTACAATATAAAACCTTTAACCTCATTGTACTATAAAGATTTGCAATATTAATTATCTATGTACTCACATGTTAATGATGTGACAAGACTTTAAATGACACAATAGTATCTTAATTGACACTTACCAGGCACACAAGCATGACGAAGTACCAGGCGACCTAGAAAGGCAGTGACTATGCTGACCTACGTAGTCAAAGGTAGGCAGGATACCTTCACTTCAGGAACTGAACCAATGACCTCCAGAAACTCATAACTCTATGCTCTAGTTGTCAACGTAGCGTAAATTTAAACGTGTCAATTAAATTACTTGAATTTGCAAATATTGTTTTTGACCTTCTTTTTAATTGTTTTGTAACGAGAAGTAATCGTGATAATATATATGTTTTTATTATTTTACACTAATTATTATTATTGGGAGAAAGATACACGAAAACTGTCGCCAATTTTCAAACACCTCGATGTTAATGCCAGGCCTTAGTTGAGGCTATCAGTGCAAAAGTGGTGTAACTCACATAAAATTTTTTTCTATAATATTACTTTAAATGATTATGTTTGGATGCTATTTTCACGTAAAAAAATGGTAATTATATACTGGTTATTTATGATTACTTTAAACGGGGCTATTTTTGAAATACTAACAACCTTGCAGGAACATATTACTAACATCATAAACAATAACTTTCGTTTCACGACTTTTTACGAAACATAATACATATATTTACCAAAAATAAACTTTCAAGTTTTTGTTGTACTTTCTGATGCTTTTTAGATCTGTATCTGGTAGTAAGTTCAAACGTGCAACGGACTTTCGACGAACCCCACCCGCGCTCTTGCATTTTGCACAGGGTTATCATCATTTAGCGTGATCTATTTAAATATTTTAATTTTCGTATGAAAGTAAAATGTGATGAATTATGAAAAGTCGTGGAACAAGTTGTTATTCATGATGTTCATAATATAGTTCTGCGAGGTTATTAGTTTTTTACAAATAACCCTGTATAAAACGAATTTGGCAAATTTCAAATCATTATGTTCTATATGCATTTCATCGGGTTACACCACTTTTGCGCGTATAGCCTCAATTAATACCTTATCACTTGATACGTAAGATTGAAAGCGAAAGTAGATCGAATCACTGCCGCGTACATAGCGTGATTTCAGTTATCTGCGACTGGATTATTTTATCGTTCATGGTTTGCGTTGCGCACGCAAAGCTTATATAATAAACAAATGAGGACTACCGACACCTTGTTAAGGCATTGTAGTTACTGTTTGTAATGGACTCTGAATTTACAAAAAATAGAGGTTCATAACGTTGTAGTTATTTTCCGAAGATCTGACATTCGTCACTAACTATCATCATTGTCATCAACATTATTAACCTATTTATGTCTCACACACGGGTCTCCTCTCAGGCAAGGGTTTAGGCCATAGTGCGCCACGCTGCCGCTGGCGTTGGGCCAGGAACAGGTTAAGGACTTCACACGTTTTGCAAGGGTTATGAACTATCTTCAATGAGCAGGTTTCATCACGATGTTTTCCTTTCAAACTGAATTTCGCACAATATCTCAGAAGTAGCTTGCTCAGATTCGAATCCACGGCCTCTGCTTGGAAGGCGGTAGGCCTAACCATTAAGCTACCGCGGCCACTGATAATACGTTGAGATATTTATTTTTGTTGAATGTCATGTATTTACTACCATGATAATTTTTTTTTTTTGTAAAAAAACTTCACAAGTTTGTTATTAATTTTTAATAGAAAGATAGAACAAATACAAAGAAAAATTCCTTCGACTTCTAGCGACTATTGCCTCA
The DNA here is from genome assembly GCF_003589595.1 of Hyposmocoma kahamanoa. Lineage (NCBI taxonomy): Eukaryota > Metazoa > Arthropoda > Insecta > Lepidoptera > Cosmopterigidae > Hyposmocoma > Hyposmocoma kahamanoa. The sequence goes on from NW_020653945.1 coordinate 6,494,330, forward strand.
ACGTGGCTACCGCTCTACCGATTGAAAACAAAACCGTTTAAAACCGACAAAAAAATTCGAACAAGCAAGTAGCTCAGATGGCAGGACGGTTGCTACGGAATTCAGTCAGATCGACAGAATTGTGCTTTGTGTAGGTTCGATATTTGTGTCTATAATAATACTAATTTAATACTAATTTAAGACAAATGTCGCAATATCTTCCTGTATAAAATCCATAAGAAATGCATTTTCGTCTTTTAAACGCCCCGTAAACCATCAAATAATTAATAAAATTTTACGTGTTTGCCAAACTTTTTGATGTGTGTGATGCGTTTGTCAAATAAATGGAAATCTAGATTAACGTCGTGTTTGACTAACATGTTTGAAGGTATGCAAAAAATGTTGTCAAACAAAACTTCAGTTGTTGCCTATCCGTTCACTTTGCAAGATTCAATAGAGTCATCTGGTTCTGTACGCAATATCACTTAACAAATTATAGTGGGTTTTTCTGAGTGTTCGATCTTTGTATTAATAATTATAACAAACTAGTGGAGTAATTTCACAAAAAATAATTGAATGTCAATTCAATAAAAATTTAAAAAACTGCTAATAGCGACATCTCTCGCTAGGACTGGTAGTTGTAGAGGCACTAACTTGGGTGATAAATCTTTCATAGATTCCTCATAGATGGCGCTACAACTAAAAAGTCGTTGAAAAAACCAAATACAAAGACACGACGCAAGCACATAGAAAAATTCGTGAGGCCCGCTGGTTCGTTCCGTGGCTTAGTTGGTATAGCGTCTGGCACGGTAAGCTTGAAGACGTCGGTTCGAATCCGGCCGGATCGAAGGAGTGTGCGATCTTTGTATTAATAATTATAGTGGGTATATTTTTCTCTTAATTCCAAGCATTCTCTAGACCAATGTTATAATATGTTAAAATATTTCTTTTTTCATAACACATAGGTAAGAGATAAGACTTAATAATACGTGCTAAAGTTAATGCTAGAAATGCTTTATGTATGTATATTCTTGCTCATTGCAGAAATGACGAAAGATAATATGGCTCATTGTATGAAGTAGGTATAGTTCGGCACACACGACTGTATAAGGTTCACCTAATGTGAACTACGGGCAAGTTTGTTAAACTTGTTCGATGGTTTATTTGATCGTTTACGACATTGTTTGAAGAAAATGTGAAGTTTGAAGGATAAATTTGACACGTTATTTGATCGTTTACGTGGCGCTTTAAAGAGAATTTTGATAGATTGATTTGATTGAATAACTTACGAAGCTCAGTCCTGTCGCCGCAGTCGACGTTGAAAGGTTGGTCGCATTTGTTGATCTTCCTGATGGTAGGGTCGAACACTAAACCGTCCGGACACAGCTTCACAGTCGCAACGCCGTCCACACATTGGTAAAATTTGTCGCACTGTTTGTCGTCTTCATATTGGCCGTCTTTGGCCGGACATTTGAAATTTTGCGCACCTGAAGGAATGAAAAATGTGTTATTAGATACACATCGAGATAGTCTATTTAATTTGTGGAATGATCACTGTGGCATTGTTATTCCATCTGAGATAGGTTTTTCATAAGAACTAACCCAAGTCACACGTAGGAGGAAAGTTACAATTTCATGAAAGATACAATAATATGATATTGGGAATCCATTAACTTTTCCGATCTGGAATAGATTTTAAGTGAGACATTCTAGACAGTATTGGTATAATTTTCGCAACACTGCTGCGAAACTTGTTCAGAAACAAAAATAATCAACCGGTTAGATTCGGTGAAAGCCGGCTTAGTATACAAAGTTTGGCATTCTGGTACTGTCGGCATAGTTAATGAGGTCGGGTTGTATAAGAACATATTCTTATATAACTATCGGCACAATATTGTATTGGCATACTCAGTATATTCTTGCGTATCTTTGGCAATAGTTAATCGAGCACCGCCTCCTTAAACTCGTCAAAAGACCCGTGGCATTTAAAACTTTTGAACTTTTTAATAATCTAATTTGCAATTTAAATTCAAAGTGTCAAGGTTGAATTGTAATGTTAGATTAGTAGTCTACATATTTAACTACCTCCGTGGCCGAACTGTTACCAAGCCGGACTGACACGCAGAGGTTCCGAACTCGATTCCCGGGCCGGGAGAAATACTGTATGGCCTACATTTATTTCTCTCGTGAGTTTGAGTGTAATTTGTGGTTGTCTATGTGTGTGTCTATGGCACCCGCGACACAGGGTTTCCCTAGTGCGGGGCTATGTTGAGTGTGTGCGTTATTATTATATTATTATATGAAAGTACAAGAGGAAGATTGTCTCGACACAATTGATGAGTTATATCTATCGGAAAGAGCGCTTTTTGGCCAATACGTGACGTCAGCATAAAACAGTATTTTGTACACCAATTCATTAAAGTTTATTTAACTAAAATTGACACAAAAAAATTTAGTTCATATAACCCCTACGTAACTTGCATCTTTGTTGCGTTAACAACAGACCCAGTGTCTCATTATTCAATCACTCGATAAGTTCCACGTGGGATCTTGGTAACGCACGGAGGCGGCGCCCGCGCATATCGCAATCTTTCTTACGCAACTCAGCGAGAAGTGAAAGTAAGGTGCGACTTACGACATTTGATGCATCGCTCTACGATGCACTAGGGTCGAGGACTGCACCATGATCGTAAGATCAATAGAATAAAACAACTTACTGTACGTGGCTGTACAGACAGTAGCACAGATCATTCCGTATCTTTATTTTATAAACTTTTGGATAGCTTCTCCACAATATAATATATTATTTCTATGAATGGAACTCTACAACATTTATTAACCAAAGGAAATAAAAGTTATATGATAAGTACTACAAATTGGCTTCTAGATACCTTACTTATTATTACAAGACCCCTCCGTCCATTTGAATCCCCTGCTACAATCACCTGGGAGATATGGATTTTTTGTCCACATGGATCCCTTATTAATAATGACGTAAACAGAATCCACTAGGGGATTTAGTCGGATTAAAGTGTAAAGGGTAATATAATACTATATATTTAATTTACTTTATCTGGATCCCTTCGGAGTCGAGCTCCTACTAAATAATCATACTGGTAGGAGCATCAAAAACAATATACCTATTGTTACAATACATTGAACAGTGTAAAACCCGTACGAGTCGATTAAGAAACAGACGCTAGTCAAACAAAAACTAAACTATTTACTAAACGAAAAACAACTAGACTGCATTACGAAAATGGGAACAACCTCACCTCCAGCAACCAATTAGGAAGATGCCATCTGTCGTGGCCCTCGTGGCATACTACGTAAGATACCAGACCATCACAAGCCTAAAATAGTATGTCCACTTGTCATGCAACATTTTCTGCGCATTCCTGTTCAAAATCTCAGTGTTTTCAACTGAGGGGGGAAAAAAATCAACTGTAGGGTTTTATTTACTCATTATAGTTGAGCCCAATAAAAATTATGTTTTTTATAAATTTTTTTTAATAAGAATATTAAAAAAACGAAAATGAATATGTGTATGCTGGAATATTTATCACACTTTTATTAACATTTTTAGTAAAAAACATGTTTGGACACGAATGAGCAAAACTTGTTTTAGACACGATTGTGTTTTAAAAGATTACCATTACGTACCACCACAATGTAAAAATAACCCACCAACCTGTCGTTTGCAAATATTTAAAAATATATGCATGGGTTTACTATATAACCTTTTTTTAGACACGTTTTCCTTAAGCGGTACAGTGACAGACATTATGACTTTAATCATTTAAAAGGATTGTTCTCTTAAGAAGAAGAAATATTTTTAGTTAATCTAGCTATCTTTACGACTTTTACAGGGCACCCGGTGCTTTAACGAGTGTAGTAAGTAATATATGATAATCGGCGTATAAAAGTACTACTCCACTGTATCAAGGTACATACGTTCCGCCGTTGAACACAGATTTAGTCTAATGATTGATTTACACGAATTAAGTAAAGGTACATATCATGGTATATTTGACGACATCTCTGAACATGTCAAACACTTAATTACTTTACGGGTGAAAACAGGTCGTAAGAGAAATATTCCAACAATTAGGTACGTGTACGAGTACTATATTAGGCATTTCATTACTTAACCTAAATAAGTTTATAAAAAGTTAATTGATCGGTTTCATAATGTTACGATTTTTGTGAAATTGTAGTCTTAATTTACTCATAACTTTGGTAAAAAAAATGTTGTCAACTCAATACAAGAAAATTGCAAAAGGTTAGTTTCTATTTTTTGCGTAAATATAATGACGGCGGTGTCAGAACAGAATACAACAGCACATAATTTGCAATTTTTTATTTAACTTTTATTACGCACTTGATAAAAACCGCCGAGTGAATGTCAATGTCGCTTTGGAAAGAGTAGAGTTGTAGCACAGTCTAACCAATAGTCTTTAGGGTAGAAAAATGAGGTTTGAAAAACAACAAATGTTTCTTGCCACTTTTTGTTTCTTTCTCAAATCAAAAGTCAAATCTTCTAAAGTCTCCTCGAATTCTCAAATCAAAAGTCAAATCTTCTAAAGTCTCCTCGAATTCTTTACCACGACACCTTTGTTGCGATTTGTTGTGTTAAGGACTATTTTTATATGAGAAACATAACATTAAAAAATGGGGTATAATTTTATATTGCAATAAATAATTAACATAGAGTATGTTCATACTAATATTATATGTAAGTAGAAAACACAAAAAAATTGGACATTAAGTTGCAAAAACTTATTTGGACACGAATATAAATGAAAACTCATAATACTATGGCATATTAGTAGATATAACTTTATTTTCCTAGATATTACAAAACCTATAGCCAACATTCTATAGTTGTAAGAAAATCCTCTCATCCTCTGTCTAAAACTAACTGATAAATGAATTCCAAGAACAAATTCGTAGACTCTCTACATTAAAATATGTATGTAAACAAGTCCTAAATAATAACAGTTTATGTACGTGGCAACATTGCCTAATAATTTAGTTTGCAAAAGTTCAATGACCCTTATAAATGGGTAACTATAACTCGGAGACTGTAATAGGGCAGTATGATTCTTGCATACGTATGCACCGCTACTCAAAATGCATGTCATGAAAGCACCGGCTAAAACAACATGCTAATCGAAAGACGAGTATTGAATTTTTAATTGACTGACATTAAATTTACGGTTAATGTGTGTTGCCCTTTATTTTCGTATGTCGTACGTTCGTACGATTTCGGAATATAAATAACTGATTTTGAACCTTTATGTAAATACCTAAAGGCTTGGAATGCTAGTCTAACGCAAGATAGTTGAATACTTGTAATAAAGTATATAATCAAATGTCTATGATTGAGAATGTATCTCGGGATTTGTAATGTACTACCCGGATAAAATGATTAATTCTTAGATACGTAATACGTTTATATACATACCATAGAACTTGGAATACTATGTAAGTATGAATAAAATCGAAATTCTTTCTAATGAATACTATAAGACTCATAGTCATTATGCATTCTATTCTTGAAATGATTAGAGGACTTAATTCGAAAAACCGGTATTACGTAAACAATTAGCAAATTTTGACGCAATCTTATTATGAGAATTGTTACAAATAATCGATAAAAGACTTTTACGAAAATATTAAGAGAATAACAGTATTATTTAAAATGATACAAAGGGATATGGACTTTTTCTTTTGTTTGTTTCTGTTAGTGCTTATAGATTTTTATTACTTCAGAATTACGATTTATTCTATAATATTGAGTTTCAACAAAAATTGCGATATTAAGTAGCCAATAAAACAATCTGTTTGTAGAGCACTTGTTATTATTATTTATCCGAAAGAGATGTCGAACTTTGTATTCGTTGAAGTCTTTTGTTCAGAAATCAGAGGATTGAAAGAAAGATTTCATAGTATTCTATTCTCAATTACATTTTTTGACGTAACTCCATGTCAATGCGTAACTCACAATAAATGATTGATGACAGACACTAATAATAAGTTTATTATATATTTAAGTGTTAATTGAGCATGTAACATTTAGTTATTACTTGCATGGTATATTAGATATATCTGTAGATATTAGTTGGTATCTAAAATGAATTGAATTATACTTACTTGCAAAAGCTGCGACCGCAGCCAGAACGATGAACACTTTCATGGTGATCTTTCAATTGCGAAATTTCAAAAAAATTAAAAAGTTAAATGACTAGATTGTGGTCCGACCCCTTTGGCGACCCTGGTGCGACTGCCGACTGAAGCCGTCGCGCGCGCCTTTTCTTCGCCTGACCTGCGTACCGTCGAGCCGTTACGATGACTTAGACGTGGAATAAACAAATATTTTAATTAATAAAAAAATAAGTGAATATTTGCGCATCAGGTAGTACTTAGTGGTTGCATAGCTCTCTAATCAGTTGATCGTTAGTTAAACGAATGAAATTCTTAATGAAGTATTCAGGTCACAGTATTTTTCCTCAAATAGTATAAATATAGTTATAATTGTAGGCTCAGTTTAAGAAGAATTACTGTAGTGACATTATTTTATAACCTACTCGCCGAAAGCAAATAGTTTTTGATTTATTTTCTAGTTTTTACTTTGTTTTATTTTTGAATTTGCATTCTTTTTGACGGTATGTTTTTGATATTTAGTTATTCAATTGTCATACAAATCGCCAATATACGTTCCTAAGATCTCGAAGGATTTTTAATACTTTCGCTCTTTCTCTCGCCCTCTCTCTCTCTAAAACCACCAGGCAAGCGTTTCGCCAACACCTGCTACGTAATTAATCTTTAAAACATGACTCTACATTAATTCTAGTAGCACAAATGAAACAGTCAACCTACAGCTACTATAAGTAGCGCTATATATAGCGCAAAGGACAGCAGGGTAGTTATCCGTTCGTTGAGAGAAGCCGTGATGGAGCGGACGAACTTGACCTTAAGTCTTGTCTCTCAGTGGGGAGATGACAATCTGGTCGAGTTCAACGCCACCAAAACGCAGGCCTGTCTGTTTACTGCTAAAAGGAGTAAATTTGATCTGACTCCCACTTTTCGGGGTATTACATAACATTGAGCGTAACCCTTAACTTTGGCGCTTATATTGAATGTAAGGCACAAATTGCAGCCAAAAAACTGGGTATCCTTAACAAGGTTAAGCGATATTTCACGCCTGAACAGCTCTTAACTTTATACAAAGCACAAGTCCGATCTTGCATGGGGTACTGCAGTCACCTGTGGGATGGCTCAGCGAAGTATCAACTTGAGGCTCTTGGTTCGATTGAGCGCAAAGCCAGAAGACTTATTGGCGACGTTAAGATCGAATCTAAAGTTCACAGTTTAGCCCACCGGCGGAAAGTTGCCCGTCTGTCGGTTTTTTACAGAATATATTTCGGTGAGTGTGCCCATGAGGTCCATCAGCTCATCCCGTCCATCTTTTACCATCGGACATCCAGACGTGCGGCGGGCTATCATCCTTACTTGGTCGATATCCCTTCAGGCATACTAAGCACTTTTCGTCATCTTTTATTAGGCGCACAGCCCAGGAATGGAATTCCCTGCCTGCGTCTGTATTTCCGAACTCATACAACCCGGGTATTTTTAAGGTGCGACTGAATAGGCTTCCTTCTGGGCAAGCTCGTTCCATCGTAGATCATCTCTATCTCTATCTCTGCTCTAGAGCTAGGTAGTGGTCAAGAGCAAGTCCATCTAACGTAAAAAATATATATACTTCGATGTATCTGTCCCTCTGTTGAGCACGAATCTTCTTTGAACAGGGTATTTTAGGTCATGGTCTATTACTTGTTGATAATAAATTAAAATAAATAAAAATTAAACAGAAAGTAAATTTTACTGAAGCGATTAAATAAAGAAAGCGAAACGAAAAAGGTTTCTCAGTGCGATAGTAATTTTTTCTCTCGCAAGCGTGAAGTTGGATTTCTTTTTCGGGTTTTAATTATATTGTATTTACAACAGTTATTTTTTTCCTCGAAAGTTGAAACATTATGTGTTGACACTTATACGTATTTACCAAGTGTTTATTTTTATAGTAACTTTGGTAGCTATTCTTTTATTTTATGGTACCTAGTGACAGAACGAACAAATCATGCGCCTGGTTGTACGCGGCACGCCTATCCATAGCAGTTGCAATGCCACTCAGACTTTAAATTGCAAAGATCTGAAGGGTACTGCTATTGCGCCCGTCACTCTGTGCATTTTATTATTTTAACAGCATTAGAGCTCTTTTATGAAAGAGTTCGTCCAGGGAAGTACTGCCAGCTTACCGTACCTTACATCGCACCTTACCTTACTTATAATGTTAGCATTATTGCGTTCGGGTTTAGAAAGATAAGGGTGATGGTAAAATTACAGGCACATGGGACGTGTCAACTTACGTCTCAGAGTGACGGGCTCAGTGGCAGTGCCCCTCAGACCTTTGCGATTTAAAACTCTGAGTGGCACTGCGACAGTAATGAACAGGCGTGTAGCTCACCATCAGGCATCCGACTTGTTCGTCCCGTCACTTGATATTATAAAAAAAAATAAGTTGACAAGTTCCATGTCCCTGTAATTTCACCAGCATCCTTATTTTATTATTTATCCTTATTTTTTAATTTACGTACTCTCTTTTCACTGGTGGTAGTACTACAATATCAGACTTAAATGCATATCGTCTGGTGGAAGATTCTAAGCGACACTTAAGTACAAAATGAATTTGTACATACACGGAATCAGTAACCAATAATTATGTTAAGTTTTAATAATAAAATATTCAATTGAACTCTTTACTCATTTTAGAATTAGCTCATATCTTTCCATCTATAAGCATATATGAATTCTTACTCAGAAAAAAGATATTTTAGTTTTTTTTCCGTAAACTTGCCTTTTTATAATATTTACTTCTAAAGTGGTGTTTTTTTCTGAATTTGCATATTTTCCTTCCATTGTCGATATTTTCTGTACATATCCAATTAAAATCTTTGATGACAAAACGCAAAAAGAAATTCTATATAAATAGGAATTTTTGTTTAATCCCCGGAGAGTTATAATTTTGAGGCCTTTGTATATGTGTGTCGTTTATCTGTGGCATTGAAGCTCCCAAGCGGACTGATCTCAAGCCGGTTTTTTACATTACTATATATTTTTATGAAAATATTAAGGTAAAACAAAGGGTGAAAAATGAATTTTCGTTAAATTTTTTACTATAACATCCATCCCTCACCTTGTTCATCCAGGAAAGTGCTGCCACCTTCCCTATTTCTGCCACCAATAATGTGAGCATTACTGCGTTTCGATTTTGAAAGGTAGGGTGCAGGTGAAATTACAGGCACATGGGTCTTGTCAATTTATATATCAAGGAGACGGTACAGTGGCAGTGCCCCTCAAATCTTTGTGATTTAAAGCTCTGAGTGGCACTGCAACTGTTACGGACTAGCGTGTTACTTGCACCAGACGCACGATGCTCTTCCTGTCACTGGGTATCATAAAAAAGGGTGCGAAGGTAATTTTTTTTTTCTTGAATGCTTTCCACCTTGAACAAACTATTGTAACATAGGTAAGGAATTACGTAATATAAAGTTATTGCACGCTAAAAACTGTAATCGACAATGGTAATTGTAAAATTGACCTTTGTAACAACCGGAAGTAGTCAAAGAAAGAACGTTTATCTAACTAACTTGTAGTTTCTTACGTGACTTAAATTTGAGTAATAGAAGTATTCTAGTGCTATTTAGTTTAAAAAGACCTTGTAGCTGTAACTGTAAAATGTATTAAGGTATGGTGTATTACATCTAAAGGCATCTCAGTTCACATACTAACCATTATGTTATGTTACTCATCATAAGCATAAGTTCTGCAATCTCAAAATTCAAAATTTAATACGAAATCTTGCACTCTCTCACATAGCATTCCCACAAAACTTTTAGTAGCAGTATCCTTGTGAATGGGTTCATCCAGGTAAATACTGCCACTTGACCTATTTCTGCCGCCAAATAGTAATGCGAGCATTACTGCGTTCTAGTTTTGAAAGGTAAGGGTGCTGGTGAAAATACAGGCATATTACACTTTTCAATGTAGACACTTTTCAACTTATGTTACAAAGTGGCAGTGTCCCTCATATCTTTGTGATTTAAAGCTCTAAGTCGCATTTCACAAACCTAATCCTCCTCTTTTTATTTATTCAAGAAGCTGTTAGATTTCTAAAAAATACTCTTAATTTGTTTGAACGCAACAAGAGTCCACTCAGAACCGATTAAAAAAAATCAATAAAAAAGGTCCATATTACCAATCTGTGATATTACGAACCCATTCCAATTTACAACAAAATGCTTAATAATATAAAAAATGTAAGAAACTATTGTCAAAAAAGGGTATTAATTAGTCTCAAAATTCGTGCAAGATAATCTCTTGCGAAATGTTCTCGAAGTGCAAACCTATATTTATGTTGAGTATCTAATTCAAACATACAAATCTATAACAGAAATTAATATTTCAAGTTATTATAATATAAACTTGGTACAATCGCTATACCCTGACAGGTTCTACTACTATTATTTACTTGTAACAACTGTATTTATACCATGATTGCAATAACGATATCTATTCACTTGTAGGGATTTAACTTTAAAAATATTCTTAAACCATGCTTGTATCAAGTACTTAAAGCACTCAAAAGTTAACGTAATAATAATAGATGGATTTCATAAGCTTTGCTTCATTCATTTGGATGTGCTCCAAATGAAACTGTTACTTACACGTAGGGTAATATAATACAAGATCCGAAATATGTCACAGACAATGGTTAGCTCAAACAATGTAACTTTCACCTCTTGTCTACTCTAGGGGTCATTAGAGTTAGATGCAAAATGAGAATGTAGGTACTGCAGGACATTCTAGAAAAGCATATTATACCTATTGAGGATTAACAGGTAACATTTACAAAACTTGTGCATAAAAGGAATCATCAAAAATTGTTGTAAAGTATGAAGTGTGAAGTGCACATGTAGGTACTATACAGGGTGGAAAATAATCAATCCGACATGAAGGGAAACTAAAATAATTCTTGCGATAACTAATTTTACTTAAAGGAAATAATTTTCTTTTATTTTTCTTAAAATGAATAACTGCATTAAAAGAGTTTTCGAAAAGTTTGCTTGTGTTGGGAATCGACCCAACTAAAAATGTAAATAATTCAGTACCGAGTACTAAAAAACCGACCTCAAAAGTCATTCATCCCCTAGTTTGCCACTCTTAGAGGTGGAATATTTTCTTCAAATTTAAATGGTACCACTTTTGAGGTGTCCTCTTTCCAACAAAAAAAGAATCTTCAAAATCGGTTCACGAATACCGGAAATATCGCGTAACATACATAAAAAACAAACAGTCGAATTGAAAACCTCCTCGTTGTTTGAAGTCGTTTAAAAATAAACATTTTCAGAAAATCTGTGAATGCAATTTATTCATATTAAGAAAAAAAATGTTTCCTTATTTTATGCATTTAAAGTTGAGACAGAGACAAAGAGAGAGTTAGGAGAGTTAGCGTGCTCAAGGGGAGGCTTACATCCAGCAGTCGACACGTATAAGCTGATGATGACGAGCATTTAAGGTAATTTAACTTCATTTCCCATTGATTTCTTCCACCCTGTACACAGTCCCGTTCTAACAGGCTACTGATCCATTTGATCCATCTACCAATGTTTATTTAACACTTGAAGTTCCACATCGGGCCAATACCACCTATTGGTTCAATCTAAAAATATTTCATTTAATACCTGTTACTTTTCAAACTTTAAAGAGCGCCATCCATCGAGTGCGGCGAGAACAATTCAACAAATTATTAGTTCATTAAATAAATAAATTTAAATATTTTAAAACTATTAGCACATTAAGACTAAGGCATACGACTATGAGGTATACGACTTCACGTATTAACTGTGAACGTGCAGTAAATCTGTTAATAATAATAATAACGAACACACTGAACATAGCCCCGCACTAGGGAAACCCTGTGTCGCGGGTGCTTAAAGTTTAAGTTGTTGGAATAGCAAAACTTAGTTTGTTTGCTAGTTGTCCATTGACCTACTTCCCGACCAGTTCTTCTTCGCTGCAGCCGTGAACTTTCTAGTCTCGTCAGTTGCTTGGAAATGTCTCTTTGACAACTTCCGCCAGTCGATCCAAGGTACATTTGCTTTCCGCGTTTCAGGTGTTAAGAAAGCCTTCGCAGTTGCATTCTGCAAACCGAAACAACGAGGTAAGGACTATCGATCGGATCAAAATGCTCGAGCCAACGGTCCACTTGAGGCGAAAACCCCGATATATCAATAACACCGAGGCGACAACTGACGGCGTATATCGGTGTGAATCAAATGAAATCAAATCAAAATAATCTTTATTTATAGGTAAGCATTATTACACTTGAAATCGTCACATTGATTGCTTAAACTCTACCGCTCATTCGTAAGGCAGATTCCCCTGAGAACAATGAGCAAGAAAGGCTTGTTTATTGTAAATAACATTTGTACACATTCAACATTTACAATATATATATATATATATATATATATATATATTCAAACATCAGAGATAATAACCTTTAGTATCCAGTTTTTGTTTCATTATAGTTTTAAACCTCGTGAATGGCAAATTTTGTATATCAATCGGATTCTTGTTAAAGAAGCGTATACATTGCCCTTAAATGAATTTGTGACTTTGTGAAGACGACTATCAAGAACAGCTAGTTTATTTTTATTCCTCGTGTTAATGTCATGTCTGTCAATATTTTTCGTAAAGAAATTACTATCCCTCTTAACATAAATTACATTTTCGTTAGTGTTAATGTCAATTTCCTTAAACTTATCTTACAAAGATACGATGATGGAAGTTAAGTAGGGCCGTCGAATAATTTTGGCAAAGCTGACAGCTATTTTGAGCAGATTGTTGATATGCAGGCATTTTCAACACGTACATTTTTACAAAATAATTCCAAAAGTCTATCTTTCCGGCCCCTCAATATGTCAAATAGTTTTAAGGATATAGAAGTGACATTTTTGTGATCACCAAAATTGAACATCGTCACCATAAGAATCAGTATAGAGTACTAAAAAAACCGACCTCAAAAGTACGTGGAATTACGTCTATTTGCTAAGTTTTATTGAAATATCCTTAAATTCGCCACTATACAGGACTTGACACTGGAGATAATAAAAATCGGTTCTTACTACTCATTGACTGTAAGTCAATGTTACTACTAAAAGAATATCGAGAGAAGAAAACGCCTTGAATTGGAGAAATAGCAAAATCAACCATTAAAATAATCGCTGCTTAAGAAAATTTAGGCGCTATTTATAAAAATGAATCTTCACGCGTGAACAGCCACCCTTAGAGGTGGATGATTTCCTTCAAAATGAAATGGGACCACTATGAAAGTACCCCCTTTCCAACAAAAAAAGAATCATGAAAATCGGTACACAAATACCGAAGTTATCGCGTAACATACATACAAAAAAAAAAACAATAAAACTTACAGTCGAATTGAGAACCTCCTCCTTTTTGAAGTCGGTTAAAAATTAGGACATTGGAGAAAAAACACAAATTAAATCAGAAAAAGCAAACAAAAATACAATACACATATTATAATATTATGTTGCCATCTAACATTTATTTTCTGAAGTTATCTACTAATTGGGTAGGGGCGTAAAATGCTTATCACACTACCCGACTTAAAGGGACCCACGCGAATCTTTGACCTAGGGCCACGCGAACTTTGACCTAGGGCCCTTGAAATCGGGTAGTGTAATATAAGCAGTGAGTATTAAAAATGGGCAAGCGTACGGGTTTTAACCCGGCGGCGCAGCTAGCGCGTCTTAGTAGCAGTCTAGTTGAGGGCCTGAGGCGAGGAGACACACGGGGTACGTGAGTTGCCCTTTAAGTCGGTAGCTATTTCCGGACATTGTCGCAGGACACTGTTACTTGGCATCTCCGCCACTAATCCGGTTTAGCGGTGGCAACCATGTGGCAACTGTTAGTCGTGCGGAGCACGATGGAAAGTGAACGTGCCTACAGCTCCGGTACCTATCTGGAAAATAGGGAGGGTGCAGTACGTTCACCCAGGGCGGCTTACTTAAGGCACTAGCCTTACGGAGAACCGGATGAAGTCCGTGCAAACTTGCTAATCCGGTGTTAGAACCTGACTTAGATGGTCACTGTGCCGGTTCGTTCGCACAGGTCATAGTGACCTTCCGGCAAAAAGCAAGAGATTGATCAGGAGGGGCACTATAAACAAAACTTATGTGACCTTTAGATCGCGTTAATATTATTGCTTGACCTTATTTCACATTCTGGTACACCTATTACATAGATATCGTTTCTGAGACGTAGTTTGTTTTTCTTTTTTGGTGTGGCAAATATTAGATACTTCGTTCATAAGATTCAGATTTAGATTCATTTATTTCTCAAATGTAATACTACATTACATTTTAAATCCCGTTTTTCTAATTTTAAATCTTGTGACTAACTAAACAAGTTTATTTTATAATTCACGCTAAATAAAACTTCAAAAGGTATTTCTAAACGCAGAACATAGTATGAGCCTTCGAAATTATATTCATCCAATTTTTCGGGAATTTTTCCGGAAAAATTTCCACTAGGTATATGAAATTTTTCGGCAAATTACCCAACAGTCATATAATAAATATTAACATAATATTGACATCTCTTTTGTGGTTTCAATTTATAATACACTCTGTGGTTTCATTGAACGTCAACGTCAATTACGGTTATTCTAGGTCGGTTCGGTTGTGTCACGATCACGAAAACAAAACAAATAACATACCAGGAAACATGTGAACATCATGGGTGTCATTGACCGATTTCGCTAGAAGTAGTTTTTAAAGACGTGTTAATAGTTTAAAAATCCACAGTCCTCATCACCGTGAAACATGATTATCGCACTGCAGACGTTGGTATTTTTTCGGGAGTCGCTGCTGTCTGTCGTAGACCGGCTACTGGGTCCATATTTTAACCGGTTCACTTTGACTTTTGCCCGACACATTTCCGAGGATGAAGAGGAGGAGGAGGAGGAGGTGTATGCGGAATTTGACGATGAAAAGGGAGTGATTTTTTATCCGCCTGTGTATGCACAGCGGTATGCGGCAGTCACTGATTGTCTTATGGACGAACGCTGGTGCGGCAAGTTGGAGAAGGTATGACAATTTCTCTGCTAAAGAACTTTAAAAACCGTTAATTGCTTTTTAAGAGCTGTGTTTAAGACAGTATACAGGTGGTACATGCTAACCATTTTGCAATATCTCAACTGCACAACTTATATTATGAAGAATAAAGTCTCAAAGAATCTCTTTATTCTTGTCCTTCTTGAAAAAATGCCTTCAGTGCTGGAATTTTCTTTAGACATTTAAGAAATTAGTTGCAAGTATAAAATATTTCATGAGTTGTAAATCCATATGTGATTGTCCTTACCATTTTTTTAATACATACCCTTATAATTACTAAAAGTGTGTATTCCTAATAGGTTCTTTCATTTTAAAGGATTCAAAAAGAGATGCAACAATTTTGTTAGTTTTAAGCCATGAGTGCAGAAAGAGTTTTTGATTCCTGATGAGATCCTGGTCTCTATCTGATACAATCTCACCTTCCCACCAATATGCTAGAGGCTAATATTGATTCACTCTGCGAACATTGTTACTGCAAAAGAAAAACTGAAAGTTCTTAAAAATTTACATAAAATTAAAATTTAAAAGCTCATACGTCAACCATTAACTATAAGAAGGCTGTTGCTTCTGTAGGCTCGAGATCATAACAGTTCACATAGCTGGCTCGTGACATGCTAATGTAATTTAGTGAAAAGTATATACTACAGTATAAGAATTTATTAATATAATCAGGTGATAGACCTCGGCTACCATGACATGAGTTTCATAAAGTACTTGAAGGATGTGCCAGGTGTGCACACTATCCTTGGAGTGGATATTGAGACCATCCCCCTGCGGTGCTCATCCGATTTGCTTGGATGTGAGGAATATGCTCCAATTAGAGAAAATCCTTTGCAGGTGACAGTAAGTCGCTTTTTCTAAACTTGATCTTGTAAGGCACAAATTAACACATAGTTTCTTACTATAAAATGAAATATACTTCTAGTTATTTGAAGGTAACGCGGCAGATCCGGACTACAGACTCATTGGTTGTGATGCAGTAATTGCCATTGAGATGATCGAACACATGCTGCCTCACGATCTTGACAGGCTAGTGCATAATGTTTTTGGCTTTGTCAAGCCCTGGGTAGCTGTCATCACTACACCCAACGGTGACTTCAATGTTCTGTTTAAGAAATTGGAAAAGAATGGACTGAGACGCCTGGACCACTTTTTTGAGTGGAGCCGAGAACAATTTCACGATTGGTTAGTTCAAAAGATTTTTGTGAAAATATTATTATATTATACTATTATGAATAATGAATGAAATGTAATTTACAGTCTAATTAATAAAAAAATTGATTTAAAAGTCATTACCGTGTCAAAAATACACTAGTGTAATAAAAAAAGGGTAAAACTATATAGTTTTACCCTTATTTTACCCTTTTAATATGTATATACATATTCACAACTTGTGCATTTCCTATCTGTAAAAATTATTGTTACCTTTTATTTGAACATAAAATTTTCCCTGCTCTATAACCCTCGAATTCGAAATTCTGTAAGACATTTTGCCTGATGTCAAACCATACTCATAAACTTGTGTTTCTAATTGTTTAAGTGTTAACTCGTCATCATCATACAATACTAGGCTGCCTTTCACCCCTGATATTTGAAATATGTCTATACCACTTCCAGGTGCAGCAACATAGTGGTCCGCTACCCTCAGTTCACAGTGTCATGCAAAGGAGTAGGCCCGGGCCCTGTAGGTACACATCATATTGGCTGCTGTAGTCAACTTGCTCTCTTTGTCAACAAGGATTACCACAAACAGCCAGACCTAAATCTTAACAGCTTAGCTTTAGTTACAGGTATATATTATGTTTATTGTACTCATTGACCTACCAATAAATGGACATCGGGTCTAATACAAAAATCACAAAAAAAATGTCCGAGGTTAACCTATACAAACGTAGTGCCATGTAATGAAATATAAAAAACTAAAACATTTAATTTAAATTGTAATGTCATAGCGATACTGCCTAAATTTGATTACAACAATTTAAGGGGCCAAAAACACCATAGTCAGCTTCCATTGGAAACTTAACAAAATGCACCATATTTAGCTTCGATTGAAAATTACTTGAATACAAGAGTAATGGAATAGCCTTTCTCGTAAATATTAATTAATTTTTTTATATATATTATTATGTCGAATTTTGTACAAATTCACTTAAAGGTATAATAAAGAGTTGGGCAGATACATACATACAAATATTACTCTACAAATGTGAAAATAAGCGTGTACTATAAGAAATGTAGAACCGATATTCTAACTAAACGTAAACTCAAATATCCGTAATTCCGATTTATAACAAAACCGTTACGCTTTCGAGTGATTTTGATGTTTTTTACATAGACAAAATTAACTTTAGTTTTGTAATCTTCGTAAAAACACAATGAAAATTCGGGCTAATGTTATTTCGGGCAAATGTATTTTCTGACTTCTGATAGGTAATCTCATACCGGAATACGAGTACAACAATATTTTGTTAGTTATTGCTAGCGCTTAAAAAAAAAATCATTTCAAAAATAGGATTAAAATCAAAGCAACTCTACAGTTTCGTTGTTCTAAATATTTCAATCGCTTGTGGTTCGAACAATTGAAAATGACCACTAAGTTTATATAAGCTCCTTGAAACTGACGTTATGGGTCTCTTTCCACCTTGCTCATGCAATGAGTAGAAAAAGGACAGTTAGCTATTTCATTATTTCGTGTGCTTTTGTAAATTATATTTATGATTCAGTTATATATAAATTAAATACTATAAAACTGTACAAAATAACACTTTGAAAAGACAACTATGATAACACAACATATTTGTTTAGTGAAAATATGATACAAAATCCTGTTCTCACACTTTACTGCAGTAATTTCTACAAGTTATTATTATTGGTACTGCATGGTTGACAACCGCGCTGTCACTCGAACAAACGAAGACTATTGCGCGATTGACGCCCTGTATGCCCGAACACTTTTTAGCCTTTTTTATACAGGTGCGAACACTTTTTAGCGCGAACCCGACGTCTATTCATTGGTAAGTCAATGATTGTACTAGTTTTTTTGGAATGTAACAACTTTACAATGTTTTCTCTTTTTTAAGGTTTGTTTTTTGCATCTTCTAATTTCCTGTCTCTTCTGCTGCTTAATTTCATAACGAAACAATCAATATCACAATACAGCTGTCCTTGTTGAAATATTTACTACTTTAATAATGTCAGAAAAAAATGTATTGTCCTAATTAAATTGACTTTTCAGAGTAAAACCAACTAGTAATGCCAATAGTAATAAGTTATTGTATTTACAGATATTCCTACTCGTGATAATATTGCAGATATGTATGCAGGATGGGATACACCTATACCTAAGACTGTTGATATGATCCCACACGACAAGTAAGTATTATTTATTGTTACATATGTTATTATTAATGATGTAAATTTTTTGTTGAATAAATTACTCCTCTTGTTTGTTACAATTTATTAATACAAAGATCGATCGCCATTATGTGGCTCTACAAGACAATTTTAGAAAGAACAAGATATTTGGTAGTTTGGGGAGTTAAATGTTGTGTTGGGTGACCCGTTGGCGAAGAGGGCTAAAACTCTATACTCATATGTGAGGGCTTGTCTCTCACTACGAGGCGACACGATATAGTAGAATAATCCACAGGGATTGACATCACAAGGTCGATATTGACACCCAAGTGTTACAGGCCTTATTAATAATAAAATTTAAAAAAAATCTTATTATTAATAATTGTCACATCTTTGGTTGCGAAAATCTTTTTAATTTCGATCTTATCCTTTATCCAGCCTTTCCTTCCAGAATGGAATCCCTGTCCGATTTCCTATCCTCAGACAAGAAGTCCTGTGTGACTATTGTCATTGCCTCTGCAATTACGATGGATCGTTTAGTGTACTGTGACAAGATGTCGCAGTGTAATCTTGATTCAGAGGTTGGGAAGAACTTTTTAATGTTCAATGACGAAGATATGTGTTGTAGCATGCTCGCACCAAGGAGGAAGTTGGAGTTCAAAGTATATGAAATAGAGGATGTAAATAGCAGGTCATATTGATTTGTGCTCTTTTGAATTGACTGTACTGTTTTATTAAGGGCCTTTTGAAACTTATTGATTGTCTAAATGATTTTCTAGGTATAGATATTCTGCATTACTCAGCGCATGTAGTAATAGTACTACGGAATGACGTGCGAATTTGCCCACTTGCGAAATGTAGCAAAACTGTAAATTAATTTATACTCAAGTCACCAAACATGTGCCTTGGTGACGTCATAAAGGCTTATAATTAGGCTCAATTTACAACGACTTTTTGCAACTATAAAAATGGTGAACTTTATTTCAATTTCATTTTTCTCATGGAAGAATGGCTTAGTGGGATTACGTCAAATATGTTTATTGCTCCATTAGACACAGAAAAAAATATCCCACGTCTTCTCCAATTGAAGATTCCTTAAAATAAGCAAATTGACATAAAGTCATTTCATCGCTTACATTCCGTTCCGCAGTAATGTAAACTGAGCCTTACTAAAATCCTCCGATGATTTATATGTTGCTAACTACTTCTCTACCATTATTTTCCAGACTAAACTGCACAACCTTTTCAGTCACAAAGTTTTCGAAGCAAACACAGAATATGATGGCGAAACACAAAATTGATTCTCTAGTACATACTAGGGAAGTGGTGAGCGAGATTCAACACCTCACCAAGATGTTGAACTTCCACGACATGTCGACGTCTGACGATAGCACGAGTATTTGGTGCAACATCAATTGGGGAGAAAATGCTCCATATTGGAATCAGTATTATAAAATTATCAGGAATTATAACTATCCATTTGAGGTGATTTTTTTTTACTTTTTAGCCGTCCGTGTCTTAGAGATACACTGTGTCCCTAACGATTTTGGTAAAAAAAGTTATAATTTTTTTATATAGAAAAAAAGGTGGATGATAATTCAGCTGCACGTTAGAGAGAGTAGTTCAGGACGTTACAGTACCAAAGTCGGTAGAGACACAGTATCTCTAGGACCCATGACGGGTTAAACTAAACTTAGATCAATATATTTTCAGCAAGCTTTTGTGCCTGCTACCAAACTAAGGTCCCAAGATCTGTGTTGCATCTAGCAATAGCATTCCGTTAGAAATGATACTACTTTTTCCGGTTTTAAAATTGCATTTATTTATTTAAAAAAAAATTATTTAAAAAAAAAGTTTCTTTTCAGTATTTGCAATCGCGCAAAACCTAAAAAATTTATTAAGTAATATTGAAAATGAAACTATTTTTTCGGATGTAAATGGCGTATATTTGTTATTTCAAACAATCCACCGTTTCGGGCCCATACAGGTCTCATGGTCATGGCTGAAAGTCAGCAAAAAAATTGACTCAGAAAAAAATTTTATTTCCGAAGTGTAACAATTGCGAAAACCTAAGAACTCGATAAATAGATAAAAAAATATTTTGAGATAAGTATTTATTAATATTTTGAGAATGCCACGCCGTTAAAATAAAGCTCTTCTCCGCTCCGCTTTAGTACAAAGTCGTTTAATGACAACGTATGAAATCGGTAATCCTCGGACTAGTGTTTACTACCTAATTTCCGTGGCAAATGTTATTATCATATGTCCGAAAAAGGTGATCCAAATGTATAGATACATGTATAATTAATTAGACATAGCTAAATGGATCGACATAGAGAAAGACCGAAATAATATCGAGTACCAACGTCGATTCAAATATCGATTGTGACTGGATGAGTTTAGTGGCCGTAAAGCTTTTTGTGAAAGAGTTTGTCCAGGGGAGTACTCCTATACTACTATCTTAGTATATCTGCCGCCAATAAAGTAATATGAGCGTTACCACGTCCAGGTTTGTAAGGGTAAGGGTGCTGGTGAAATTAAGGGCGCGTTCAAATTAGCCGCTGTTAGCCGCGCGGCGGCGGCACGACTGTCGCGCTGCAACACACTACAGTCGCGCTGTTGCAGTGCGTCTAGAATTGTATGAAAAGTGACAATCGCGCTGCCGTCGTGCGGCAGCCGCGCGGCTGCAGCGCGGCTAACAACGGCTAATTTGAACGCATTCTAAAGGCTAATTAGAACGCGCTCTAAAGGTTGAACGCGCTCTAAAGACTCATGGGCCTTGTCAATTTATGTCTCAGAATGAAGGGCGCAGTGGCAGTGGCCCTCGATATTTATGATTTAAAGCTCTGAGTGGCACTGTGACTGTTATGAACCGGTATACGCTTACCGTCAGGCGCACGACTTGTTTATCCCGTCATTTGATATTAAAAAAAACAAATACCGCATGTTCAAACATTCACGTCTGTGCCAATATTCTGTGTTGTTAAGTATTGTATTCCAAAACGTTGCACATATAGAAGGCATGCTGACGCTTGAACCCGTGACATGCGAGATCTTTATTCGAGAGCGTAATTGGCACTGTCAAATGAAGTCAATTGTCAGTCAACCGTGACCATGGGACATGTAAACAGCCCGAAACGTCTATTTGTTTGAAAAAACAAATATACACGATTTAAATCCGGAAAAATAGTTTCATTTCCTATGTGTAACAATCGCGAAAACCTAAGAACTCGAAAAGTCTTAATTAAATGATTTGTAGGCAAAATCGGAAGAGTGTCGGATCCTGGACCTGATATCTGAGGAGATTAACCGGTTGATTGACATGGAATACAGAGATAATGCAGCGAAATACGCAGACAAGTTTGAAATTCCCATAGAAATCCTTATGAATGCCGTAAAACATATCACAGATGATACTATGAGAGTCAAGTAAGTTTCTTTGTTTACGAGGCATGAAAAGATAAGGTAAATTACATAGGTAAAATGCAAATGCCAAGAAGGGCAGTACTACTAGTGTACAAAGCAGGTTTTATGAAGTTTATGTTTACAATTCTAAAGCCATATAGCAATCCTGACCAAGCCCGTAACTTGAATTGCCTTTATTAATTTCGTACTATGACTTCACAAAAACAAAGCAGGTTTCTTGTAAGAGTAGTTTATGTTGACAGTTCTAAAGTCATTCGTTTTTTCTCATAGTAAAATAGTAACATGACGTGCCATTTGCCTAGCAACTGAAAGTGTCAGCTGTCAAAATAGGTAAGCAATTAAAAAAGTCACTTAATGAGATTGACCTACCAACAAAATGGACGTCGGATGCGCGCTAAAAAGTGTCTGCACCTGTAGGACGTTAAAATCGCATACAGGGCGTCAATCGCGCAACAGTCTTTGTTTGTTCGACTGACAGCGCGGTTGTCAATCATGCAGTACCAATAATAATAACTTGTAAAAATTACTGCAGTAAAGTGTATTTTGTATCATATTTTCACTAAACAAATATATTGTGTTATCATAGTTCTCATTGAAAAGTGTTATTGTGTACACTTTTATAGCATTTACTTTATATATAAATGAATCGTAAATATAAATTACAAAAGCACACAAAATAATCAAATAGCTAACTGCCCTTTTACACATTGCATGCGCAAAAGAAGGAAAGAGACCCATTACGTCAGTTTCAAGAAGCTTATATAAACTTCTTGGTCATTTTCAATTGTTCGAACCACAAGCGATTGAAATATTTAGAACAAAGAAACTATAGAGTCGCTTTGATTTCAGTCTTTATTTTCTTATCGTATCTGCCCAACTATTTATTATTATTTTTAAGTGAATTTGTAGAAAATCCGACATAATAATATATATAAAAAATAATTAATATTTACTTATTTTAAATTAATTTTTAGTCGAAGCTAAATATGGTTGGTGCATTTTGTTAAGTTTCTAGTAGAAGCTGAATATGGTGTTTTTGGGCTAAATTAGGCAGTACTGCAATGACGTTACAATTTAAATTAAATGTTTTAGTTTTTTATATTTCGTTACATGTCACTACGTTTGCATAGGTTAACTTCAGACATTTTTTTCGTGGGTTTTTGTATTAGACCCGATGTCCATTTGTTGGTAGGTCAATGCTTAATGATTACTTTTTTGGAAAATGGCGGGTTTTTGTTACAGTTTTTACAAGATTTCATTTTTAGTTAAAGTTTTATTACAACTATTTTATATTATAACTATATTTATTACAATTACAAAGATCGAACACTCGGAAAAAATTCCTTCGATCCGGCCGGATTCGAACCGACGTCTTCTAGCTTACCGTGCCAGACGCTATACCAACTAAGCCACGGAACGAACCAGCGGACCTCACGAATTTTTTATATAATGCTTCTTGCAGATCTTTGCATATCGTCTGTGAGAAATCTATGTTTTTTGTTTCCCAAAAATTTTACTTTCATATAGGGTTGTAAACGAAACCCGTCCTTCATTGATTTGAGTAAACTTCCCCTTACTAATTAATTGTTTTATTTTACCCTACTTTATGATACCAAGAGACAGAACAAGAAAGTCGTGCGCCTGCAGAGCTAGCACGACATGACGCGCGAAAGTGACTTAAAGCGCGAGATACTGTCGTAGTCGCATAGGGTATCGAAGAATTTTTTTCTGAATTCGATCTTTGTATTAATAATTATAAAAAACTAGTGGAATAATTTACCAAAAAATAATTGAATATCAATTCAATAAAAATTTAAAATACAGTGAATAGCGACATCTCTCGCCAGGGCTGGTAACTGTAAAGATATCTAACTGGGTGATAAAACTTTCATAGATTTCTCATAGATTGAAAAAACCAAATACAAAGAGACGACGCAAGCACATACAAAAATTCGTGAGGTCCGCTGGTTCGTTCCGTGGCTTAGTTGGTATAGCGTCTCGCACGGTATGCTAGAAGACGTCGGTTCGAATCCGGCCGGATCGAAGGTATTTTTTTGAGTGTTCGATCTTTGTATTAATAATTGTAATTTTATTTGAAGACAAATTATAAAGAGTGATTGAAAAGCTTCCGACATTAAAAAATAAAGCGTGTTGTATAATCAATAATTATATTATTTTAGAAAACAATATTTTCCTTTTTGAACACAATCGGGATTATACTTCTTGAACGCTACCAAAGAGAGTAGATGTCTTTTTTCATTTGATTAATTATATAGCTCCATCTCGCTCTTTGGTTTTACTCATTAGTAGGCCAGAGACAATAATTAATGTTTAAAAAAGTATGTCTCATGTGGCCATGCAATTCCCGTTCAACTTTGTGTGTACTTGGTTTTGTTAGCATTAGGTAGAAGGAAATTTTAAATCTTCTGTCAGGCACCGTTTTATTCAGTAATTTTGTAAGCAAAGCATTTTAATAACCAAAATTCCAAACATATTTACTACCTTCATGGAATTATTACTTTTTTTTATTATTAGTACTTACTCACTATTATAAATTAAACGAAAAATTTTTATGTTTACTTACTTCGTCTATTCACAAGTTGCACTGTAAAAAACTTGAAGAAACGGATATTCCAAACATTTAACGGATCTTTTTATAAAATGATAATATATTGTCATGTCATTTCTGAAGGTTATTAATTGTGACGATATTTTTTTTCTTTGCTATAATTTGTTGATTGAAGAAAAAGGTTTACGATTACCGCTTCTTTGTTTATGATTTGTGTAGTATAGATCATGATACGAATTTAAACATTCGTGGAACCTGTCTGGCTCCTTTAAAGCCCTCTGGGTGTTGATTATCGTAATCAAACCGTTACGATATCGTAGTGATCTAGTCGTTCAACTGCTTTTTTGTATTCACGTGTCACAGTGAACGTCAACGAGTCCAATTTTAAAGTCGTTTGATCCAAATGTCGTTATAGCGTGTTCTGGTATATGAATCAAACTTAAATCAACTCTAAACGACATGTCATACGTACTCTGCTAAAATTTTGATAGTTCTTTCAATAGACTTTCGACGACTAAATGTCAAATTTCACAATCCAAGATGTCGTTCATTAGTTGTTACGTTTCGATTCTACTCATATCAACGTTGACTAAGTGTCAAATTTCACAATCCAAGATGTCGTTCATTAGTTGTTACGTTTCGATTCTACTCATATCAACGTTCGTTCAAGTGGTACATGAATACCCATTTTGGATAGGACTTCGATCGAACGACTACGTAACGTCAACGATATTTTGATAGCTTGAACTTACGTGAATCACACTACTGGTCTATCCATACATTCCGTTACAAAGTTAGACAAAAATTTGCTAAGTATGTTATAATGCAACTGTATTGTTATCTGGATTGTTCTACAGAGATTTGTTAGAATGGAATGGCTACGAAATCCAGGGCAATATGGTGTTATACTCACGGCTGGTGGTGGACCACACTTCGGTGACAACCGGGGAAGAGGAATGGCCGGAGTTCGACACCGAGTCTGATGTAAACAAACATTTCTACATATAAGTCAGCATTTAGTACCACATTGACATATTTTGTTGTGTAGTATAGTCTGGTTAAAGGTAAAACAACATAAGTGTCATTTTCTGCAGTCTCTAAATTACACAGCTTTGGTTAGAAAATAACGATCTTTGTGCAGGTATAACTCAATAGCAAAAAAGCTGTAAACTCAATAAAAGTTATACCTACAGTAAAATGGTAATTTTCTTACGACAGATTCATATGTATAAAGACTTTTTGTGGAAAATGTCACTTATCGTTTTTTAATTTTCGACAACTTCGTAACCTTTATTGATGCGAACTTTTGAGTAGGCACAAAAAACAATAGATATAATTATATGACAATTTATAATTATACCTTTATTTTGTAATTAAAAAAGGGTCTATAAATTATATCTTAAACTTGAATTGTCCGATATTGCGCTTGATAAGTAAAAAAGGGATTTCGTTCAAAAACGACGTTACATGGTTTTCAAATTTAACCGACGTCATGTGGTTTTGCCTTTACGCAATATATCACTTGACATCTCTTGAATTCGTCAGTAAGTTTTTGTCAATATTTTTCAGTTCATGCTGTGTATACTGCCCATGTTCTTTTTCCTAGCCTTATTTATTGTATATAGTTTGTTTTTTATTCATAGTAAGTTACCACATTATTTCCTTTAGTTCTAAACGTGTTAGTTACACTTAGATATTTGTTAAAGATATTCAAATGTTGTCAAACAAAGCGTGGCATTTATGTGTTCAGTTTGTCTGATTTTTTTGTGGTTTCAAGTTCCTTAGGAACTTTGTAAGAAGAAAGCTGGGTCAAAACCAATAAAATTTTATATTTAAACAGTTACATTAATTTTAAAATCGGGACTTAACCGCGTATATTCATATTTCATTTACCACGACGTTTCGGGACGTTTTGCAACGTCCATGGTCTCGAAGGGAAGTTCCTTTTTTATCGTATTTAATGCAACTCGTAATATTTATACGCGATTAGGTCCCGATTATTTAGCCAAGATCTCACTGGAAAAGTATACTTAATAAGATAATTAACTTTGCATTTTAAGGACAACTAAAACTTTAAAGGTGTTAAATAAAAAATAAAACGTTAAATGGTATTCAACAATGTTATTTTTTGAAAAATTTAAATAAACCTTTCAGTTATGTTTTATAATGAATATTTTCTTTCAAAAAGCAGTCCCAACTGTAATTCCTCTTTGCAGTACGAAACGACTGACGGCCGTTCCACTACGTTTTCCGACGGCAGTACTGTAACGCCTGATTTTCACGGTTTGCATCTTGTTATTATTCGACGTAGTTTATTTCTTAATATTGATTCAGGCGCCCTTAGATTGTCAATTTTCTCTTTTGAAAAGCTTACTAGTAGGTTGACACTTACTCGTCTACCAGTTTTTCTTTTACGGATAGCGTTGTAATTGAATTCAAATATATTATTGAAAATTTAAAGTTTAAAGGTTGATTCGTGTTACACCGTGCTGGAGCCGGGCCGTGATACGGTCAAATATCTACATATGCTTTTGTATGAACTTCATGTTAGACCGGGCTAAGTCCGTGTCACGGTCGTGGGCACGGTGTCGAGTATTTTTTCCCGCTTCCAACCCAGCCCGATTGTCAACGGTAGTCAACGTTGGACTACAGTGTAGTGGATAGCGCAAGCGCAAAATGCTCTCATTATCTATTAAATCTTTGTACATACATTTTCTTTTTCTAGTTTCAATTTGTGTTTCCAATTCGTGATCAAGAGCTATTGCAATAGCTGCCAATTTAAGTTGTGAGGACTGCATTAATAACACAACCTTATCACTCAAGAGAAAAATGAAAAATAACGAAAGAAACCCGTCCGCCTCACGGTGGAAACGACACGGTACGGTGACGCTCGGCACGGTGTAACGTGAATCAATCTTAAGTCCTGGCGCACACCGCGCTGCTCATGGAAGAGTGGCATAAGTAGAATAATTCTACTTGAATTACAACGAAGTAGTTATTACACGTCCTCTCTAATTTGTGTAACCTCGATCGACAATATTTATTAACTATCTTAATAAACCTTTATTCGATATGTACAAAATATTTTCTTTATATATATACTTATATAAAAATGAAATTATTTTTTTGGGTCTTAATCGCGTTTTTTCAAACAAACCTAAATCCGATATATAGACAATATTAGTTTCTTTTTTTAGGAAATGAAACAATTTTTTCAGATCTCAGTCGCGTAATGTAAACTTTTATAGGGCTCGGGACGTTGCGTTTGTTAAAACCTATAACTAGTATCTAATTTAATTCATATTTTAAGTATGTTATGGAATAAAACCGAAACACTATTAAATGTACTTACCCATTTTTGGCCGTCCTTTAAAGTAATAAAACAAATGTGCCTTTCTTTCACGTGGGGTGCGACTTTTGTTTAGGCTTGGTTTTTTCGACTTCTGATACGTTGTAAAAATTGTCAAATTGTACTAATTTCTACAATAGGATACTATCTTCGCGTGTCTTTAATTTAAATGTGACACTCTGCGGCCTTCCATAAAGGAAAACTGGACGCTGATAAACAATAACGTGTTAACACACAGATATTCGAAAATTGAGGTTTTAATGCCAAAGTGAGCTTGTCGTCTCGTCTTCATTTTACAAACAAAGTAAAAGCTCCAAATATTTAAAAAAAAAAAAATAAAAACAGTTGACATAAATCGATTAACCAAACCACGAAAAAATCTTCACACCATTTTTTTTCAAAACTATGACAATGGTGGTTTACACGTTATTGCTTACTATCGTCCAAATATTCCCTTTATTTAAAGAGTATTCAGTATAATAGCTATCACAGGGCCCTCGATTCTGCTCCGCATGCATATCGACCACTTGAAAAGCCACGCATGCTTATAATGTATGATGTGTTCAATGAGGTTTGTCAGTGCAAACCGTAGATACTCATGTGGAGTCAAATCCACACGGAAAATGGCACTATCAGATGTTCCCAGGCCGCGGTCTCAGGCGGGCTTTGGACAAGAAAGTGCGCGGGCTTCGCGCATTGTTAAGCGCGGACGAAGATATTTCCACAGAGCTGGATCGCGTCGTTTGCCGTCTCATGAAATTAGCTTTATTTACCTGGTGAGTACTTTCCCGAAGATTGTTGAACGTATACACTCAGTGCCGCCTTTAATTCCATTTTGATCGCGTGCCAGCTAGAGCGCGCCAGGGTAGATGGCACCCGGGCCCTACGTAGGCTAGCGCCGGCGCTGCGTTCACTGCCGTCATTGGCAAAGGCGTCCCAATAAATCATCAAAAGAGGATGCCGTCATTCGAAAATAATTGAAGAACTTTGACTCGTCACTTCTCAGTTGACCCATTAAAAATCTTTCCTGTAAAATAGGATGTACCCAATGTTTTCTTTTTACTCTATTAATACCACCACAATATCACAATTTCGTCGCCTATCGTGCGCAGTGGTCTGAATTCGATTGAGGTGAGGACTTTAGTCTCCGATTTTCTTGCGAGATGGCGTTTAATGTGAACACCTAGTCCGAGTGCCGGTTTCCAGGCAAATTCGCCGATCCGGCGTAGTGGGAACTAGGCCTTAGGTATCATAATAGAGTAAATTAATTATTGCTTGATATTACACAACTAAATCGGGACAACCCTACTAAATCTAAGTAATGGCACCAGGCGCTCACTACGAGGAAAAAAGAACCTAAGCACGCGTTCAGAGAGGTGACCATAAAGTTGTTCGCCGTGAGCAGTCGTGCGGAACCGAATGCTGGGGTTGTACAAGAATTGTAATGTAAATAAAAGACTTCTTGCATCACTGTCTGCGATACACTCAACGGTAGGCACTTATCGCGTAACCTCGAGCGAATGACGGAACCCTGGTACTGGGTAAAATACATATGAACGCTATATTATGCTTTGCCAGCATTGAATGCGTTAATACGAGTATACCGTAACCACAACTGACAATTCAATTTGTGACTATGGTAAATAGAATTAGCCTTAATTATTTAGAAAAAGCCACTAGACAATATTGTTAATTGTTGCCTAACTTATCTTATAATAACTCTTTATATTATTGTCGTAATATTTCTAACATATTAATTTGTGTTCACTGCAGTAAAGGTAAACAGACCCCGCCGCCGACAAAGTGGATGCAGTGCAAGCTACTTGATCTGCTCACACTCACAGAGAAGGCCATTGCTAGGAGAAAGAGGCACTGTCTGGAGAAATTTGCATTTAAAGCTATTGGATTTGGTGATAGTACATGTATTGCTATTTCACTACCTGTATTTAGATACCTATTTATTAGATGAGCGGCCGTAACAAGTTAGTTTCTTCGCGACTGTCCTCTTTATTGAGAATGGCTTTGAATTTCTATTGGCAATTTTTTGACAGGTCAAGAAGGAAATGAGAGTTCATTGGCTATAGACAAGATGAAAGAAGATAATGCAAATGTGTAAGTCTTAATTATCTAGATTCTTTATAATTGTTTTTAGCCCAAATAATGTTTTTTGGCTATAGAGAACAACCCAGCTATACTCAGATACCAGTGTACTATTCGGCTTTTTTCTTATCATCAACAGTTTAATTTTAAATAGTTCTTTATGAAGCATTTTAGGAACCATATCTTCCATAGACTTAAGTAAGCGACAAAACAAATTTTACAGGAGAGGGTTTTTTAAAAATATTTCTACACATAAATGTGATACTAAATTGAATTTCAATCTAGTATTAGGTATTTTCAACCCCTGGTGCCAAGAAAAAAATGATGACATTAAGCCTGTTGTGGCGATTACGGACACGGTCGGATAGAGATCTAAAGATTTTTGAGGTTTTCGGATGTTTCAGGTACTACTTACGATTAAATGCATATTTTTAATCGCTTTAAATGCAAATTTCTACATTAAAATATATTAAAAAAAAGTTGGGCTAACGATAAACTTAGCTTTGGCTATAATTTCTATTTGATGTAATTTCGGCGGGAAATTTTAATACCGACGGACAAGGATGTCCGTTATAGTTTAAAACATCATTTGCAATAAAAAAAAACGCTGTTTAGGTAAAAATCTCGCTTCCGCAATCGCTTACGAAAAATCGACGGTCTTGGGTCGATACACATACATATTATGGCAAGCGACAAATTTCTATGTTCTATGTAAAGCAAGGAAATAGTTTCTGAGATAGTATAATTTCTTAACATCATTTCAGAAAGAAGATCGTCGCTAAATATATTCACATTCTTGAATCTGGTAAGTTTCTTTTTTTTGGATATTTGAGTCTCTTTTTTAACTCATGCGTGTGACTTATATTTGGTATAAATGTGCGTTTAGGTCCGAACCACATGACCTTTTATGTAGTGTTTAGGCCATAGTCCGCTATGTTAGCCTAATGCGGGTTGGGGTAATAGCTTAATAATATATTATGTAGTTAAACCTATTTAGGTATTATTTATTGTGTTTTTCCTTCGTGTCACTGCTGTGAATTAATCATCTCTATTTTTGTTGTAGACAATATTGATGACTACAACACTTTTAAATACAGATACGATGATGACGTTTTGACTAGAGACATTGCTAGTAACGCAACGATAAAAGGTGCAGTTTTTAGTAATTCGACCAAAAAAATCGCAGTCATTCGTAAACTAATTCCAGTTTTATTTTAGACTTTGAATTTAGCGATATGAACTTTTCGCAAACTCTCGATCACAATTTCGAATCCACGGAAAGGATGTCGGAAGACGATTCTAGCAAAAATCGGGCATGGATAGAGAAAGATAATTTGGAAGTAGTGCCATATCATGAGCATAACTTACGTACTTTTATATCGCCGTTGGATTACACATATAATAGTGAGATTAGGCAATTCAAGAAGATTAACAAAATACCTAATACTAGTTTGAGAATACAAGAAGATAAAAAGCCTTATAGACGATCTCACAGCGCCGAGACCAAGCATGAGAACAAAAGCAAAATGAAACGTAGCAAAAATAATCTTAAAAATATATCTTATAGTTTTGTTAGAAACTACAAAAAGAGAATTGCTACTTCCTATTTCGGAAACTACGGACTTAAAACGAAAAAGAAAATAAGGGAACATACGAATTTGCAATCCACTTCTTCGAAACCGGTAAGGATAATAAACATTATACGACATTTCTCTCGAGTAAATTTAATGAACAAATACCTTCCAGATTCCAGGAAGTTTCGTTGCATTGTGTCATCCAGATCTTAAAATTCAAGCAAATTCAAATTTTCACCAACCTACAAAGGTGAAAAGGAGAAAAGAGCGTATTGATGCTGTGAATAATTTGAGTAGCGACATTGCCGCAACCGAGGAAAGTGTATTAATAGACATAGTAATGGATGACATGGAGGAAACTATAGCATTACGTCGATCCATTGGTACAGACGCCGACTCTATAAGTCAATTGAATAAAAAAATTGACAACGAAGTGAAAGATGTCGCACTGGATAGTGAGTTACAAGTTAAAACGGAAAATGTACATTCACAAACTATATTTCTTTATGGTATATCGTTGTTTTTATTAAAAACAATCGTTAAAAACTCAAGTAGCCAAATATATTTTTTACATGACCATTTCTTTTCAGATATCAATGAGCCAAGTACATCAAAA
Source organism: Hyposmocoma kahamanoa (assembly GCF_003589595.1). NCBI lineage: Eukaryota > Metazoa > Arthropoda > Insecta > Lepidoptera > Cosmopterigidae > Hyposmocoma > Hyposmocoma kahamanoa. Next base: position 6,526,560 of record NW_020653945.1, read on the forward strand.
GGAATCCGTCATGTTAGTATGGATGTTCAGTGTTGTACAGATGCGACAACTCTTTATCCAAGTCTTTCTCCAGTTTCATCTTTAACAAGACCAACTCAAATGTTTGGAACATGTATCAAAATCGACGACTCTTTAACGAATATAAACATGAAAAAGGTAAATCACACAGACAATTCTGCTGCTACAAGCAACATAGTACAGAACTTTGGACCAACATCTTTGAGAATTCGTACAGCAAATCGTAACTTAAAAGGTATCAAGATTGAAGATTCGTTTACGGACATGACAGTGATGAGTTCCGATTTTGGTACTTGCACTAATGATGATAATTATGAAAAACTGTCGTCATATCCGACATTTAGATCTCCAACTAGGCATTCAGTTGGGATTAAAATTAGGGATTCTGTGTCCGATTTAAGAAAGATTTGTAATTCTGGTACGTCTACGGATGAACTTAAAGACATTAGTCAACCAATGAGTATATGTACAGAGTCTCCATCAAAATGCACAAAAGGAATTACAGTTACGGATTCTTATACGGACATATATACGGGACAACATTTTGACTTCGGAACGGTAACAAACAATGCTATTGAACAATATAAAACTGCAAATACGGAATATAAGTCTCCTGAATATAATGAAGCGCAAATGGAATCCACATTTGAGCATGGTATGTCATAATATGCATTGGTGCATTTTTGATAATGTCTTTGTCACTTTACACTATGTACTCGTATAGTAAAATATGGCTTAAAATACCCTTTATGTTGTAGATGTCGCCAGTACAACTGATTCTTTGATCCAAACAAATACAAATGGCGTACTGGACTCTGGCGACAATACTGATAATAACGACGACATCATTACTGAAAATGTTGTATCAAAAAAGAATGTTACAAATATTGAAAATGGATGTTCGCAGACGAATTTCAAAATAAAAATTGATTCGTCCTCTACTTCTGAAAATCCAACATATTATAATGAAATGCCTAATGTTAAATTCACTAAAGGCATTAAATCCACTGATTATTTGATTGGCGCAGATTATATTTTCCCCACCATGACCGATCATAAAATTGATATGCGATGTAGATCTCCTTCTCCAGTTAATATATCTTTTGGATTTAAAGTTAAGGGCGACGATGGCAACATTACAAAATGCGTCGAATGGTCTTCTACTCGAATTGAGCTATCGGACTTTCATACGCCTTTTCTAAAACACCCACCTTCAATGACAGAAAGTAAATTAACACATTCCGGGTCTGAATTCTACGAGAACTATTGTTGCAGTTACCCACAACGTAATTTGTATTTCACTGATTCTTCAATAAATACCAGTGCCTCACAATCTAAAGGAATATTAAGCAGTGAAGTTATGGTGGACCAAAAATTATCGCCATCTAAATTGTTAAAGAGTAAGTTAAGTTGTGGAGGTGTACAGATTCATAGCTATAAAGAAAAGCAAGTTTCAGAAGATATAGTTTTTCAAGGAGAATGGCAGCAACCTAATCCAAAGTCACGACAAAAACAAAATAAGACTCCGATGAATCCAAGTCCAACGAGAAATTTCACTGAAATAAGTAACAAAAGCAAGAGAATAGCTCCTACCGATAAACCATGCTTGAAAAAAAACGCACAAAAGCTCGAAGTTAAAACCGAGATAAAGAAGCCCGCTCAAGTACGAAATAGGGCATTGAAGAGTAAACAAGAGACTGGAAGCAAAACTGAACAATTGAAGAGAAACGAACTTCCTAAAAACCAAGTTCGAACAATAAGAAATAAAAACGTTTTGAAAGTAAGTAGGTATATTTATTATTGAATTGATATTTAATTATTTTGTGAAATTACTCCACTAGTTTGTTATAATTATTAATACAAACATCGAACACTCAGAAAAAATTCCTTCGATCCGGCCGGATTCAAACCGACGACGTCTTCTAGCATACCGTGTCAGACGCTATACTAACTAAGCCACGGAATGAACCAGCGGACCTCACGAATTTTTCTATGTGCTTGTTGTCGTGTCTTTGTATTTGGTTTTTCAACGACTTTTTAGTCGTAGCGCCATCTATGAGAAATCTATGAAAGTTTTGTCACCCTGTTCGATACCTTTGCAGCTACCAGCCCTGGCGAGATATGTCGCTATTTACTGTATTTTTGAATTTTAAACAAGCACAGAAAAATTCGTGAAGTCCGCTGGTTCGTTCCGTGGCTTAGTTGGTATAGCGTCTGGCACGATATGCTAGAATACGTCGGTACGAAACCGGCCGGATCGAAGGAATTTTTGTGTTCGATATTTGTATTAATAACTATAACAAAGTAAGTAGGTATATTTATATAGGTATATTTATATTTTTTATTTAGATGTCTTTACATAACAAGTTATTGCCGCAGTTGTTTAATTTGTGTACTAATGTGCATTTTTGTATTTTCTGTTTGTTGCAGGTATCGTCTAAAATTGCAGTAAAGTAAGTACGAACCTGATTTATGAACTTGACTAGTTTGACTTGACAAAAATTCCGTTTACTGTCCGTGAATATTATTCATTTACATGTTTCAATTATACCTGTTTTGAATTTCAACATATTGTCATTTTCAGTTCAATTACATCTAAAAGTACGAGAAATGCATACAGCTCGAAACGACTTTCCAAGCAACCGCCTAAAAATCACATTGCCTTTGGAAGAGGATCAACGATAAATAAGGACCCTAAAAAACATCTTGCACCCATGCATACAAAGAAATACTGTACTATGGAGAAGAGTAATTTAAACCAAAGTTTTGGTGCAATTGAAACTGTTATCAGAGGCAATGAGGGAAACTCTAGAAAAGCCACATCTCTAATAAGAAGGTCAAAAACAGAAATCGGAATGGAATTAATAAGAATGAGTCATGAAATCCGTGAAAATTTAACTTACGTAGTGTTTCGAAATGAGTTAGAAAATAACCACAAGAATACCAGTAACAATGACCCTATAGACAATGCAAATAAAAGTGAAGGTACAAGTAGGAAGAGAATCATAAATAGACGGTCCTCTAGTCCACTATCACAGAACAGTTCAACATGTTCTACACCGGATAGTATTGCTACGGTAACAGAAGCACGTACTAAACTATCTGCCAGGAAACATTGTGGACATTCTCCTTCTTCAAACAAAAGTAGTGTAAGTAATAGTGACACTGACCCCATCTCACCCGTGCGGAACAGAAAATACAAGCGATATAAAAGTGGAAAATATTCTGAAGATAAAAGCAATAAGGAGAACGTTGCTGAATCATCTTTGAAATGTAAAATTAGTGACAATGTACAAAATGTGAAAAATTCATTTATGGGAAGAAGTAAAAATATATACTTAGCACAGGTTGCTAATGAAAGTGCACTTACATTGAACAGTAAGCACCAAATACCTAATAAATCATTCATTCCAACAGTCGCCGGCAGCGACGAAAGAAAAAAGTACGAAAATTCATCAATCATGATGAAAAAGTCTGTCGTTAGAGACTCTTTTATGAAAGGAGCAAATGAAAATCAAGGCGATCCGTCAAATGTTGTTTTCGTAGTAGGTCCTTTGGAAAAACTGGAGTCAAATGCCTCGCAACATACAGCAACAGATAACGATAGTGCTATTGTTAACGTAGTAGACAATACATTACTAGCCGAATGGTTGGCTAAAGGAAGTAGTAGTGAACTTGACATAGATAGCACTGAGAGCACCATATTAGCGACAATGAAACAGATTGTAGAAGATCGATTAGATTTCATTACAGCCCCGCTAGATATAAATGAATTAACAAACATGGATGCACAAATACACGAAGATGGTATCGAACAAGAACTAGATGAGACTTCTTCCCTAAAAAGTTTTCAAACAGTGATTACAAAAGACGATAAAATTGATTATATAGAAACACAAAATATCACAGATATTGCTTTTAACAGCACTTTTGAATCCGCACAAGATATTCCTTCACCGATGAGCATTGATTACCAAACAGATTACGATTTAGTTTCATTTAAATCTTCTACTTCTGCTTCTAAATTATCTGAGTATTTTCTAACAGATGATAGTAAGAAATCCGAGAACATGCCACCTGACATTCTTACCATCAGCTCAGTTCGAGACATATTTGAGAGAAAAGAATATATCTCACCAGTGAGTTTCTTACTAATATATTTCTCGTCTGTAGATAATACAAATACAACACAAAGGCATTTCTGTCGTGAATTAATTGAAATTTTCTGCCTTCAGAAACCAGCTGGAATGCTTGCTGTCCAAGCGTTTAGTGGTTTCTCAATAGATGCAGAACCCGTCTCTGGCGACCAGCCTGACTACGTGAACTTTGTAGACTCCGATGTCGGTAGCTTTGCTGTGGACGTTGCCAGACAAGCTGTAAGTGACGTATGATCTGTTAATAAAATATCCTTATGGAGCTGATAATTGAATCCTGATGGGGTTCTCGGCATTCAGGCCTCCGGATGTTTTGCCAAGTTTGCTGATTCTGTCATCTCAATCTGTCAGAAACCTGACCCGGTTAATATCGTTGATTCTGAGACGGGCAGTGGTACATCGGTTACCAGAACCGTAAGTATCTTGAAAGGTATCTAATTTTGTTAAGTATGACGTAACGATTTTGACAAATTCTTCTCACCATAGAGGATTATCAAGTCATGCGAAACGTACAGTGCCAGCATCAGTCAGCGTCCTGATCCGATAAACACAGTTGATTCGGAAACCGGTAGCATCTTGAAATCTCTTACTAGACGAGCTGTAAGTACTAATGAAAGGAGGTCGTTTTGCAAAGGTCCCATTTATTTCATTATGTTACTGCCATTAATTTTGAAATTTCTATTCCTTTTTCAGACGTCCGAAGAATTATTCATATCGGGCAGGTCATCTGAAAGCTATGAGTCCTGTATAATAGACGAAGACGCGGTGGTTCCAAACTGGCTGTTCAACATTATTAACCAACAATTTTCTGTAAGCACTATCGCTACGGAAGTATTGTTTATTTATCAAGACATTCTTCAGGAAGTTGCATTTGTGATATTATTAGATGGACATCGAGGAAGATCAGCCGATAAATGGTCCATTGCCTGCGCCTGCGCATACTGAACCTATGTACGATTTGAACGGCAACGTACCCGAGCCAGGTATGGGCGTAGGTGCAGGAGCAGGCGCGGGAGACGGGCGCGGCATGCACAGCGACAATTCGCAGGACAGCTCCGGTCGGGGCACTTCGCTGAGCTCCAGCGACACGTCATCAGGTCAGCAGAGCGAGGTCAGTATTGGGAATTATCGCATTACCCTACATGTCAATGGGCCCGATCTTATAATTTAAAAAAAATTAAATTAAATTTTTTAATTAAATTTTTTAAACACCAATTGAAACCTACTTAAGTTCGATGAAATTAGATTGTGAATAAGTAACTTTCTGTAACAGGCAATCCTCATCGATCCATCCGCTTTCACGGCGCAATTTGAACACGACTCGATTGGCAGTTCGGCTGGAGTGAACACTCTTATGCTTCCTCTTGATGGTTCTAGGCCTGAAAGTAATGTGTTTTAATTTTTTAAATCCCAAATTGCTTGTACTATCAATTCAAACCTGTACAGGGTTTGAATTGATAGTACAAGCAATTAGGGATTGTTAGGCATGAATTGGGACTTAGGTTTGAATTTGGGGTTCTTAGGCATGAATCCCACTATCGTAAACTGTAAAACATAGTTTGTAAAGTAGATTCGTGTCACCGGGGGAATAAATAGCCGTTATAATTACATGAACCAATCATTGCAACTTTGAAAACAACCTTTATCGTCATCGTCTGTCCTCAACCGTCATACATCCCATTTCTGGGCACAGGTCGTCTCTAAGTAGAGTGTTTTGGTCATGCCTAACTAAGGTTTCCTAAGGGTTTGAATCTTCTTTGACGGGCAAAACTTCGCATTTTTCGCATAGGATTACTTGTCAGATACTACTATCGATTTACATACGAGTGGCAGTCATTTTGATAAAAAAAAGACGAAAAGCGCAATTTAAAGTTAAGTCGGTAGAGTGAAATCATACTATTGCTTCATGCTTGATTATAGCGCGGGTAGGTACTTACGAGTATGATGGGGTGCGGTGCAAGTGAAACTTCAACTTTTATTACCGTCGTATTTGCAGTTTTAGGTCTACCAGATTCTAGTAACGAATGGAAAATCAACTTTAATAACATTTGGCATAATTGTAACAAATATTTTATTATATTTCTGCACATGAGAGATATGGAATTCTTCTTATAGGTAATTTACGTTTTAGTTGCATTTATTTTATGAGGTGATGTAAAATATTAAAGCGTGAAACACACAGAGAGCGGGGGCGGGTCGGGCGCGTGTCGTGTCGGGAACGCGGCGGGTCTAATTCCAAGTATTTATGCGCCCGTCTCGCGCCCGCACTCGGTGTGTTGTCGTCCAAAAAAACACAGGTTTCACGCTTAATTCTTTGCACGAATTAAAAAAATGCATCCTAATTTTTTATTCATAACATACATTACTTATAATAAGTAAAAATTCATAAAGCAGTGTCGCGTAAACCTTATACATTTTTCTGTACACCGCTGATTTAGAGCATATATATCGCTGCTTATCATATTGTGATTAATAAACACCCGCTCCCGCTGGCCGAACCATCTGGTCGCTTTCAGCACTTGCATATCCATTCTTGCGGAAGTATGATAAAGCTATTATTTCTGTTATAAACATTACTGACCTCTTTGTCATAAGTTCAAAGCTAACGCATTAGCATTTTGGTAACTTTCGAAATATTAGCACTGACCTAATACATTTATTTGTGAAAACATAGAAGACAATACATAAGCAAGTACGGTGTCACTATACAATTCAGTCACGAGACGTTGTCTGCTCGCGTCGGAGGTTTAGTCAGGACTGCCGTCATCGTCCTTTGTCAAAAGAAAGGTAGGTCGGTCGTCGTCTTTTGTCCAAAAGAAAGTCAGTCTAATATCGAATTGTCAGTGTAGTCACCAATGGACGCTGGACGCAACAGTACCAGCCCAAAGAATATGCTTTTATAATATATTAATGTGTACGCGTAGTTAAAGTTTTTTCTCTGAAAAATGTCAATGGCGTAGCTCTTGATTATCAATAACATTGAATCTAAACAAGATATAAAAAAGCTGCTTGCAGGTTATTGTAGAATATGTTCCAGATATGTTAATAACTAAATTTCGCTAAAAATGTTGATAACGTTATTTATGATAAGGAGACCAGATTATTATAAATTATACGGTGTGTTTTTTTTAATCATAAACCAGTTAGATCACAGGTTTATATCGCATTATTTTTTATTCTGGCAGACCTGCCCCGAAATACCGGTGCTGATAATGAAATGTTGAGTACTAGTCGTCATACAAGGATAATCATCAATCCTGTACTGGCGGTGAGCGACGGAGAAGCTGACGTCTCCTCATTGGACACCGATGCCCCCGACTCCTCGGATAACTGACTCCACTGACACAATTGAAACCATTTTTTGGTTTAAAATCGTACTCATTCGGTCTTGTGACGTCTACCGGATTTGAAGTGAAAAGTTCTGGCTTTGCAAAGTTGGTGTAAATGTGTTCGTTCTGAATAAATTATTATGTTTTCTTAACATTTAACCTTCAGTAATTTTATTTTATTTATTGATTTTTGTTTGTTGAAACAGATAACTAATGGAAGTATTAAATGTCTTATGGAAATTGAAATAGATGGCTTTCCTGAATAGTGAGGTGATTAAAAAAAGCTGAAGCTGTATCGAAAGCTGAGGAATCGTCGCCTTGCTTTCTCAAACTCGCATTTTAAAGCACAAAGTTACTAGAATGCAAAAAATGGATTGTATATATACAAATTTTGCAGGCTAATTTCACATCACATTTTCTTCATATTTACACACTGGCTTTTTTTCTTAAAGTAATGCGTCCAAATTAACACCTGTGATAAGAAATTTAAAATAAATAGACAGTTTTTCCATCTCCTGAATGATCATTATAAGATACTATGAGAAAGTAAGGCTTCGAAATGCTACACCGGTTCGTTTATTCCACTAAGTTCAATCAGCTGAACTAGTCTGACACAAATATTCGAATTAGTTTAACTAGATACAATTTTTGAAAAGTTGCAAGTTATTGGATGAAATTCATCTTCTTAGTTTAACTTTCCAATTATTTAAATAATAGTTCAACGAATAACTGATAAGTTAAGTTGACATGTTGTTGTTGATATTAAACAATGAATAAATATGTAATTAAATAGAATATAATGATATAGAACAGATAGCAAAGTTTAAGCGATTACATAAATCCAGATTTTTTTGCATGTTTAAAACACCTCCAGTATTGGCATTGCCCAATGTTGTCACTTTTAACCAATAGAAAACTACTACTACTACTACTACTACTACTACTAATTACTTATTACTTAGTGACGGAACGAATAAGACGTGCACTTAGTGGCAAGACTCGCGTTAATAACAGTTGCATTGCCGCTTAAAGCTTTAAATCGAAGGTTTGTGGGGTATTACCACTGAGCCCGTCATCCAGAGACAAGTTGAAGAGTCTCATGTGCCTGTAATTTCAACAGCACTTTGACCCAAAACCAAAACACAGTAATGCTCAAATTACTGCTTGGCGAATTACCGAAATAGCCGTGTAGTAAGCTCTTTCACAAGGAGCTCTATTGATGCGGTATGTGAATACAGTTGTATAAAAAAATCCCTGTTTTGACATAGACCACTATTCTTGGATCAAAATAAAGTTCTAATTCACGCTACACTGTCAGAACACGATTTTAATAATTATGGGAAGTTCGTAATGTGGTCTACCCAGGTGGACATATCGCACTGTTAATACAGTAGTGTCTCAACTCAAAAATTGGACTTTCTCAGAATCGATGAAAAACGAATTACTTCCCGAAAAAAAAACATAAAAATTTATGTATGTTATAGTTTATTATAGACACTTAAACAATTTTTCAAATATATTTAAAAATGATATGGAAAAAATAATTTAATATTTTTTAATAAGGATTATTTTGGCCAGAACTAGCTCACATAAAGTGTGTCTCATTTTGAATTAAGTAGATATTTTTTGATTATTTCTTACAATATTCTAACGACGGTTTTTTTGACGTGAAGACAATCAAATATGACGTTCAGTAGTGACATAATATTAAATTTTACATATTTTGAGTTACGACACTTTTGTAATAGCAGTGCGATATGTGAACTACGGGAAGACAATTGCTCGTGATCTACCGAGGTGAACCAGACAGGTCAACGGGCAAGAAGCGAAAATCGGCAAATTGAAATTATTATGGGTAATTCGAAATTGGCAAATTGAAATTAATACACTGTATCGAGGAAATTTCTTTTTTGCATTTATTCATATTGTACAATCTTATAATATGATTCATTCTGCAAAATTTTACAGGCGAGCAAGAATTCATATATAAAACAGTAGCTCTTTCGTATTGTACATAACCATTTTACCAGTATAGTGAAAACATGCGTATAGTTTTTAGTTTTAGGATAATAAATTACTTAAATACTAATTTTAAGTTTGGTTCTTTATTAATACAATATCAATAGGATTGCACTATCCTGTAAAGTTATTGGAACATACCAAAAACATACTATGGTGCTCTCGCGACGCCGATGAACTTTCTATGCTAAATATACAGTAATAATTTAACGTTAAATATAAAATGTGATTGTCATGAAGCGATTAAGCAGATACAAGGCAGGCATGGTCGTAGTAGACTTGCCTGGTTAGCTCGCTTCCTTTAGCTGTTATCAAGTGGTGTTATTTTAACACGTCAATAACTCCTCTGCTGTCATTAATGTCTTCGGTGACTGGAGTTGTTGGTCTACTCTAAATGTAGGAACTAACGCAGGCCAGTTATTACTATTTATTTATTATTTAATCAACAATTTCATTACAATGCTGCTGTTTGCGATAATAATTATCGACTATCCATCATTCGATCTCTCATAATCGTCTTTTGTTTTAATGTTCCAAACTAACAACCAAATCGTTTACGTGGTGACGTTGCGTAATTACAGTGTATGTATTCGAATGATAAAAAATGTATAAGAATAATCGAAATGCCGCTTATCTGCAGTAGTTAAGGTAACTATTACATCGTACATTCTCAATATTATTTTAAGGCAGTGAAACACCCAACTTAAATTCAAGGACAGTTGGGGACGAGATTACCTAGCTAACATTAAGATTAACTAGTAACATACCACTAGACATTTTCACATGCGACCTCTACACAACGATCGCGTTATATTTTACAATATTTACACTTTTCTTAAACACGTATGTTAGTGAGACTTCGTAAACGAGGGAATCACATACACCAAAGCGGGACTCACTTTGTATCGCTAACCACTCAGCCATCGAAAGTCCATCGGCTTATTGTATCATCCTAACACCCCAATTACAAATGACAGAACGAAATTATCCATACATCTATACAATAACAATATAAATATTCTTCATGAGTCAGTTTCGATAAACAATAAATCTACACAGAAGTTAATCTAATACTTGGAGATGAAGGACAACAAGATATATTTGTGGGAACGCTTTAAAACAACGGTTTAATTCTAGCTAGCATAGTAATCATAATATTAATAATATCATTAGCCGAAATGATCGGCTCCCTTACACCAGTAACGTGAAACAAACATTACAGGAGACGAATTTAATGCTCAACGAAATAAAATATGCAATCATATTGACAACATCGCAGAAATACTCTTCTAGACAGCAATTTTCATATTTTCAGTGCCTCCTATAAAATTTGAAAAATTGGTAAATTTCCTAATAATCATTTACTAAGTGTCTGCAACGCGATAAAAACTTTAAATATACAAGTATTTGAATAGTCCATATTTCGCAATGAAACTATAGAAACTGTCGTCTAGTATTTCAACACTCGTAATCTAGCATCAACACAGATACTTTGTACTAAATACTATCTATAACAGAGGTAAAATATAAAAAAGAAACGCACTTAAGCTAGACAATCGCTCCTGCCTTGCGCAGCGAACAACAACAATCCAAATTTAATATGAGAGGAGTAATACCCGATTCGACTACAGGGAACGGCAGTCACTGGTTGATTATTTAGAATAGAATTCGTAGCTTCTCTAGATCTCCTATTTGGAGTTACAGTTACAAAAAGTTTCGTCGCTTATAATGAATACTAATGCTTGTAATTCAATAACGTCGTTAAATTTTTTTACATATGGCAGCTAAAACGCTTCTCGTGACTTGGGCACAACGATTTGCTAAGCAAAATTTGTAGCAATTATGTCGAATTAATTTTCGGTAGAATGAATGTACATAATGGCAATAGTATATAAAGTATCCTATGTACCCAACCAGCGACTCAAACAGAACAGAAGAAATTCCCTGTGCAATCACACAGTTCTAATAATATTCTCATTTTTCACATCTTATCACAGAAAATTATGTATTTACAAATTTTGTCGTACTAAAGTGTCGTACGTAACCTACAGCATGCCGCACAACAATGTTTTGATGGTTGAAAAGTATAGCATTCTGATTACGACTATTATACTGTACGCTGTTTTTCGAAGTACCAATGAATATTACTTATTATTCATTGCAATAGAACTATTGCACTATTTAAAATGTACCTATGGTCAAGCAGGGTAACCGTAAACAGAAGTATTACCTCTGAGACGCACTTTATAAATCTGGATTTTCAAGGCGCGTTTCAAATTTATGCTTTGGTATTACGCTTGTATTTCGTCGGTTAAAAGGTAAACTCAATAACTCCCGTTTTGATCAATTTTTTTTTTTCATTTTTTGAATAATTGGGATGAAGATCTACGATAACAAAAATTTAGTGACTGCGAAACTTGTTTTATTTTAAAAATGCATTTTGAAAAAAGTCTGCAGGTACATACAATAACATTAATCCCTTTGCAGGTAAAACGCAAAATTTTAATATTTCTATTCAAGTTTGAATACATGAATACATAACAGTAAATTGCAAGATAGTCATTAGTCGATTTGGCTTGTAAGTGAGTTTTAGCTTTAAACTGACGATTTGACAAAAAAATACAATTGCGTCAATCAAAAAAATAATTTCGAGATTAACTTTCTCTTTATCGCCTCTGACACCAGAGGTTAAAGTAAATGATGGGGAGGATGTTCCATTACTTGTTAGCAAAACGGTCATTAGTATATTATATCTTGTATGACGCGTAATTGGCGTGACGTCACGAACAAGTATGGCCGTTTCTTGCAAACTTCTGATTTCTGTATGCCTGCAGCTATGTATATTTTCTCAACGAAATATATGTTTAATTTTAATGCTAATGAAAAATACTTGATATTCGCTACTTGCCAATACCCTGATTGACCCTTTAGAACCTATTCTAGTATTCATATAATCACGAATATTGTATCAAATGTAGAATACTGTATGCTATTCGTTTATTCGCTGTGTTCAGGTTCTCCTTGAACGCAAGATAATCTCACTATGGTTTATGTGAAATTAATAACAAGAAATCCTTAGTACAATAATCGATCAGAATCACTTACTAACAGTGACTACGAATGAAAATGAACGTACCGAATGAAGGACGACAGACGAATTTACATTTGTAAATGTATGATTAAATTACATTCACAACAAAATTGGTTCACCAGTATCAATTATCTATGGGCTGAACACATTTGAACTGATTTTGAATTAGTTCATTTGATATATTATTAAAACGAAGTCATCCAATTTTGCTCTTGAATGTATAGTTAAAACATTTTGTGCCTGGTAGTTTTACTATCAAAGACATTATTAAAAATTCTCTGCATTTAAACCACCCATTATTTTAGAGTAATAAAATGACCACAGACGCATTTTCTTCTAAAACTGGAAGTAAATTTGTACGTGTAGTAAATAATGCTTGTTACTGCGATGATTAATTAATGATGATCTTGGTATCACTTGTACATTTTTTTCTTAAATATCTAGTAATGCATGAAATATGTATGTATATGAGAAGTATTAGCAGTAAAGCAATGGGTGGTTGCGTAAAGAGATTATCGTGAATTTCAATTTTATTATGAGTAAGAAAAAAAGACCATGAAACACTACCAACTTCATTTTGTACAGTGGGCTCGGACTCGTTGCAATTTTTATCACAAAATCCCGTACAGTCTACTTACGATGTCACCCGGAACACGCAGTTCCGGATATAGTTAATGCAGCACGGACTTGCAACAAACCCGTGACCCTCTGCAAAGGTCTTATTAGTAAACCAGGCGACAACATTTTTTTTAAACAATATCAGTACACGATTTAACAATTTAGGTAATAATTTAATGCAGAAATATATTTTCAAAGTTTACATACGATTCATATTTATTAGTTTTAATTGTATTAAATTTAAATAACGTAGGTATAAAGCACTTGGGGGAAGGACAGCAAATTCAATAAAAAAATGTTTAATTATTTATAATATTAACTAAGTAAAAATTATTTGCTATGTAAATATTTTATACAATACTAGTATTAATTTGTCTGACGATGAATTGCTAGTGTTTCTCCCAACGACGTCTAACTTGAACGTGAAACGGCGGCGAGCGCGGCCCGGCCGCCGGCGCCGGCGCCGCCGCGGCTGCGGTTCACGGGGAGGGTCACACAACACGTACATACTACAGTCACAAGACGCATTGCGGCTCCGAGCCGGCCAACTACACTACGCCGGCCCGGACGCTCGGGGCCGCGGCCCGCGCCGTTTCAGGAGGCGATATAAATAACGTACTTTATGTAGTGCAAATTTAATATAGAAAGTTTACTTTTACAATACAGACTAATAATTTCATTTATGTAAAAATCCTAGCGCAAACGAGTTGTCTGGCACTGTTTCATACTTCGATTACCTTAACCGTTATATAAATCAAAGAGTAAAATTTTAGCGAATTAAAAATTAAATTTTCCAAAACTTTGTAAATACTAGAATTTGGACATAGCTCGCGGAGGCTACCGGCGAGGGCGGCGGCGGCCGGGGCGCGCCGCCTCCGGGAGGGACGTCCAAAATCCTGAGCAACGAGAGTCGTCTATGTACACACGTTCGCCGATATAAAACGAGACCGTTCGGGCGCAGGCGCGAGTCGCGACGCGCTCAGAAGGTGTGCGCGTGGGCGGCGCGGCCGGGGCCGGCGGGCGCGCGCACGTCCCGCTGGGAGCGCGCGCGGCGGCGCCGCTAGCACCAGTCGTCCTCGTCCGAGTCCGAGTGGCGCGCGCGCGGCTTGTAGCCGTTGGCCAGCCGCGGCGCGGGCAGCGGCGACGGCAGCGCGCGCGCCCCGCCGCCGCGGCCCAGCGCCAGCGCCGCCTCGTAGCTCAGCGGCGCCTCGTACCGCCCGCCGCCTCGCTCCGACTCGTAGCCTCTGCCGCGTCTGCACCGCGAATCGTAAACACACGCGATTAGTTCGGCCGCCCCGGAGCTAACTTTAAACAATTTTCCTTTTAATGTAAAAGAAAGCTAATAGTATTAGTTAGGGTGCCAATCAACGAATATATTGATGTCATTAAAATTACGACTCATATACTTGTGTATATTTATCTATAACATTTTTGAAATCCGGAATATTTATTACCTTTCTCTAGATCTATAGTCTCGGTGTATCAGTCTTTCAACTTCTCGGCCGTACTCGTACTCGTCGTGAAGAGGTTCTACGGGCTCTCGCACCGTATGCCTTAACGACAACTGTAAAACGTAACGAAGGCTCCCATTAGATTTTCGATTAATATTATTTTTGTTGAGCTAGAAGCTACTGTCAAATAAGTAACGCTCGACCAAAATGCGTCTTCGGTCTGGTTTCGGACGAATGTCGGACGGAGAACGAGAGGAGACCATCTGAAGCAGCATTAAATCGCAATGAGTGAAGGAAGGGAAGGGAAGGGATGCCTTTGCCCTGCAATGGGATAGTAACGGCTAAAAAAGACATGAAATTATTTCTTAATACACATTATTTGAAGTACAACATTAGGGCTAGCACGACAGTGCGCGAGATGTGTGAGAGCGACATAAAGCGCGAGATCTCTATGCGAGAATAGCAGTATCCCGCGCTTTACGTCGCCATCGCGCAAGTCGCGCCCTGTCGTGCTAGCCCTACAGATGGCGAAATTTCACGAACAGTGTTAAGACTCACATGCGAGGGACTGTGGCTGATCCTGGTGAAGGGTGGCTGCTGTTTAACTTGTAACGTGGACGGCTTGGTGGGCGTGGGCGGCAGCTGGCGGCCGCGGCCGCGCCGCGCGCCTTCCCGCTCCCACGATCGTTCGCGCCACTCCCGCCACTCGCGCTCCCGATCCCACTCGCGCGATCGCTCTCGTTCACCACCACCTATCGGGGCCCAAACTGCTCTTTGAATAATTTGGACGCTCTACTCTCCCACCAGATGCGACTACACTGCACAACGAGTAGGGTTCGGAAATAAAGTGGATTCAAAAGCAAGAAAATTAACGGGGATAATCGTAATCAAACCATATTTGTACGGGTTAATGAACAGATGTGCAAACAATTTTCTTATACCTATGTCCGTCATACTTTATTTTCACGCTTCTCTTTCATTCGTCTACATGCGTGCAAAGCCGGAACATCATATATAATTGATATCTAATGCTTTAGACATCGCATCGACGAGAGCAAAGGGTCTAAGTCAATTTTGCGTAAAGGCTAAATTGTCTTTATTTTTCATTCAGACCCTTTGCTTTACAAAATATAGGTATTATGTGTGCTACATAATCAATACGCCAATTTGCGTCATTCGTGTTGTATCCTAAAAGTTGTAATGAAGTTATACAATTTATAAGGTCACATCTTTTGACTTAGTTGTTTAGTGTTATTTACATAGGGCTCGTCATATATAAGTAAGTTTGGTTATTAGTTTGTTGTGTGTAGAGTTTGCTTTGGAGAAACAGTCACTACAACCTTTTCGTGATAAAATCGTAATGCTGATTCAACATTGACGCTGAAACGCGAGAAAATTGCTGCGACGACGACGTATCGATGTTTACATGTCGTGTGTCGCAGTTGGTACTCTTATACCTAACGGATCTCTGAGTGTGAGTCCCGTATGTGTGGCGACTAGGCGAGCGAGTCTCACCGTAGGTGTGGTGTGGCGGGCTGGGCGACCGCGAGGGCTGGCTCAGGCTGGTCGTAGGGTGCGGCGCCCTCCACTCCTTCCCTGCTGTCAGGAATACCTTCATGTACCTTCCACCACTTTACCCCTAACCCCGCTTCTATACCGTTATTTCCTTGCTCACAAAGGTGACTCTAAAAGTTTTGGGTTTCTGTCAGGTGGTTTCTTATATGTATAGGTTGGTTGGACACGGATTTGGAGGGGGTAAATTAGTAGTTTAGTTTTGTGTCCAATGACTACATTTTGCAAGATATCTAGTGAATTCCGATACAATAATGACTATGGCTAATCCATTATATGGCCAATAAACAAGATTTTTCTGTTAACTACAGCCATCTACTGGCAAAGTAAAATACAAAGTTGTTAAGCTTTTGCATGCTGCATGATTTAGAGTGAGATCGTTCGAAGTGCATGCGCTCTAGGCACCTTTAGTTTCTGGAGGAGCCTATGAAAAAAAGCGAACTGTTTGTGTGCAAACAAGAAGAGAAACGACGACGTTACATCTGAGCGCCGAGTCGAGCATGCAGCAGGCAAATTAATTCGTTTTATTTCTTGCTGATCCCTGCGATGTTCAGAATATATTTACACAAAGGCCAATAAGAATCATGTCGGTCACATTTCTGGTTCGTGGCTGTTTGAATGCCGATTGTCGATGTACTTACATCTAAAATGTTAAACAATTTGGCCTGATGGTGTTAAACAATTTTAACAATTCGTGAGCGTATGGATGAGCACTTTTTATTTAAATTATAACTAATTTCAGCTACTTACTGATGTTGAGATTACAAATCTAGCTTTGTGAAAGTGATAAGTATAGCTAGGATTTACAATCTATATTTTCTAAATTCATGGACCTAATAATTTGTAGCGCAGCTGCGTTCGCTCACTCAATGTCTTACAACTACAACTACAAAACATGAATATCTACAACTACGTTTAAGCTAGACGTCCCATCTTCTCACAAAACTTTCAGAGTACCTTCATGAGAAGAAAAATGTTTGCAAAACTGTTTGGAATCGATTGTTTGAAGCTAAATAAAACGGAGTAGGTATATTACGTAAATGTTCCATATGAATAAATATACTACAGGAAGAAAATAATATATAATAATAATAATAATCAATTAATAATAACTTTAAAGGCGTTTAGCTCTTGAAAGCTAAGAAAATTAAATGTGATAGTAATATTTCAAAGTTTTGTAACTCAAAAATAAATTATGTTGATTTGCAGTAGCGTTACAGAGGCATATGGTGCAAACCCGCCGATATTATTAAAAATCGTTGACACAAATAGAAGAATATCGGTAGATTTTCATGTTACAAAGTGTTTGAACTCGATTATATTCTCGGAATGACTGAGTTAACTTAGCAATACTACAATGTTTGAGTGAAAAAAGAGCCCTACCATGCGGGTGGTAGTGGTGCGGCGCACGATGCGTTCGCCCGTGTCTCTGATGTTCGTGTTTCACAATCTCGACGACGTTGCTGACGGTGTCGGAGAAGCCGATGTCGTGGTGGTAACCTCCGTAGTGCCCTCTCCTTCTTGGGCTCGGCGTCCGTCTATAAATCACGCGACTAAAGTCACAAACTTTGCACAAAATCTGCAACTTCAAAATCATGCCACGAACCATGCAACGATTCACGAAAGGGCCACAACAACTGTGTTAGATAGATGTAAGGCTGTTGTTAGGTTTAGTAACCATTTCATAAAAAAAAAAATCGATTAGTAAGGCTTTCGCGTGCATGGTAAACATACCAGTTGTCACTATGATAACTTTGAGATCAATCTCTTCTTCGATGGCACTACAAAAACAAAATAAAAAGGAAATAACAGAAACTAAATATAACGAAAAATAAATTAATCTAATGTATAAATCTAATTATTTCGCGAAATTGGTACCTTAAACTAGAAGATCTCCCATGGTGACCATTTTGATAGGCATGTGGGGCTTGCAATCGGCCTTCGTCTATCGATTCCATTGAGGCATGATGTGATCCAACATCTTGTAGCTCCAACACCTAAAATACATTTCCGATAAATATTTAATACACTTCCGAAATAAGAAGAATAATAAAATCTAGTTAGTTCCGATTAAACTTACTGTCCCATATTTACAAAATTGATATAGACTATATAGAAATAGTGCATGCACAATTAGTGCCATATCTAATATGCAACACATGCAACATACCGTGCTCGTGCATTATCGTTATCGATGCATTATATACTTACCTATTAAAGTGTCAAAGCTAGCTACTCATTAAAACAAATAATATCTTGCGGTTTATTACATGCATTCAGTATATATAGGAATTTGTATTATAATTGTTTCTAGTGTCATGTTGGATATTATGACTGTTATGTGGTATGTTTTATGTATTGATTGTGACGGTGCTATGTCTAAAGTCAAAGGTCTAACCATGGAATACCCATCCCTAATGCTAAATATATAAAATCCATCCACTATTTAAAGAAATTACATAAATTCTCTTGGACAAACAAATTCTACAATTTAATAAGAAACAATCCTAAGTTAATGAAAATGTTTACCTAAATTTCAACAACCATCTGTAAACTTCAAAACGTACCATTATTATTTCAGGTACACCACAATCTTTGTCTTGTTAGTTATATAAATACTTCAATGGGTCTAAGCCCCTAAATTTTGATTACCAATAATAATGCCTACACCTAATTTATAAGAGCTATATTCTAAACATCAAAAGACAAACATAACATCGGCCTATCGTTTATATTAAACACTGAATCACCGATCTCTAAGTTTTCAACATAAAATTACAACATCAAACTATCTATTATACGAAATGCATCGATGTATGGATTGGGTACTGTCGGTTACAGGTAAGGTACAGACAATACAGGGTCATCTCAAGACTTAACAAATAGCGCTGGTTAACCTTTAATTGGTAGCTTAATTTTGTTATCTACGAAATTTGCACTGTGGGGACATCGATGGCACTTGACAATAGCTATCATGAGCGGCTGGTCGGGCTTAACAACAATAATGATCGGGTTAACCTGTTCACCGTTTTGTAAGTGTAATCACCTTTTTGTTGTTCCTGTAACAAAAGAAGGTATATATTATTTTTTGTTTGTAATTTTTGAGTTTATTGAACATCACAAAGAGCACTATGATATTGAGTTATTTTTGTGAAATTACTTCACTAGTTTGTTGTAATTACAAAGATCGAACATTTAGAAAACATTCCTTCGATTCGGCTGGATTTGAACCAACGTCTTCCAGCAAACCGTGCCAGATACTATGCCATCTAAGCCAAGGAGCGGACCTAACGATTTTTTTCTATAATGCTTTTTGCAGATCTTTACAGATCATCTGTGAGAAATCTATATTTTTTGTTTTCCAAAAATTTTACTTTCATATAGGGTTGTAAACGAAACCCGCCCTTCATTGATTTGAGTAAACTTCCCCTTACTAATTAATTGTTTTATTTTACCCTACTTTATGATACCAAGAGACAGAACAAGAAAGTCGTGCGCCTGCACGACGGAGCTAGCACGACATGACGCGCGAAAGTGACTTAAAGCGCGAGATACTGTCGTAGTCGCATAGGGTATCTCGCGTTGTATGTCGCTCTCGCGCAATTCGCTCCTGTCATGCTAGCCCTACTGGTGGTAAGCGACACCAAAGCAGTTGCAGTGCTGGTTAGAGCTTGGAGAAAATGCTCTCTCTGATTCTATTCGACCTATTATCACTCTGATATTTAAGTAGAGATATAAAAAGAGAGTAAGTAGCTACTTACTTGAGTGATTTTCTGGTACTTCGTCGGGCCAGATTGGCTAGCGTGTGAGGATCTTCTGGGTGAGTATGGCCATCGGCGGGGGCCGCGGCCGGCTCGTGGCTCAGCGAGCCGGCGCGCGAGCCCGTATTCATGCCCGCAGCCACGTCCAGCAGGCAGTGAAAGAAGGACGCCTTCTGCACCATGCATCCACCCACATGACGCAACCCAAACGCACACTTGCGCATGCTCATGTCACACAACGTCCAGGCACTGGACGCAATCACTAACGGCTAAAGCCTACATGAGTTTGCGCAAACATCCCATACATCATGTCATCACGTCCATGCTGGAGTTCTTTCATGTTCAGTGTGTTTTAGTACAGTATAAGAATTCCAATCAATGGACAAATTTGTATGCAGAGTAATGTATGTTTTTTGACGTGTGAGTGAAAATGATTGCGGCTACGAAAATCTGAGAAAACAACTATCACACGTTAGTTGTAAAATGTTTAAGATTGTTCAGTTCGTCGAATACATGTTGGTAGAACGGTATTGTTTATGTATGAGGGCTGTAAATTACAAAGCATCGTCTTATATTTTATAAAATAAGTGCTATATAAAAACCATGTGCAATTTCAGTGAAGCCAGAGGCAGATTGTAAGATAGCGTATTGTTGGTAAATCACTCTTAATAATTGTATTCACATTTGTGAAAGGTTGTTCTCCAGCATGCGCAGACTTGATTGAATGATTTTTTTTTATTTTACATCCTGATGCTCTAAATACGAAATTACAATATAAGGCAAACATGAGCGTAGCGAGAAAGCATAGTAGGTATTGAGATTGTTTTATGAATTATCTTATCAGGCTTCTAAATGGTATATAAATTGAGCCAAAATGTAATTGTTATAACAAAAAAAAATTACAGTCAGGAAAGCTACCAAAGAATAAAATTTAAGATTCATGTTTGATAGAAACACCATGCATAATTTCTTGATTGGAACAATTGTAGGTACAACACAAAGGAAAACGAATGCACAGTTGTTACTTATGTTCTAAAAGTACTAGGAGCGAGCGAAATGGGAAATAGGGACGACACAAATGGGGAGACAAACAATCTACAACAAGGTCACTAGGCTACGAGACAGTTCCACACAACTCTTGTACACAAACATACTTGGCTACAAAGAATATTTTGCAACTATAGGACAGGTCACTAGTTGTGGTTTACGAAGCCCTGACGATCACTTGACAGGCAAACATGTGCCAGACGCACACATTTGCCCGATCTAATACTTCAAGTGCGTCATTCAATCTAAATCTATTCTTTTTTTTTAAATAAATGACTGAGCTACTATTGTTTTATGTGATCAATTTAAGGACATTTCTTTAAATTGACCATCGTGTCCTTCTTTTAATCATCGAAAAAGTCATCTTTCATTCTTGCGTTATATTATAAGAATAAATTGATTACTCAAAAATGATGCGATAAGAAATTCACGATAAAACAAAAAGTATCTAGAACAGTGCAAGAAAAAAGTAGTCAAAGTTTCGTTCCGTAAAATATTTAATACTACCGGCTGATTGGCCGTAGGGCTATTCTCGCTGAATGCCTGAAAAGTAAACCACCAATGTAGTCGACTCTTTAGAGTCGATTTCAACTAAGGTGACTCTGTATTGTTGTATATTCCCATCCCTCAAAAACTTAATGAGGTAGCCAATCAGTGATTTTATTTTATTACCATTTGGTAACGACACAATGTCGATAGAATCCAAAGATTTTTGTTTCGTCGAAAGTTCACAACAATACATCCACAGGTAGACAACACAACCAATTCTAGTCTAGCTAGTAGTTAATGTTTCAAATTGTAGATAATCTAATGTGGGGAATTATAGGGGCCATCAACAAACACTACTTGTAAACGTGTATTTACCTAACCACTTAATGTTTACATTTGGCTCAAAGTTACAGGTACTGTACATTTACAAAGATACATTAAGGAAATTAGCCACACGATTCACTCTGGCTTCATATAGATCTACGCAACCTACGATATTTATAATTTTGAATTTGAATTGTAAGTTACCTTGAACACAAAGAAGAAAAATCACTTCATGTGCGAATAGCACCAATTAACGTACCTGAACGCCCTGTGGTTCAGTCTGGCCAAACCTAGTCGATCTCCAACTCTCCAAGATGAGGAGGCCCGCGTAGATCTTTCCCACTGTCAATTTCCCTGCATTGAGTACGTCGGTACGAGGTACTAGCAAGTCTAACATCTTCTTTGCTTGTAATGGCCATATGTGAGTTATCGTTTCTCTTAATTCCTCATCTGCTTGGTCCATTTCCTCGGCTGGAATACAAATTTCGTAATATAAATACATATGACACTCATTGCTGTAATGGGAAATTGACAGTCCATACCTAAATTCATGATTACCTGATCTCATCTTGATGTTGAGGTTTTCCCGAATTAAGGCAAACAACGTTGTGGTAAAATTTACTTTACCCTCTTCATCTAACGGCATATTCATTCTAATGAGCTTCTTATATGCTAATCTGTTTGGACACTTGTTGCCAAACCCCAAAGGTGGATCCATGTTCTTTAACATGTCATACATTTCTGTATAATGGATTTTCCCCCTGAAATTATTTCAAACAAATAATAAGGTTCGAACACAACAACGTTTTTAATATATTTTAAATACGTAATGTACAAGAAAAAGAACTCACGTGGCGTTTGGGTCATATTCAGCCCATATCCTAACAAATTCATCAAGATGATGAGCGCCGAGGATGGATGAGTCCCTCGTCAAGTAATCGAAATTATCCATTATGACGGCAACGAATAAATTCAACATCTGGAAACAATAATTAAATTACCTGACTAAAATGCGTGAAATAGTAGGTACTGGTACAGTAGCTTGGTGGACATATAATAATGGTTATATTTTATAATATACGAATAAAATAAAACAAACAAATGCTACTTACAAGAAACGAACAGAAGAATATAAAAGAGACAAAGTACGCGTAGGCAAGTGTGCTGCCACACTCCTCATTGGCCGGCTTGTTGGCAGCCTTGTCACACTTGGCAGGTTTGAGGCATGCCAGCATGATGTTTGGCCACGATTCTCCCGTCGCGCATCTGCACACAATGTGTCTCACAGAACACTGTTCTCATATCCAAAACATGGTAATGAAAAGATCAAAATGATAAAAACTGTAAAAGTCCTGTGGAGTATCTAGAAACATCATTTGTTAAGTACATACGAAAAAATAAGTATTAGTATTGAATTAAGAGATTTCAAAAATAATAAGTTTGTGCTTAAAACGAATTTGATGTTTGTTTCCTACATGAAACATTTAATGTTGTAATAGTACACCTGGATGCATGAAAGATTACAATGGAGGATAAATAGACACCGAGAAAGATCAAGGCCTTTTACAGGAACACCAAATGAAATCTAAAGAATCAAACTTCGTACAAACTTCACGATACACAACTCATTTAATACTTTTCCATTACATTTTCTAAGTGGACTCAGTGAACTTGTAGCATGCGTTAGACATACATGCATATAAACACACATATACGTACTAAACTATTTTTTGAAAAATCCCCACATTATCACCATTTTAAAGCTTGCTTGGCTGCTAAAGTTGTTTTACCAATCTAATTGATATATTGCTACATTTGGAGCTAAACTAAATGATTGCATTTGGTAATCCATTTTGATGAAATCATGTAATTTTATGAATATTTTCAGAAAATTTGATTCGGTAATTGAATCCAGTATAATTGCCAAATGTTTCTTACCTGAACAGTAGCATGAGTGCTTGAATGAAGCTTCGAAAATTGTTGTGTCTGTTCATATCTGAGTCTGGTGATAAGTCTATATTGCCAAAAACCTGTGTCCAAGCAGATACAACACAAAAGTCAGCTTTGTGTGCATTACATAGTACGTGTAACCTGAACATCCTAAGCTCCGCCCCGATGATGATGTTACAAACTAAGACTCTACCTAAATGAAGTGTCTAGTACTAGCACTAGGGATACAGTATGAAAATAAAGGTACACAAGTTGAATCTAGATAAGGTACAAACAAAGATGCAATCATAGTCAAGGACAACCAATCAGAGGGCAATAGACATTACTATGGATCGACTAAATCTACGTTAGTTACATTTACTATCATTAAGTTTTTTGATGAAAATTTCCGCATGTCCAATGGTAATGATGATGTTATGCACATGTGACACTTAGCAGCAGAGACAAACTTTGAATCGTCAGTCGTCAGAGTGAGCCAAACAAGATGCAACACCTGACGAGATTTATTGTGCCATGCTCTAATTCCTGCAGTTAGTCCTCGGTCCCTAGACATTGGTGACTATGCTGCATAGCAGACACGTGAAACAGTAAGGGTCCACTACTCTTTTTGTACTCTCACCGAAATAGCAGCAAGAGTGCTCCCACGAAAGATCGGAAGTTGTTATGCCTGTTGATGGCACTGTCTGGATCGTATTGCATGTTTCCGAAAACCTGTCGTTTAGAAATTTGTCAGTGCCCGATATGGTTATATTATATTTACCGCGCAGAAAATTCGTCATTTTAAGATTTTCATTCGGATATTTGATGTTTATTTAAAAAACAATACATTTTCAAGTGTGCAGAACTGGAGAGCGTACGTTTCTACTCATGTAATAAGGGAATGAAACTATGGAATCCAACGGTTCAAAACTGGCTTTTAAATACTAAAGATGGCCAACTTTCACCTAAGGGCTGGAATGGTCAAGCATGTTTCAAAACTACATTTAATTACAGAAACTATTGGATTTTAAAAGTTTACAGTTGGGCAAAAATAGGTACTATAACCCCAAAACTACAGTTAAAAATGCTAGAGCTAAAAATGTAATATTTTTTCTAGTATTTATAATTTGATGTAAATTTCATTACAACGTACTTAAATCTACAGCTATTCGACAAATATTCCTAAAAGTAATCCTATTATCCAAAAAATTAATTTAATCAATATGACAAAACGTTAAAAAAAATCTAAGACAAAGTACCTAAATATGGCAAATCCCTGCAATCCCCAAAAGATACTTGACATAATAACAATTTTATAAAATACATCACATATTTATAAGAAACAGATGACTGTGGGGGTGACAGCAATGAAAGAACAGACCTGCATCCCGATGATGGCGTAGATGAAGAATAGCATCGCGATGAGAAGGCACACATAGGGTAAGGCTTTGAAACTCTGCACGAATGTCCAGAGCAGTATCCGAATAGTGTATCCCTGTCGGAGCAGCTTGATCAGTCGTGCGGCTCGGAACAGGCGAAGGAAACCGACGTTGAATGTATTCTCCTACGAACATTAGATTCGTATGTAAATATCATAACTACGCCACAATAACAATCATGAAATTTTCTATTAATGTAACCAGGCTTGAAGAAAGAAGAATAAAACTTTTGAGTAACTTATCAATATTTCTAATATTCGAACCTGGATACATTGAAATTGAAATAAAATCTAGAAACAAATCCCCAATTTTCTACTAATTCAAAAACATTCTACGTTTTGAAGTCTAATTGGTTGTTGCAATTTTTATAGGTACCAATAGCCAAATTTTTGGATAATTATACTTGGGTATTATACAGAAAGTCCGGAAATAATTAAAAAATTTTTTGAAGATATTTTCTCCAGAATCAGGTAAGAAGTCAATTTAGAATTAGTCATTATAGAACGTATTTTTTTCTGGACGCACTGTATAGTTATAATTATAAAATTTCTCGTAAAGCCAATTGTACTTAACAGACAATGCAGCATAAATCTTGCATTATATATTTTTATGTATCTTATAAGGTAAGATAAATAAAAGCTTTGAAAAATTTAGCGATGCAGAATTTTTTACACAAAATAATGTTTCTAAACAAAGACTAAGTATGTAAATTATGGTATAAAAATAATCATAAATAACAAAAACAAAAATGAAGACGTCACAGAACAAAAAGATTCATTTAATGTTACTTCTAGCCAATATCCAATCAATATCGCCATTTTGTTGGAGATTAACTTTAAATTATAGATAAAACTAGAGCCTACAAAATTTTGAACAGCTTAAATTTTCACTAAAATGTAAATTGTTGAACATGTAATTTTGTTGTAATCTATGCAACCCCAAACCAAATCACCCTGGCATATCACTGAATCTACAAATTTTCTATATCAATATCCTAATAATATTCTAAAATAAACACTAGCACTACAAAAACATTTAACAATTGGTCGTATGTACACATTTTTCTAAACGAATCACCAATCGGTTACAAAAATCTAATTTTCCTAGCAATCAAAATATAGATCACGTTACCTGCTGACAGGATATGTCAGCACAGTTTTCGGCAAGGTCGGTCTGCAATCATGATATATTCTTTACCTTCAGTTTTCATAGCTCACAAAAGAATTGTATCAGCAGCAAAATTAATCAATAATAATTAAGATCATACGATGAAAACATTATACGGTAGATGAAGGTAAGGAAGACAAAGAAGCTGTAGCTGTTTAAGGTAAAAGGTATACTTACGCCAAACTCCATAATGAGGGCGTCAATAATACTTCCAATGACCGTTATGAAATCGAATGTATTCCACGGATCTTTGAAAAAATTCTGTAAACAGAGACAACCATTAATGCACCCGAAAAGAGTGAGAGAACTTATATTCGTATTTTAAATATTATACTGTCCCATGAAAGGAGTCAAAGTATACGATTGCTACGCATTAGAAATGAAACTATTTTTTCAGATCTAAATCGCGTAAATTTATTTTTTTAAACAAACTAACGTTTCAATTAATCAGTCGTCGATCACGGGACCTTTAAAGGGACTGAAACGTTGGTTTGTTTGCAAAACAAATATACACCATTTCAATCCGAAAAAAAAATCATTTAGATCAAAGTATAATCCAAATAAAATAGAACAGAAGGCAAGGGTAAGTAACCTGTTAGAGAGAATTTAGGTAGGAGTAACTTAAGTTATCTTCTCCATACTCTCACTCCTTCACAAAAGAACAAAAGTAAAGGGTTCAGGTAAATTTAAGGGAAAAAAATCAATAGAAGGCAATAGAACAAATGTACACTTTCCACGTCAAAGACTGTTCAAAATGAATGGGAAATATAGGGATAGGGAGAAAGGAAATCTCTCTTCTTTATTTAATAATATAAAAAAATATAATTAATTTGCTTATGAATCTATAAAATCGAATCAAGTGATGGAATGTATTGAGAACCTACGACTTATTAAAATTAAGCGGCATCTCGTAAACTCTATAAAGTATATGTATGGCTAGATTTACTTAAATATTCAAGTCAATGTTGAATATTAGATGCTAAATCTAAATTGATAAAAAAACTTATAAAGTGTGTTATATAAATAGATGCAAAGCTACAAATCGTTCCTTACAAATGTTAGTTGTGTTTCTTTCCTATAGTAACTTAATATTGAAAACGGTGACTTTTTATTATATAAAGAGCATAAGTATTTAGTTGTAATATATAATTACAAATAATTTAGTTAACAACAGATTTTGGTAAAACCTTCTTAAATTTTAGATTGTTTTTAGACATCAAACTTCACTGTGACTTATATAAAAACTGAGTTCTTATCAACTTTTGTAAATATTTGCTCTAAAATAATTAATAATTACAACACAATGATTCATAATTCGAGTTGCCTTGAAGTATTTACTTCAGCCTTAATAAACTCTGTTTTGGGTAATTTTCTGTTACTTGTTTTTTTTTACCTAATTTCGGTGGTATTTTTTGATTATTTCACTATTCTAGAATATTATCAAGAAGTATTTCTTAATATTCGAGTGTAGTAACTTGAAATAATACTTAATATTGCACGGTAATGTACTCGAATACTTGAATAATAAAAATTACCACCAAAATTAGGGTAGGGTAAATAACCTGATAATTGCCCTTTTATAAGACTCAAATTCAACTTTCAAAATATACGTATAATCCAATTGCCATTATATATCATCTTGTCTCTAAATAAATACTTTGTAGGCTAACAAAATGTGTATCATACTTACCGTGCATCCGAAGGCAACCAACTTCAATACGGTCTCGAGAAGGAAGAAGAACGTAAAGACGAAGTTCATGAATGTTAGCATGTCCACGAGTAGTGGTGGAGCCTCGTGAAACTACCACAAAACCAATACCAATCTTTTTAACTTTGCCAAATATAAATTATCAATGTTCGAAGTAAAATGCGAGAACATCTTGATCAAAGTGACAAGTGGAACGCATTAAAAGATTTCTAAAATGCTTGAATAAAAAGAAAGTTGTAAATAATTTCTGTCCTCGCATGTAACTTCAACGTATGTAAAAAATAATTAACTAATTACTACTATTAATATTTAAAAAATTCATCATTAATCGAAATGTAACAGCGAGTATAATGATTTGTGTTGTGTTTGAGTGTAATTTTTGTTTCCGACAATTAAAATATCTTGTTGCGCCAATATTCGACGTATATGAAAATGTGTAAGTATATTGCGACGGTTAGTGCATGTGCTAGCATGCTTTCTGCAATACAAACATGCACATAAATAGTTGGACATACAAACAATCACAGTTGCTCCAGGCCTCACACAGAATCGTCATTTTTAAATAAGTAAATGGCTTAACAAAAATACGTTACCTTACAACAGTCGAACTCCCGCAAGTATGCCGACGTCTTGAAGAGTGCCTTACCTTGATCAC
This sequence comes from Hyposmocoma kahamanoa, assembly GCF_003589595.1. Lineage (NCBI taxonomy): Eukaryota > Metazoa > Arthropoda > Insecta > Lepidoptera > Cosmopterigidae > Hyposmocoma > Hyposmocoma kahamanoa. Next base: position 6,555,331 of record NW_020653945.1, read on the forward strand.
ACAATCCAATTGGCGACAAAACTCTGAAGTCATTTTTACATTATTGAACAGAATAGAAAGGAACATTTCGTAGCAGCAAGTGCTCAACACGTAAGTGCACATGCAGCAGGAGAAGGTAGCCATGCTTAACACATATTTGCAAATAATTCACATATTGGTACTTCCATCTTTTTCAGAGAGACTATCGGACACTAAGGAAGGAATGGTATTTACTCGGCTGGAAATATTCCCATACAGTCATGTAAATAGACAAAATAGTTTGTTAGTAACAGAAAGAGTACATTTGCAGCGCTAATGTATTTCCTTGCCTTATGTTTCTCTTGTCTATCCAACAGTGTTAGTGTACTTACTTTGACACCGTAAGCGACGATTTTCAACACCGTTTCCACAGAAAACATTCCAGTAAACCCCATATTCGAATACTTGAGGATATCCGCGTAGAGGTCATTTTGATTATAATACTGCCATTTCAAGACGACGTGTCGGGCGTATTGCATAAACCCATGGCAATGAAAATAGATATTCGTTACTTCATATATATCGACATGTGGAAATAAATGTGAAGTCAAATTGAGGTCTGTTTCGGATTATTGTTGTTAAGGTTTATTCATAGTAATTGGTATATTTGATATAGGTACCTACGCAATTGATTGTTGTTTCATGAAAGGATACCTATGTAATAAAAGAAGGATCATTGACGGTGAGGAAATGTGCTGTATATTTAATAGACATGGATGTGGTTAAATATTAACTAAAAATAAACAGGGTCACAATGGATTGAAAACTCACGCAATTGATGCTTTCAGCTCTTGCTGTGCCAAAATTTTGAATAGTGGATAATTTGTAACAAAAAATTTGGAAATTTTGTGATAGATTCGTCCCCGGGTAGCAAACAAAACAAAATTTTGATAGTTTTCTTGTATATGGTAATTTTCCAATAAAAACAAAGCAGCTTGTAGCCACCAAACACGCCTGGCAGTAGGCCATTCCACCAAGCATGCATAGTTCACATTAAAGACAATTGAGAAAATGTCTTAAATAAGATCATGCAACACGAACAACATAAATGGCTCATGCCACGTCCTAACCAATTCCGGAATTTGTGCATTCACAAGCACGGATCCGTATAGACTTTTGGTGTTAATGTGCCATAGAATGTGCAGGAAGGACAGGTATATCGTGCAGTAAACACTGATACATACAAATAAATTAATAGCAAGCAAGGAGTCAGAAAGGAACACTTAACAGAACACAGGATTGAAACAATAATAAAAGTATGTTGGCGGTACACTTGACGGGAAGGCTCAGTCAATCCAATACGGCGCATTCCAATGCAGTGTATACCGACACCGAATACAATGGTATCTCAAACGGTATGTCTGTTTCATGTGTGTGGGTGTGTCATGTTTGGGTCCCTAATCTAGGCAGTATTCATATGCTTAGCAAATGTATTTTGCTTTTTCTCATATAGATTAGTATTTAGGCTGCTTTTTGTAGGAGATATAAAAGGACACAGTTTTGCAATATTTAAACTATTTGAAACTAAGTGGTGCCAGCGATAACATATACTGTAATAGGACGTTTTACGACATTTTTTTCTTTGTTGACGCCAGGCTAGAGAGCTAAATTTATTTTACAAAAAATCTTTTAAATCGCTCTCTCTAGATTGGCATAGTGCATAGAGTGGTTTTTCGCTAAATTTTCATCTGTGCCATGTGAAAGGGTTTTTTCAATTTCTACCTCCAGTGATCATTTTCTACTTTTCACATTTATTGGTGCTTTTGTTATTGTATATTAGTTGTCGTCGTTGTTATTTGATCACTTTTGCCTGTGTTATGTACGAAAATATGGGTACTTTCATTTTTTTAATATAACTTGTCAGCACAATGTTTCGGGTCTTAATCAACTTGGCACATTTGAAGAAACGTTTACAGTATTATTGAGACATCATCACACAGAGGCATTTTTTCGAAATAACAATCTTATATTTTCCGGTTTTTCTTTCAGAATTCGTCCGCTTTGTTGTCAAAAAAAAAATTCAAGTAAAAGAATTGTTCTTTTACATTGGTCCACTCACCTTTAACTTTTTTTTATAATTATCAATATAAATACAATAAGAAAAATCATTCGATACGGTTGTATTCGGACCAGCGCCTTCAGCCTACCGTGCCTGACGCTCTCCCAACTGCACTACGAATTTCTACGAACTTATTGCAGATCTTTGTGTTTGGTTTTTAACTTTTTAAAATTTAACACGCGTGCTCTTAAGGAAAAACATCAGGTCGCACACAGAGTGGCGTATCTCCACTATATGATGATGTACGGAAAAAGTCCTTATGAATAACACTCTACCCAATCTAACACACATAAGCGAGGGAAATAATTACCTTCATCATGAGCAGCAGTGTGTTAAGCACAATGAGGGTCATGATGAAATACTCGAAGGGCGTAGAGACGACTATTCTCCACACTTTGTACTTAAAACTTGTCCTTTTGCTTGGCATATACCTCTCGAGAGGTCGCGCTTCTATCGTGAAGTCTATACATGATTTCTGTGAACAAGAAAATATCATTAGCTTTGTATACCTATGTGCTTTTGCTGAAAACAAAAGGCTTCCAATTTTCCTTCCCTGAGAGCTAAACAAAATGCACTTTAAAAACAGTAAATAAATAAATCGTCAGTTAAAATAATAACGGGTTTTACACAGATACTCTATCTCGTGTGATACAGCCAATCGTCCGCGATTCAGCGTGCGTATAAAGAAGTTGTAAAGAAAAGGGAATGAACGCGCGTGCGCTCATCAGTCCGTTGCAATCTTCCGTTCTTCGTTCTTCCGTTCTTCCGTTGTAATAAAAAAGAACACAAGTAATCGCACGCGAACGAAAGTTAGCTTAAAAAACTTCACATAGGCAATCGCGTGCGACTGCGCGTGCAGCTTTCCCACGCGCAAACCTGTACGTTCCTGATCACGCATGATAGGGTGTCTGTGTAAATAGGGCTATTGCGATCGAATATTTTATAGTTCCGATGGTAGAAAGTAACGACAATAAAAAAAGAATGAAGAATTATTCAGAGACAGGCAATAGGTAGCCTTTTCATCGACTTTAGAATGCAGCTTTATCGCGATGGCTGCTTACCCAGTGAGGCGGTTAAGGCAAATATTACAGAGCTCGAGGTTTTTTAGTTTACGTACCTGATTCTTATCAATTTCACCGTCTTGCAACTCCGCTTCACCCTGCTCTTGAAACGTGATGATAATCAGAGCTACGAATATGTTAACAAAGAAGAACGGAAACACCACAAAGTAAACTATATAAAATATGGACATTTCTATTCGAAAATTTTGTATGGGTCCCCTGTCTTCGTAAGTGGCGGCCATTGAATTTTGTAATACTCTGCAACAAACAGTAACGGTTAGAATGGGATTAAAATATCCATATGTTACAGATACTACCCGTCTGGGTATGTGCTAGCGCAGTACCTATTTCTGATACAAAGGACCAGTGCTTTCTTTTGGGTTTATGGGCCTATTTTTTTTTAAAAAACAAATTTTTGAAGCATAAACAATGTGACCTCTCAAAAACGCGTATATGTGAAATTTGATAAATCTCCTATAAAACTAATATATAGGTACTAAAACTAATTTCGTTCATAGAATCTTCAAACTTCTCTCCTGAAATGTTGCAATTTAGCAGATGTGCCTTTCTCACATTGAGGGTGCGAATTTATCGGTAACAAATAATTAATCAGTTTTGCACTCGCAAAGGGATGACATTACTACTTTAATGTGCGTAATAATGTTAGTTCGTCTACTCTTAAAATGATACCCAGATTTCACACGACCTTTTTAATGCTACCAACGCCGCAATTTGCATCTCAACCTAGCTAAAGCAGCTGCACGCCGCTGCCAGAACCACTGCTAAGAAGAAAGGCTACCAATATATTTGGACTCGCAACGCTCGCATCTTCATACGTAAAAGGAACGAAAGTCCTTAACTTAGAAGAACCTTAACTTAGAAGTTTTTTCCATTGTTTTGTTTATTATATAATAATTCAACATGCTTTTATTACATAAATTATTCTAAATTCAATCTTAATTTGTATTACCAAAATGTTAGAGGCCTCAGAACCAAAACAGAGAATTTGTATTTACCTGTGCTGTCAAATAACTACGACATTTTGGTGTTGACCGAATCATGGCTTAACGAGACTGTCTTTGATCATCAATACTAATAAATGCTACCTGACTTGACTTATTTTATAGACAATGCATTTTTAACAGAGGTTAGCAGTATTCGAGACTTGGGTGTCGTCATAGACGCTACACTAAGTTTTATTAAGCATATTGATTCAATCATTAGCAAAGCTTCTAGGCTAACCGGTTTTTCACTACATACCACGGTTGGTACGAGAAGCCATCGAGATCACGAAGTACAAAACATTTAACAGTGATGATGGTTTTAAACTGTCCAGTGCATGGAATCCGGTCCTTAGTGCGTGCAGTAATAAAAACAAAAACACCTCGAGTTCAGTTTCGCGTGTGGATACAGTAAGTGTGGTTTGTGTGAAAAAAGTGAGTGACAATGGTAACGCCACAACAAATCGCGATGAAGGTAGTCGTCGACAGCGCAAGAGGGTAGACAGATATGTCTGCCCATAAAGCTGTCATCTGCCGCCGTCCAGTCAACCCGTGACCATGGAGCGTGCAATCCGTTCCGAAATATCGGGAAAATAAAAAGAAGTTATACCGTGGTAAGAAACCTGTTACTAGTGATAATCATTTAGTGAATAACCACGAAAGTCTTAAAATCTATATAACCGGTTTTGTATAAATACAAATGAAAATTTTTAACGAGCCAATTGTATCTATTTTAATCTATAACAGTTTAGTTCGCAGTATTTTAGAATATTGCTCTACTGTCTGGAACCCAAGTCACCAGGTTCATTCAAATAGAATTGAAAGTATTCAGAAACGTTTCCTCTATCATTTAACATACAATAATTTAAATGTAAACAGCTGTTCTCGTGCGAGTCACTTCTCTCTCACTTTAACATGTTCTCTTTGCAAAAGCGCCGTAAAGCTATCATGGTATTATAGCTGCACCTGACATCCTGCATCGTTTACGTTTCTCCGTCTCCCGTCTTGGCAGTCGCCTGCAAAATCGTAAAACATTTTCGCTCCCTATTTGTAGAACTAACTTCGGTCAACGCTGTCCAATGTATCGCATGTGTTCTTATTGCAATGTTATACGTCTTGATTTCGATATTTTCACTGGTTCTGTTGTCTCAGCTAGGAACTCAATTAGAAAGTGTCTATTATGTTAACTACGCGACTGACTTTGTTGGGTTTTCTTAAAATACTTGAAATTTAGAGTTACTGTCACTTATTTAATATTTTGATACTTATACAGTTATTTTGGCCTGTTTTGTATGTTGTGTTCACATCAAGTAGGATACATTCTTATCGTGTTACTATATAAATGAAATACTTGAAGTTTATATCTGAATTGTATCCAGTTTTGTGAACCGAATAAAAAAAAATTGTGTGACTATAATTTTTCCATTTTTAACTGACTTCAAAAAAAGTGGATTTCAAAGATTCTTTTCTTATTGGAAATTGGGTGCCTCAATAGTGGTTCCATTCAAATTTGAAGAAAATATGTTACCTCTAAGGAGGATGAATTCTGTTTATTGAATTTCTCCCACTTTTCGTTAAATGATTTAATTAAAACTTGGCACATAGATATCATTTCAACGGTGATGATGAAAAGGCAGACAGATGAGAGGAACTTTTCAACAGTGTACAGCAGCTACCTTGTGCTTGGGCTCATATGATTCGTTTTGGCAAGGAATTCCACGTGAGAGGACTTTCAAGAATTTCAGTTATCGTTGAGGAGACCGCGGTAACGAACACAGCGAAAGCGGATAAACATACTTTTGAGGTAGGATTTTTATTAAAAAAATTATAATAATTTATTGTCAGTCCTACATCACTTGTCTAGCCTGGTTGCTAATCAAATTAGGCTGGATATTAAATAGTTAAATAGAAAACTTCTTACTGTGGCCACCCTTCCCCCGTCTGCACGGCGAAGAGCGTGAGCATGGCGGTGGCGACGTTGTCGTAGTGAAACGACTGCGTCGACCACTCCCGCTTAGCCACCTTCGGCAGCAGACTATTCGCTTCGTAGATAAAATACGACCCTCTGAAAATGGAAGCACATTATTTTTATTGTATCGGCAATTCATAATATTTGTGGAAACTCAGTTATTCTGAAGAGATGATAAAACAAATATTAGGTATATAAATACACTCTTGGACACATAGCTCGAGTCACCTTGCATTTTTATTTTTAAAGGGGTAGAGTACAAAAATATTGTTATCACCAAAGTATAAGTTTTCTAAAATACAAATTTATAACAAGGACGCGAAGATTATAGAAGGACGTTTAATAAGCCATAACTGCATAATAGTTATAATTATTAATACAAAAATCGAATACTCAGAAAAAATTCCTTCGATCCGGCCGAATTCGAACCGACGTCTTCTAGCTTATCGTGTCAGACGCTATACCAACTAAGCCACGGAACGAACCAGCGGACCTCACGAATTTTTCTATGTGCTTGCGTCGTATCTTAGTATTTGGTTTTACAACGACTTTTTAGTCGGAGCGCCATCTATGACAAATCTATGAAAGATTTATCACCCAGTTAGTACCTTTACAACTACTAGTCCTGGCGATAGATGTCGCTATTATATTTAATAGTTTTTGATCAATCACACAATGTTTCATTTTAGGGCTAAATGCCCTAAAATGAAACATTGTGTGATTGATCAAGAATGGCGTACAGTGAACATAAATAACAAATAACATCAAGGTGAGTGAGAGAGGCTCTAAACAGGTCAAGGAGCTGGCTATGAATCGTGAGGAGTGGAGGCGGCTACACCGAGAAGAGTCTGGCTTTTAAATAGAAGGGCATTGAATTATCTGTCAGGGAATATTATTATATTGACGGAATATTCTCTATTCACAATCATGTTCTAGTGGTTAGGCCTTAAGGGGGGCTAAATTTAGTAAATAATGAAACTGATAAAAATCATCCATTAGCAATATTCAACTGGTAAATTTTCTATTACGTTGCTGTTGCATACCTGTGGCATTTTGATTCTCTTGTTAGAAATCTTAATCAATCAACTAAAGTAAGAAAGGTGCGAATACGTCTAATAAGACCTATCATTTCGATGTATATTTTATATGCTTGTAATACGGTGATAAAGGAGAGATCAAATGCATTAAGCACTAATCTGATTAAGGGCGCCTTCAAATTAGATGCTTATTGAAGCGCCGTGGTTGCAGTTGCGCCACTACTAATTTTGATAGAATATTTAGAAGCACAGTTGCAGCACCACTATCATATTAATACTGCGCCGTTTGTTACTATAATAACAATAATGCGCGCTCCACTTTTGCAGTTACAATTAAGGCGAGTCACGACAAAAGCTGTTTTACTAGATGAAATGGTTTAGGTATTTCGTATGAATATCGGTCTTACAAAAAATATACCAGATACCAAAGGATATTGTCTTAAGAATGTGTTAACTTGTTACACAATAGGATGTACTTTATCCAGTCATATAAAAACCTGAAAACGGGCTAAAAGAAAAGTCTGAAACGAATTATTTAAGAATAAAATATCTAACTTTGCACGTAATTTTAATATAAAGATATTTAAGTACTACAGAGAGCCGGCTAAATTTCGTTTTTTAACAGAAGCCCTACAGTTATTAAATTCATATTTATCCCTAAATTTGAAAGTTGCCGCCCGCTGCCCAGTCAGTCGCCATCGGGCGCTTATCGATGTCGGATCTGTGTCAAATTTTCTCCCTCTATTCTTATTTTTAACCGACCTAAAAAAAGAAGTAGGTTTTCAATTCGACTGACTTTTTTTGTTATTTTTTTGTTTATGTTACACGATTACTCCGGGATTTGTGAACCGATTCTGATGATTCTTTTTATTATTGGAAAGAGGGTACCTCAGTATTGGTCTCATTTACATTTGAAGAAAATTATCCATCTCTAAGGGTGGCAAACTAGGCGATGAATCCGGGTTCGCGCACTTTCCGGTAACCGATTTCAACTAAACTTGGCAAATAGATGTATTTCCATGAACTTTTGAGGTCACTTTTTTTTATAAAAATTACTATTGTATTCCTATTAAATTACACCGCGCAGATTGCGGGCTGGAAGGGGCGACACTTCAAACCTCACCTCCTAAAATCTAGTCTCGCGTGAAATATCTCGCCTTAAGTGAACTGAACAGATGTGCGGTTGCCGTTCTACAATCGCGCCACTGCAGCGCTTCTTCAAGCATCTTATTTGAAAGTGCTTTAATTGTAAACGCGGACCCTTGTCATGCGACAACTTTGAGTTCTTAGGTTATAGAATCATCTAGTGTTAAAATAATTAAAAATCGAAGTAATACTTACTGGCAGTCTTCAAAAGTATTCTTACTGATATCGTTGCAGTGAAAAAATTTACCATTAAAAAGTTGAACTGCAATTACAGCGAATATGAATTGAAACAATATGTACACAATGAGAATGTTAATGACATTTTTCAAAGAGTTCACAACACAGTCAAACACTGCTTTTAACTTTGGAACACGTTTTATAGTTTTCAAAGGTCTCAGCACTCTTAACACTCTTAACGACTTTATTGTAGACAGATTCTGTCCCGCCGACTTCTTCACGCCTCTGTAACAAATAAGAATATTATATGTTAGAAGCTATTAGAAACTAATTAGAACAATTATTACACTCAAACAGAAGGACATTGTCATGCCAAAATATTTGAAATAATAAATATTGTAAATGATGAATGATGAAAAAAAGGTTATATTATAAAGAGAAACCCCTTCTTCTCAGGGGAATCGCCTTACGAACGAATACTAGTGTTTTGTCAATGTTTCAATTTCTAGTGTAAATTGTTTACTTATGAAATAAAGATGTTTTTGATTTTGATTTCATTGTTACACAAAGCGATACCTATGAACACTACGCCAACTTAATTTTTGGACCTGTTCTGTTTTTATTTTATTTTTCGTTTCTCTTTTTTCACCAAATTCGTTGTTATGCTTTTTGGAATTTTGTATTACGTTTCTTTATTTTGTTTTCACAAATTTCGGTGAGCATAATAAATAAATATGGCTGTCTACAAAAATGACAGGACTTGACCAAAAAACAAAATTGGCGCAGTGTTTCTTTGTTTTTTTTTTAACAAAATTTTGGGAGCATAATATTAGCATATATATGTCTGTAAACATATATATAACTATTTGCAAAAACAACAGAAAACGACCAAAAAAAAAAGTTGGCGTAGTGTTCATTGGAGGTATCGATTATTAACATCATAAACATCATAAACTTTTGTTCCATGATTTTTAATAATTAATGTAATGTAAACATTTAAATTGATCTCTCTAATCGGTTAACTCTGTGCGGTAACAAAACAAAGGTCTAGCGTAAATACAAATCCAATACAAAAACGCAGGAGCGGGCGTGAAAGTCCTCGAGAATGACGCTTACACGTGTGAACTTACTGCTCTACTGCCAAATACAGATCTAGAAAATGTCAAATAGTGCAACAAAAACTTAAAAGTTTGTTTTTGGTACATTTGTGAAAAGTTATGGAACAAAAGTTGTCGTTTCTGATGGTAGTAATATAGTCCAGGGAGGCTATTGCTATTTTTAAAATTACCCTGTAGATAAAGAGGACGTACCCGATTTCAAAACCGAAGCTAACTAAGGCGCAGATGACGACCGCGGCGTCCATGATGTTCCAGAGGTCGCGCAGGTACGCGCTGGGGTGGAACAAAATGCCGAGATCGACGATCTTTAACAACATTTCCACGGTGAACACGCCCGTGAACGCGTAGTCGAAATAGTTTAGGATTTTATTCCTGTGAATAAAGGTCATTATCAGTGAAATTAATGGGATATTTAAAGAAAAAATTATAAACAGCAGAAACAATTGAAAAAAAAACGCGGGAAAACAAATGAATGCCTATGCCTATATGTCTACAAACAAATACACGTATTAACATTGAAAGTTTAAATAGAAAATATATTGCATAATAGACATTCGAGTTCGGAGACGACTCCGTGATCGAGTGGCTTGTACACCGGTTTTCATGGTGTCGACATCTCTGAGGTCCCGGGTTCGGACCCCGGCCGGGTCAATATAGAATTTTTTTTATATTAGCCAGGGTCTGTGCCTACAGCTCCGTTACCTATCTAGAAAATAGGGAGGGTACTGTACGTGCACCCGGGGCGGCTCACATAAGGGACTAACTAGCTTTCTGAGCCCCGGATGAAGTCCGTACAAATGGGCAGATCTGTGGTCAGGACTTGACTTAGTAGGTCCCTGTGTGGACTTGCCTGCATAGGTTATAGTGACCTTCCCGTGTAACCAAGAGGTTAATAGGGAGGGTCACTATGAACAAAACTTATGTAGAAAAGATATGGGAGCTGTCCCGGGTGTGGGTGTTTGTGGTACCGTCGTTGTTTCCGATTTCCATATTACAAATGGTTTAGATGCCTTCCTTTGGGATCAGAACAACGTATGTGATGTTGTCAAATACACAAATAAATACATTCCTTCTTAGAGCACGATTAACAAAACAACCGGATAACTCACATATTTCATTACTTCACGTATTCGGCGACAAGCTTGCTTGATCTCTATGACATTGACTTACATGCCGATTCTTTTGAACTACTTCTTAAGAAGGCGAATATGTTTTTAATTTATTACTTTTTACGTATATGAAATTAGTTAATAAACAGGTTAAAGTTCTGACATTCGTAAAGCAAATTTGTATTAGTAACTTTAATTTATTTAAATTCTGTCGTCATCCTGTATCTTTGTTACTCTTAATATTAATCTAGTATGTGGATATTTTGGATAAGCTCTGTGAGCCCGCTCGCACTATAGAATCATAGGTTCCCAAAGTTTTTGCTCACCGCCCACTTAGGCAAGATAAAAAAATTTCAACGCCCACCACAAAAAAACAATTGAAAACACGTATTTTTTTATATTACCTTAACATAAAAATCACAAAGAAAAAAATTATATATGTAGTGTAGTTTATGTAGATAATGTACCCCCTGGACAGCACCAAACCCCCCAATCGCTTCCGAAGCCCCTACCGCCCGTTCGGACCTTCAGCGCCCACTGGGGCGGTAGGGACCTCTTTGGGAAACTATGGAATAAATAAATAAATTTGAGTCAAATTTTCAGGCTTTCGTCGAATCACCGACGCGTATGCTCTTGATTAAGAACCAAAACGTTCGATACAAAATACGTGAGTTGTCCGGCAATTGAACGTTTTGTAGTGATTAATATGCACTGAAAACTAAAGTAACGATGCATCCCCCAACGTCTCGTTACAAAAAGCTGAGTAGACTAAAATAGTAGCATTTGAAATGTACCTGTTTCTATTATGCGTTTTATCCCAAGTTTACTTTTTTAATCGTTTTGTTTGTATGTAAACCAAACATTTTTTTTTTGATATATAAAAAAATGTATTATTATCTTTTGCTTTAGATTGATCTAACTAATAGGAACAAAATTCTCACCTATCGCTATCTTCAAGAACGGGATCTTCAGCTGCTAAAGCCGCGGAACTCATACATATAACTACCATGATAAAAAAATCAAAATATCTTAAATTTACAACCCAGTGTGCGCCTCGCCTAATTCTGTAACAAACAAAATACATAGGACAGACCAAAAAAAAGTCAAAACCGTTTATTTGCTAGAATACATTAAACAAGATTTTATATAATTGAGACCAAAATAGAATAAAACAAAACATGAAAATAGCATCCAAATATAAAATAATTATGTAGTTTAGTATCATGTAAAGTAATGTTGTAGAAAAAAAAAATTGAGTTACCCCACTTTTTTGGTGATAGCCTCAATTATCATCAGTATAGTATGGAAATTGTTAATTTTTTCGTTACGTTTTATTATTTCATGTCTTAAATTCTAATTACTCTCTAACTGTGGACATAGTGTGACATAGTGGTCCATTAGCCAAACCGAAAAAATATTTTTAGAATCGTGAACCCCTTAACTGTTTTGTTGTTTGTAGATGATTGTATACTTTAATGGACATATTAAATGATTAATATTTACAGGCGTTACTTTGCATAAGTTCATGTTAATAAAAATGGAAGTCCGCGAACCCAATTGGTTGGCGGAGTAGCAAATTAATTTATTTCCATTTTTATATTAAATTAGTTTTTCTTTATGTCTTTGTAGTAAGGAGTTTGACTTAAAAAAATAATTATTTTGCCTCGAGCTCGTCGCTGTAATGCATCATAAATTTTTTTAAAGTAATGTCTGATGCAAAGTTAGTTTGTCGATTACTTACGGATTAGTGGGTGACAAAATAAACATGGACGAATATGGCAGCATTGGTTTTGGTCCATCTGGTATCTCCTCATCTTCTTTTTTGGCCTCATCTTTCTTCTTGTTCTGCAATTAGAACAGTGAATTTACAAACCACACTACGTACAAACCAAATCACTATTCGTTTGCTTTTGATTTAACTCAACGTAGGTATAGTCGCCTTCATAAATATGTTTACACATTGTGAAACTGCAATCAAATAACGTCCGTAAGAGTTTACCCTTTAAACATTTACTGACATTAATTATATTGTTTCTGCAAAATTTTTCAAGATTGAAATTAATATTTCATATGAAAATTGGATTCTCATTTCGTCTATATGTACATTAAATACACTGTACTAGAACAGATCTCGAAGGAAATATGATGTTTAACTAAAACTTAACAAAATTAATAGCAAAGGAGGGTGTTTGTAAAATATATTTAGACGGCAAAACTACAAGTCCATGTCCCGTTAGTGTATTTCTAACTAATTCACTAAACATCACATAAAAATTTGGATATGTAACAAAAAGGGTAGGTACCTAATTTGATTTCTTAACATTTATATGCTCTAATCTATTTCTAAATCTCTATTTAGACCGAAATTTTTAGCTAATCGCACAATAGAACTTAATCAAGTAAATAGTTATGCTACTCCAGAAATTAAAACAGCTAATGTAAGTGAATTATGCGCTTGTTTCGATCATAAGCAAACAATAGTGCTAAAAAAATTACTATGATGTTAGGTGATTAAAACGTTTTATTATCACTTTTCACATTTGGTCGTGTTAATAACGCTGTATTAGAAATCTATTAAACATTAGCCACCTACGAAAATGTCAAAATAATCCTGAAAAAATGTCACAAAACACCTAGAACAATCGGCCCACATAAGCGACATTTAGTCCAGTACGATTGCTCTTAAAATATTGTTGATTTCAGAACATGAAAACAAAATGTTGGAATAAAATAAAAAAGGGATCTGTTGCTCACACAGAAATAGGCAGAGACTAAGGCATACATGCATGTGTTATGTATCTCACAATCATTGTATGAGATACAACTCAAATTTTGTAAGGAGCGGTTAAATAGCTTTAGAAAATTTGAGCAAATCAACAATAGTTTAAGTACTGGATATCAATGCAGACGACAATGCGTAGCCGAGCAGTTTGCGGCAGCTTCGTTTACCTTCCTACTCGATGGCGAAGAAGGACTTAAGTCTCCCCTAGGTGGTGTCCCATCCACCGCGTGCAATGCATCCATCTCTTTCTCCAATTCCTAATTAGGCGGAACAGAGGTTGCCGTATGAAATACAAATTTCGATTTCACTTATCAGATTAAAATCTCATACAACAACCACTCCAAATTCAACGTCGTAGGAAGTGTTTGAACATGCTATGGCTTCAGTCGTGATTCTATCTATTGTTGAAAGCATCAAAGGATGAGTCAACGTTCTAGTGTAGTAGCGTGAGTATAGAACAAAAGCAGGTGACTTACTTGAAGCTGCTTCTCCTTATCTTCCTCGACTTGTTCCTCTTCTGCCGCTGTCAATTCCTGAAAGATAGAATCGCCACATTTACACGAGAAGCGGCGTTAGATTTACAAGTGAACATTGACAGTACAGACAACATCTTTCATCACGGCTTGAGGATTATAACCACAGAACAATAAATACAGTAGAAGTGGTTAGTTAGCGCCCGACGCGTGCCAACTATATGTCTCGAAAGACCTATCTGAGCCAGTTCGCCATTTTCGCTTTGAATGGTGTGGTTGTGTCATTCTTTCGTGCAAATTCTCTAAAATCCTAGAAAAATGCCTTATTCTGCTGTTTCGGTGTGTAAAAATGATAGTCACAGCAAAAATATTATCCGTGGTGGTATTTCATATCATCGGAAAGTTTTATTTTAATAAATCTTAAATTTTCTGTTCATCGAAATATTTTTTGTTACAAGAAATGAAAGTAAAGCTTATGCCCCTGCAATATGATCGCTTCTTATTTGGAGAACTAAATTAATAACTCCAATTCGTCGTTGTTCAGCAATGAACCGCTAGATGGCAGAATATTGATTGAAATTTCAATGTAATATCAAAATATCGTAACTTGTTATAATAGGTATTTCAACAGGAACTTTCAAACGAACAATAGGAACTTTCAACGATATCGTCTCTGGAAAGCCGTAATGCTGTAACATTTAAACACTCAACTTTTCACTGGAGCCAACACAAAAATTGCAAAAACGAAAAAAAATATAATTTTATAACTCTGAAACGGTTCGAGTTTTTTGTGCCAAATTTAGCAAATAAACCTATAAAAAATAGGACTTCTTAACAATAAACTCGGATTTGAAGTAGTCCTACTCCTAACGACGATTATGTGGGTTACGACAACTTGATTTTTAGATTTTAACCCCAAAGAATGCTGTAATTTTCAAGTTAATTTGTATGAAGGTGTGACTAATGCCGTAAACCGTAAACTGGCTTACGATATTCTAAGAGTGATGTAAATGAATTAGCGCTCCTTAACACATTTTTGGTCTTCAAATGTTAACTTCTTGAAGATGTACGAAATTCAATACTGCTGTAAGAGTGTTTTTTAAACCAAGGCAGGTAACATTAAAATGGTGTTAGTGAAAATCACATGCAATTTACATGGCTTTTAAAACGTTTATTATTAAAAAGAACCACTATTTAGTCTTTTTCACAAATAGTGGTTATTTGTGAAAATGACTTTGGTCACAATGAGTACAATGAAATAAATCGAATTACAATATTGGAGATTTAACACAATAAAACAAAATCATTGACACTTTGTGTGCCATATTACATCGTTCTTAGAACTAATGAATTATAAATTCCTTAAATTCCATAAAAGAATAATAATCAACAACTAATCTTACTCTTGATTATTAGTTTTTCATTTTCTATTCTTATATTTTCTATTTTATTATATTGCCTGGTACCTATAAGGAAAAAAGATTATCTACACGTTAAGTATTTAAAATTATTACGTGTTAGTATAAATTGAATAATAATTAAACCATCCCTATTCCTCGTAGGCACTAGGTAATGAACGAAAATAGTAAAAAAAAAGAAACATTTTATCATGATTATAATTTAAATTAAAATCAAACTATATTCATCCATTAAGCAGACTTCATAATAAAAAGAAAATAAAATTAAACCTTCTAAATAGTGTCGTAATTCTTTGTCATATTCCGTGAACTGCAACCAGGTTAAACATCATTGATATATTCGAGTAGTAACTGGTTAATTGAAGGTTTAGGTCTGGGACCTGCAACCGGCTTCTGCATTATTGGTCTTTTTGAAAGTACATATTTTCTATGATAATTTCAGTAGATACATGAATAAATTTTTCTCAGGGTTTCTAAACGTGGGCGTCAGATCATAAACTTTTGTAGAGACTAGTTTTGAGTTTGGCCTGTTGCATATTTTTTGACGACATGTCACGGAGCTTCTTGATGCAATTTGTGGCATTGAATCTGGTTAAATTATTCTCGGTGGAAGATTGTTGCACATTGGATTAGATTACAATTTATTAGAATAGTCTGATATTTAAATTTTCAGTCTTAGATTGTTTTGATCTAGTAGCATAGCGTTCGTCGACAGAAAATTGTTTCTTTGTGCTCTTTTTTTTTAAATGTGTAGAATATATTTTATACGTGTATCTATTTTATTATTAATTAAACTTTGTGGTATGCATGTCTTAACATACCTACATTCATTTAGACTATTGATATTATGACATAATCTGTGCTATTGGCTGTACCAAGGTTGATGCTATCCAGAAATTAGATTTTGTGATACATGAGTTTGCTGAATAAATGATAATGATTACTGTGATGTGAAGTGAGAAAAAACTTCATAAATAGACGGAAACGTACTACAGGTATTAACAGTTCTCTGCCGGCCCCGATGGGAGAACGGCTAGAGATATGTGTATGTATCCAGAAAATGGCTTGTTGCAATATTGTATCTAAATCCGTTTTAGTGACTTAGTGAATAATAACATATTCACATACCTACATAATACAATAACTTTTAACTTTGTAGGATTTCTCAGTCGAATAAAATCACTTTACTCATCTGATTTGGGTAAATTTCACTATAAAATAAATGCATCGTATTTACGAGTCCTACGTAGTTCATTAATTTCTGACTCTTATGATCTAAATAAATAAATGAGTTTAAATATAATAAGTAATAAAATGAAATAAGGAAAAGAAATAATATTTTCAATAATAATTGAAAAAAATACTTTCGATTTTGCTATAAAAAACCTCGGACAACACACACAAGTACCACTGCTGTATGCGTAATCTCTAAAGATTGCTGTAAGTCGCGGTGTTATTAAGCGAGGGAAGGATAAAATAATGTAAGGAGAAGTTCTGTACTTGTTTACATTTATTTTTAAATATCGTAACTCTACACTCATTGCACTGTTAAAACTCGGACCTTTACAACTCTGTAAATCACATTGTCCGTACTTAACAATACCCAAGTAAATGCTGTAAGTGGTACAATTTTAATATCAGGGAACGCAAAAATGCTGAAAACAGAGGCACAGAAAAATTTAATTACGTGTTCTTTATGTAACGCACATTTTGCAAAAAACACTGGATTTTATAGGGGTTAAATCTTTTAAAATGCCTTAACGAGAAAAAATCGTTAAAAAATTATGCTGTCCAGAGTTTATTTTTCATTTTAGAGACGTGAGACCCAGACCAACCGAACCAAAAAAAAAACTGAACAAGAATATGCAAAAAAAGCATTTTTGCAGGTATTGCGGGTTACAGCATTATCCATATTCCAGAGACGATATGCCAACAGTGTAAAGTTTAAATTATATTAACTATCCAGAGTTTGTTAAGCATTTGTTTTTCAATTTGAAACTACAACCAATCAATATCAAGATTTTGTAGTGTTTCAAATTAGGAGTGTGTGAAATTTGGCGACATTGGTTCTGATAGTAATCGAGGCATAAGACCCTTCCTTTGTTTTTTTCTTCCGTGATTATAACAATATAGTAGACGTATCAATCAAAGCCAAGGGTTTATAAGAGTTGTTTACGTACCTGGGCATTTGCCAAATTGTCGACAGCGATAGCGAGGAACACGTTCAGCAGTGTGTAGTTGCCGAACAGTACGAGGATGACGAAATATAGCGAGTAAATCATGCCTCGCTGTATACCGCCCTGCGACTGGATACCGTCGTACATCACTTCGTTCCAATCTTCACCTGTTAAGATCTGTGAAAATTAAAAGGGGTTTAGACCAACACATCAAAAAGTCTATTGCTGCATTAAATCATCAAATAGAATAAATCAATGAAAATTTGTAATAAGGACACATATCCATCATCTGTAAAATGACAACTTTTCTGAAGAGAGATTTTAAGATTCTACGAACGAAATTAGACGATTTCTTTTTATGCTTAAGAGTCTATACTACTTCAGTTCGTATTAAAATGTTTCAGGTACTAATACGGTTCATTTTGCTTGGGTCGAGCGGTAGGGACACTGGCTTTATTTCAGAATTTATCTTTTTACAATAGAAATTGAAGCCATTTAAAAAATGTATATCGTAATCTATATACGTGTTCTATATGTTAAGTTGATATAAAAAAAACCTAAGTAAGTACCTATTGAATACATCGATTTTCTAATTTGTAATCGACTTTTTAACCCTAGCGCCATCTATGAGAAATCTATTAAAGTATTTCGTTACCCAGTTAGATACCTTTACTAACTTTAACTGTAATAATTTTTTTATCGAATTGATATTCAATTATTTTTTGTGAAATTACTCCACTAGTTTGTTATAATTATTAATACAAAGATTTGTTTAATAATAGTGCGAATTATTTTTGTGACTTTCATGTGATAAAAACATTTTTGTTGTTTTTAATATTTTAAAAATTTTATTGTAAATCATTGAAATGTCTTTACCTGGAAGACAGTTAGCAGCGCGATGGGAAACGTGTTGAAGTTAGTAGGCGGAGTACCCTCTTCGAAATTGAACTGCCCTCCAAAGAGCTGCATGCCCAGTAGAGCAAAGATGAGAATGAACAAGAATAGAAGGAACAGCAGAGAGATGATGGATCTCATTGAATTCAGGAGAGATATCACCAGGTTCCGCAATGATGACCAGTACTTCGTAACCTGAAAAGAATCAAAAGTACTTTTAGATTAAATACTGACAACAATACGCCTAAACGCGGACAATTAATAGTTATTTGTTATGCAAGGATGAAAAGTTGTTGTTTGACGCGAGTGCTTGTATTGAAACATGAGCAAGCGAAGAATTCTAAGATTGAAGCGAGTAGTTCAAAAATAGAATCCTGAGCGTATTTCAAGGAACGAGACGCAAAACAACTTTGCTGCCGAGCGAAACATACAACGGTTCGCCTCACAATAGCGAAGAAAATGGATGAAAGAAAAACGGTTGACAACAAATCAGTTTTAATAAACAAAATTAGTCATCGTTGTCAATTTAATGTCAACAATAATAAGAATAGACTATACCAACGGATTTAAATTACATAAATAATATACGACAAATCGCGTAGTTGAACGTGTCATTATATTTTCTTTTTCATCCAAAAAAAGGTGCACCATAGGCCGTCTTCAGGTTCGAATATCAAAAACGTTTTCCACACTATAGTAGAAAAAACGCTTTTGCGCGCAGATTACTAATGAGAAAAAAAGCCTTTCCGAGCTAGTGAGGTGAAAAATATGTAAACCAAATTGCAATTACGTCCTTTTCCCAAGTATCGAAATCCCAAGACTTCAAATAAAGATGAAAATCAACATTATCTTAAAGGACTCATCAAAAAGGACAACCGACAAGTGAAACTAACCTTGAATATCCTCAACAGTCTTAAAGCTCTAAGTACAGAGAGACCGAAGGATCCTCCCTTGACCTCCGACCATACAACCTCGAAGATGGAGCCCGAAATGACCACGCAGTCAAACCGGTTGAACGAGGACTCGAAATAGATCCTCGGTCCCAGTGCATACATTTTGATCCACATCTCCATCATGAACAACCCCAGGAACACAAATTCGGCATAGTCTGAAATGAATATTGTTAACATTAGGTTCAAATTTCACCAAGCAAGGACTAAAAATGAAAAATTTTATTGTTTGTGTTACAAAATTTGACTGTGTCGTGATCATAGTGATTATAAATGCCAAATAAATAATCAGACAATAATAACTCTGTTAAGGGCTTACTGTCAGGCGTTCTACACTAGTTAGTTATGGTACCATTACACTTAGCGAGCTTTTGATAGACTCAGAGTTCAGTACAATAATGCATTTCGCTCTATGCTGCGGCTGCCCTGGCGGTGTAGTGCGTCTGGCATGTTTGCCGTGAATAGAGTAGATGATTTTTTCGCAATAATACGGAAGAGATATTGGTCTTTTTTAGTGAGAGTGAGCGATTCGGCCAATATATTTGTAAGAACAGTATGCGATGCGTGCTACTTTGTAAGTGACCAGTCCATTTTTAAAGTTTAAATAAATTAATTATTGTTATACTATTCATTTGTAATGTGAATTCAATTCAATTTAATGTAATTTTTAATTATTTACTTCATTAATAATTATAATATTCGGTAAATAGAATTCAATTTAATTGGTTATGTAACGTAATGTAATTAATAATGTTAAACTTATTAATGGGTGTATACCTAAATAAAGAAACCTTTTATTATTTATTTTGTTTATTTAATAAAAAAATGTAGCACTTTACAGTTAGAAAGAGTGTTTTTTTATACAATTCGTTAAAATGTCATTATTATCAATGATCATTCAACAATTATAATTTTTGTGAAGTAAATTTGAAACAATAAATTTAAGTTTGAATATATTAATAATTAATCTCATAAGCAAACATGCCACAGGACGTCATACATAGGTAAATATAAAAATGTCACTGTGTTTACCGTTCGCGTATTGTTGCATGTTTTTTCTTTAGCTAGTCACTTTTAACCGACTTCAAAAAAAGGAGGAGGTTCTCAATTCGACTGTATGTTTTTTTTGTATGTATGTTACGCGATAACCATCCGTGAACCGATTTTGATGATTCTTCTTTTGTTAGAAAGAGTTACCTCAGTAGTGGTCCCATTTAAATTTTAAGAAATTATTCCACCTCTAAGGATGGCAAACTAGGACGGTTTTTTAGTACTCTCTATTGAGATTATCATTTATTAACTAAAAACTGTACAAATTTTAGACAGTAGTCAACCAATATGTAAAATTCTTGTAAGTGACAGATGCACATTGTTTCCCTACCAATAGCGTCACATGTTCTGAGTTGACACTTACGCGACAAATTTTTAAATTATCTTCAAATATAGTTTCAGGGATTTGAAGTGCTTCATTTAAACAAAATAACATTTTTCTTGGCCCTATATACTATACAGAAAATTAATTTTAAATACTTTATGAAAAGTTGTCCTATCCCTTATTGTGTACAACGCTAGAAGAAAAAGATACCGTCACTAAAGACAAAAGTCACCTTATGGGATAGTAATTAAAGTGTATGAAATTAAGTTTAAATTTGAAAAAGCGAAAGTTTTGTTTGGTAACTATGTTGTTTTCAACGTGCGATATAAGTTCAAATTTGTACAGACAAGTTGTTTTTATATTCTTATCTCATCTAGCCGGTGAACTTTTGGTTTAATGTACTAGGATAAAAAGAAAGAAATAAAATATAATTATTCAGTACAACACATAATGTTACGAGTACCATATTATGAATTTATGATTAAAAGTATATTGCACTGAAAAGGGCCCAACTCAGCAAATATTGCGGCCGAGCCTCAGCGCATGTTTCAGTGGACCCTTTCCGAAGTGGCTTTGACATAAAAATAAATAACAAATCAAATTAAAAAGAAAAAAGTTAGATCAAGTAAGAATGTCACCAAAGCAACTTGGAACAAGTTAGGATTTCAATATAAGTACCTTATTCATATTAATTTGGTAACTAAATTTATAATTGACCCCATTGTTGGCTAAATCATCACATCCTATATATATATATATATATATATATCATATACTCACTTTACAAAGACGAGATAATTAGTTTTAAACATTATTTCATGCACATAGAGTGTAATTTTATGTTGAAATATAATATTTGTTAAATAAATAACAAGAAAAGAGCATTAAAATATATGGATCAAATTAGACTCGACCCGTTTTTATAACAAATGTTAAGTACAGACGTAAAGTTATTCGGAAACTTTGGAAAGTGTATTCTTACAAAGTTTGAAATTTGCCAAAGTAACTCTGAGACATGATGTAAAAGCTACGTAGTGTTATTGGTTCGACATGGTCACAACCAAGGAGCGTGTACACGTTCCGAAATGTCGGGAAAATAATAAGAATCATATTGTGAATAGACACCTATGACTATCATTTATATATAATGAAACAATTTCATTTAATGTGTTTGTTAATTGTTGTTTATGCCTGATAAGTTACCTTTGGAACCGTCCCTAGCAAAATCGTGCGCCGGTCCTTCCATCCTTGAACGCACTCTTTTACAAGAAGCTCTACTGCTACTAGCTACAAAATTTGTGTAGCTTTTTAAATCAAACTAAACAACACGGCTGCTTGTTTAGGATGGATATTTTTTTTAAATTTGTGCAATTAAAACGCTTAATGTGCAATCTTAATTCGCTTAACGCATGTCATCTGATCCGGCCCTTATAAATTGTAACTGTGCATTAAGTTCAATTTGATACTTACATAAAAATGAAGTTAGCCACTTTGGTTGCTTGTAGTGCTCGACAGCGACGCATATAGTGTTGAAAAGCACCAACACGATGACGAACCAGTAAAACCACTGGGTCTTCACAGTGTGCCGGATCCAGAAGCGAAACCTCTTTTCCGCGCGCCAAAAGTCTGCACACTTGCCGGCCGACCGTGCTTTGCTTTTCAGGAACCCTGCTGAGACACCAATACTTTAGAACCCTTTGTTTTCGTTGAAACGTAGTAATGCCGCTAAACAAAATTACGTGAAATGGCTGAACACCTTCGATAGACAAAACGTTTACTTAGGTTCATAATGAGAATTTAATTAACACTTTTATGAATATATTTTGATTAGCAGCATTACAATTTAATACGCCTATAATACTAGCACTGTTTTTCTAGCGCACTAAGACATTTACTTTGGCAGTACAACATCTAGCGTTGGCGATGCTAGATGATCAATCAGTTACGACTCGGTAATTGAACGGATTTTTCCAAGCGTCGAAATTCTATCGGCAGCGTAACGCGATACTTGCCTCGTATAAATCTTTAACAACCTCCTTCTGGGACCATCGGGGTATCGATATATCCACAAATAACTCAGAAGTTACGCTCCAAGGTAACTTTACACCAGAATGGGAAGTTGTCTGATATTCGTCGACTAACTCTAAAGCATTACGTCTTTTTAGCTTTAGATAGCAAGGAATGTTAATGATATAATAACGACTGTATGTTTGACGACCTTTATACTTAATAACTTAGATTGAGGAATAAGTTTTGGGAACAAACGTACAGACGATATCAAAGTAGGGATCTGATAGAAGGTACACTAATCCTAAATCTATGACTAGTCTATTTTGACTACATAGAAGATGAAAAGTAATATTCTACCAGCTTCACGCTTGATCCCATACCTTGCTTTTTCTTTGGAACTGTAAACAACCAACATATAAATAGAGCACGAATATGAATGAAACTAAATAAACAATACGACATTTATCATGCAACATTCAAAAGTAATTTCGTGGGAAAGTAAATGAAAAATATAAACTTTACAATAAAGAATTTTTAATTCAAAGTATTTTGTACAGGTGCGCAAGTTGCTTCCCTTAACGATACGTATATTCAAATAAGTATAATATTGTAATAATAAACAAATAAAAAGGGTTTTACATAAAAGGCAAATTAAATGTGGAAAAACACGAACATGCTTTGTCATGCATTCAAAATAAAATCGAACAAACATACATCAACAAAAAGCCGGAAACTAATAAGCGGGGTAGTTAATTCAACAAAAATACAATTGTCACATTTAACGTGAAAATAAATCTAATTTGGGGTAAATACTGACCGTCATCTCCGCAGTCCTCATCTTGTTCTTCCTCCTCTGTATCTGTGCTTTTACTCTTCCCTAGGTTTTTTAACTTCTTTTTCGCTGCTGCTCTTCTCCGAGCTGGGGAAAATTGAAACTTTTATAATCACACTAAGTATATTTGTGAAAATACGATACTGTATGGTGCAGGTTAATACCAAGGATTCGTTAGTATCTTATACAAGTTTTATCAAGTAAACACTCGATTTAACGGTATTTTTGAAGTATTTAGATGTAATAGTGTGATTTTATCGTCAACCTACTATACATCCCACTGCTGGGCATATGTCTCGTCTAAAAAAGAGGGTTTAGACTCTAGTTCATCACGTTGACGCAATGCGGACTGGGGACTTTATAAGTTTCCCAGGAATGTGGGCTTTCCATTGGCCATTGTCATTTAATTGAGACTCCATTAAGATTATATTCCAATTATGATAATATTTGGTATTATGCTAAAATCTAATTGCAATAGCAGTTGAGTCTTAACACAGTGTCTGTGGAATACACACACGTACATAGTTTCATTTTGTTTTTGGTTTAATATTTAAATACGTAATGGTCCCTTCCAATATTTTGTACTTTTGGATTTTTTAATAATTTCTCTTTAATTATCCTCCTGTTTATGACTCTAGGTAAACAGTAAGAGTTTTTATTGTCATTTCCTATCAAATAACTTTATTTTGTTTACTGACTGTATTATTGCCGAGAGGGAGAGCCAGGAGTGTCATAGCACAGGGCTTTCCTTTTTTGAGCTCCTGTCTCCCATATCAAAGCTCTATGTTCAATTATGTACTTATATTTTGTACTTGCAGGGAGAAAATAAATTATATTATTATTAAAAAAATGGCAGTGATGTACCTTATTACAACTACAATTAAATTTAAATTTATTTTTCATGACAAATAATTAGTAGACTACATCATCGACGTGCCATAGATTCATCATTGAAGAGCAGAATAAGAAACAATTGCAATGGCGGTTGAAGGTAGCTCAAGGATTTGCCATTGATGATCCACTACGCTCAACTTTTAGCACAATACCAAACGCATAAAATCCTGCGATTGGCACTTTATCGACGTACCGCTGAGATGATTTCAAATTAGCAGGCTTGGTGCCCAGGTTTCCATCACCGTAACTGAGAGGTATTGCTAATAAATAATAACAAATGTATTTGAAATAGAAATGAAAGTAGGTACATACCGCCTGGATAAGCGACCTACTTTATGACCGATGTTAAAGATGAAATATTTAAAAAAATTAGCAATCTAACCTTCTATAATGTGAGCTTTTTCTTCTTCCGTTGTTCTTTCTTCTGCTAATATTACCTCCTCTGTTAAATGAAAAAGGTTTGAGTTATATATAACGACTTCAATTGTTTGTAAATGTTTTATATTTCTAAAGTCAGAAGTTAGGTAATTTCTTTTACCTGCTTTACATATCCACTCAACATAACCATTGAGTTCTCTTTCGAGCTGCTGCTGTCTTCTTAACTTAAGAAATTCTTGTCTATTTTCTACTTTCTCTCTTTCTTTAGCGAATTCACTGTAAATATAGCGATATAAAGGTAAAACCTATATACTAGCTTCAGTTGCACATATTTACAAAATTTTTATGTAATATATTCAGGCGTTACTTTCCGAAAATCCATGTTAATAAATTAGTTTCCTACTCTGCGAACCCCAGTGAAGGTTCGTGTGAAACACACTGACAGCTGACGCGGGTCGGACGCGTGTCGGGTCGTAAGTTCAGCGGGAAAATTCATATCGACGGCATCAAAACGCGCGGGCGCGTGTCGGGAGATACGCGGGAATCGCCCGTCAACTCGCGATCGAGTTGTTGTGAAAGCAAATGAATAGCGCGTCTCAAGCGAATAACATAACCCGACCTGCAACCGCTCTCTGTGTGTTTCACGCTAATCGTGCAAAATGGCTGCGCTTGTGTAAACCATTGATATTATTTTATATATAACACGTGTCGAATATATTTTCGGTAGTGGTGTTTGTGATTGTAGTTGCGCTTCTGTTTATTTCATTAATTTTATAAGAAAATATTCAAGACAAGCGCAGATTTTGCACAATTTGACTTTCACTGGGCTCTGCTCAGTGTAGAAAATAAATTTACTTGCATTTTTCTCTATAAAAAAGGTTTTTTACTTAATATAGAATAAAAAAAAATAAACTAAAAAAATAACTCAGTCTAAAAATATTCAACATAAAATCAAAATAAATACAAAAATGTAGCAGAAATACAATTAGCATATGAAAACTTTGTTACCACCTTTGTGTCTACCAACAAGTATGTCAACTTATTAGAAGGTAGTTTTGTTAAAACAAACACAGAGGTTAGCGGCAATAACGAGCAAATCCTACAGGTTAGACACACATTATTAGGTCACAAGGTCATCAGACCTGCTTCGGTAATCCAGCTGAGGTATGCAGTAAAGTCCTGATTGAAAAGATGCCGAGCACGTTCTTTTTGGAACTGTTCTCGACGTTCCACGCGTCCTCTTTCGTTTGAGAACTCTCTTAAGCATTCGACAAAAAATAATTCACATAAAAATTGAGTTACAGGTAGTATTATAGTACAATAAGACATGTATGGTAACTCCATACAAACGTAGCCGCGCGATTGGTATGTGTGTACACCCGCCGCGTGTCGTGAACGGACGCACACGTTCGCATAATTTCGCGATGATAGCTGCTAAAAATAATCGAATTATTTGATTATAAACAAAATCGAAACAATTCGATTTTTGACATCAATTAGTTACTACACTTCACTTTTTGATTGTTGATCTAATATCGATAGCGAATCAAAACAGTCACTAATCTACTAGTTACTAATTTTTGATCGTTACCAAATATCGTAATAGTAATAGGATTAATTGTTAAGAAATTAGTAATAGAATCGTTTTCTTTTACGTTCCGTACCTACCACAGTATGGAGGACTATTTTTAGACACCGAAAATTTAATTAGTAGGTAATAACTAAATTAGTAACTATATTCAATAAATTTACGATAAAGACGACTAAATCGAAAATCAAATGTAGGATTTATTATTCGATATTTTTTTTAGTAACAATCGCCCATCGCTAGTGTGAATGAAGTTAACAGACTGTCTTATTAACTATGATAGTTATATGCTCTAAGATGGTAGCAGTGTCACATCACCTATATATTCTAACAAACAATATTAAAAACTATGCAGTATCTACTACAGTTTCTGTAGCGAATCTTAGTAACCGCTACAATTTTTTTGTATTATACACCTTCGGTTTCTATTCATATTCTAAATTTAAATATCCATTTTTAGCACCTTTTCTTTTTGTAATAGTCTACAGCTGTCTTCGAAGATTTGGATGTTTAGTACGTACTAATTTTTTTATGTACGCAGAACTTAAGGGGTTCCAACACACTAAGTAATTTAATTTTAATTAATGACCGCTTATTTGCCCGATAATGGTAATTTTCATCAAAATTCGTTGTGGTCTCTATAAATTTCGAAATTAAAAACATAATACGAACACATAACATAAAAAGATTAAATTTAGAATTTATAACAATACTGAATAATTAATAATAATACTGAAGTGCTTGTACTCACCCGCTAAGAACACCGAGAACTAAATTGAGCATAAAGAATGAACCCAATACTATGAGAGGCACAAAGTAAACCCAGTTGAACGCACTACCTAACGCGTCATTCGTCTGGAACAAACAATTGTTTATATTAATATAATCTTTTATCCTTTTATGTATATTGTACAATCTTATATCATAAATTGTAATTTTGTATTTTGTTCCTAATAGTACAGAATGTTGTAATCGCACATCGCAGATATGATATTTTGCGAATCTGGTGTTTAGCGGATATGGTGTTTTAAGAATGTAATATCTTGAGAATGTGGTATCTTGCGAAAATGATATTTTGTGAACGTGTTGTCTTGCGAATATCATGTTTTACGAACATGATATTTAAAGAAAATGATATTCATCGACAAAGGCTCACAAACATTTTTCTAATTTGTGTCACAAACGAAATGCGCTGTAAATGGGTAAAGAATACAGAAACAAAAGACGATTGCATTTAGTTCGTTTTTTAAGTATTTTCAACCAGTTTACATTAGTGATCGAACTTCTTGGTGCTACATTTTTAAAAAAAATTTCTGTTAGTAATTAGCATAGATAATATATTAAATAAAAATAGGTGAGTCGTTCCTACGATTACAGTGAAATCTTTTTAATTTTTTTATTACTCTAGTTTTTCTATATTCTTTGATAATTTAAAGGTAATCATTTTTATAGTTATTAAAAGTGTTTATATACCCAATAGAGAATGGCAGTCCAGCCCTCCATGGTGATGCACTGGAAGACGGTAAGCATGGCGAAGCCGATGTTATCGAAGGACGTGATGCCTCTGTTTGGCCCCTCCCACTTCTCCAAGCACGTGCTTTCCTCATATTTGCAGACTTTTGCTCCGAACGGCGCTAACGTCTCGTTGTCTGCATTACAAGGCGTGGCAACTTCGCCCTCTGGACTTATTTCACCTGTTGGAATTACGTTTTTATTGAATTTTAAAAACAAACAGTAAAGGCAACAATACATAGTTTAACAGCTTCGCCATTTTTTTGAAAGATTATGTCATTGTGATTACGTCATTAGCGTAAATACACAAAATTCGTAACAGTAAAGGTACGAGTAAAAAATAGAATTGTGTTATGTTAAACCTGTTGAAATTTTTCAAAGACTTAAAATATTTTGATACAAATGACCCAATGAAAATTAAAACTTCTAGTTTCTTACAATTATTAATACAAAGATGGAACACTAAGGAAAAATTCCTTCTTTTTTCTTTCTTTGGCATACCATCTAACACGGTTTGCTAGAGGACGCTGGTTCGTATCCAGCCGGATCGAAGGATTTTTTTCTTAGCGATTTAATATAAATAGTATTAATAATTACACAAAAACAATAATATCATGATGAAACATAGTGATATTCAATAAAAGATTGAAACTTCTTTAAATTCTCATTATCTTAGTATATCGTTTTGGGAAATCAATAACAAGTAAGACGTAAGAACATATCAGATCACATAAACAAGAAGACGGATCTAGAATGTGTCAGATAGTACAACAAAAACTTAAAAGTTTAAAACCCGAACTCAAAGTAATGCTTACATTACTGTTTGGCGGTAGAAACAGGCAAGGTGGCAGTACTTCCCTGGACGAACGCTTTCACAAGGAGTTCTACTGCCATTAAAATTATATAATGTTTCTTGTGACTGTGATAATAATTAACTGTAATACAAATTCTGTAAAATACGCCAAGAAGATTGTCACGTAGTATAAATGAGAACAAGTAGGGCAACTCCTGCCGTGTTCGGAGGTGTAGGGTTGTTACTTTATTATATATTTGATTCATAATTTGAAAAAATTATAGTGTTCATCGTAGTATTCTCGTGTTATATTGAATTAACCTTTATTACATGCAGTAGGTACTTACTTACGTATTGATATTTTTATACCAACATCGCGGATTGGTGTCTTAATTATGGAGTATGATTATGAAATAGAAGTAAAATGTTGAGCAATTCTGAATTTGAGACACTGTTATTGAAACTACCACTATAATAATATATGTATAATAATAACATATTTATTCAGATAATAAATAATAACAATAAACACGTCTACTATTTGCTGTCATTTTTTAAACATCGAGCGATCGCTTCAATTCTATTATAAATGGTGCATGTGACGACTCGCGCTATGCAACGTTAGCGCACAGCGAGATTATGCGGATGTGTGCATTTGCACTATTATTTATTATTATTATTTACTATTATTTATTATATATTATTTATTGTTATAAATATAAAAATACACGAGACTTAACTTGCACGTTGTAGATAAAAAAAATGCAAACATATTTTACGAAACGTGGTTTTAATGAGTGTTTTTACTTTATAATCAAAACTTGCATAGCTATAATTTAAGTTTTTCAAGCTTTTTTGTATGTACTTCCGCTAATGGCAAAATTAAACCCAGGAATATTTCAGCAGAAAACACCTACTTACATTTGTTCATAAATTTAGGTAAATTTATTACGTTTTGTAAAAAGTCATGGAACAAAGTTGTTGGCTTCTGATGTTAGTAATATTGTCCTGCGAGGTTGTTAGTATTTTACAAATAACTATGTGTAAACAAATAGTGAACAAATATAGATTAAAATTATAAATATAATTTGATAGAAATCTCCTAAAGGCCACACTTTCACCTTACCTATTTCTGCCCCCAAGCAGTAATGTCAGCATTATTGCGCTCCGGTTTTGAAGGATGAGGATGCTGGTAAAATTACAGACAAATTGGACTTGTCAACTTATGTCTCAGAGTGATGGGTGCAGTGTCAGTGCTCCTCGGATCTTTATGATTCTGAGTAGCACTGCAACTGTTATGGACAGGCGTGTCGCTTACCATCAGGCGCACGATTTATTCGTCCTATCACTTGGTATTGTAAAAAAAAAATATTAAGGTCACGAGAGAAACTATTACCACGCAAATGAACAAAGTACTTACGTAATTCAATAAATCAATTAGATAAAGTAATTTTTCAAATACTATATATGAAACTACAATTTTTAGTTGAAGTTTGCTTACCTATAAACATTGCAAAATACGAACCAGAATCGTCTGTGGAAAATGTATCCATGGCTGTTTATTATTAATTAGTTCGTTAATTTAAAGTTTAGTGCTGGCTGATAAAATGTGGTAATGGCAAACGAAGTTGTAGTACAGTTTCATCTATATCAACATTATTTATAGGTATCTGATGCAGTGGTGGTGTCTTTATCGTCTTCCGATGAAACTTAAAACTTTTCAAACTAACTTTGTTCCAATAGTTTCGTTAAGGAAATTGGTTCGTTCCCTGTTCACAATTAATGTTGTTACTTTGTATACTTGTCGGTTTTGAATTTTCAGAACGTGTATTTGAAATTAAAGTTCTTTGGTTCTTATGGCAATATGCACGATCAGGAGGAAACAAGATGAGGAGTTAACAGGTTAGCGTAGGATGTACGTGACGAGAAGAATGAAATGTGACGAGAAGAGTGTTAGATATGAATATCGAGGGATAAAAGGGGAGAGAAAGGCCAAAGAAAAGGTCGGTACAACATGGAAGAAAAATACATGTTTTGCCGACCCCACCTAGCGTGAAATAAGGACAGGAAGAAGGAGATTGCTATATGCACGATCAGCAGAAACACGGTTAACGATGGCTTGTTACGTTTTTGTCGCCTATACGCACTGACTTACAAATAAACTATACGTGATATTTAATCTCGTCTCGTAATATCTGTGACTGCGTTGATTCTGCCTGTGGTTTATTTTTATCCAGAAAGCAATCTTGCACAGCTACTACTATTATGATAGTGAGGTTATGCCCCTAAAATAGACTTTTAAAGGCGCTATTGACATTTTATGAAATGTGTAATTTGGTACCGTAGTTTTAGAAAAAAAACTTACTAATTTAAAATTGCTCCAGTTAGATAACTGGATAAGGCCACGTTGAAGCAACATACGCTGGTTCGTACCCAGTCGGACCAAAGGCATGTTTGTTCCCCTTACAAAACCAATATGGCGGGCCGGTATTGTACGTAAATACCTACGTCGTGATATTCAATAAAAATAAAATATTACTTACTAATATCTTCTAAACTATAACAAGTCTTATGCAGCGCCCCGGAATAGAACTCCAGGCCGATAATGGCGAAGATGACAATCGCGAAAAGCACCAGGAGGCCGATCTGCAGCAGTGGCGCCATCGCCTTGATTATGGACTTCAGGACCACCTGCAGGCCTACATCACAAAATTGTTTGTAATATAGTAACTGGCAAAGAAATCGAAAATATTCGTGTCTGTAAGTAGCTTTATCTTTACCCTTTGCAGGTTATTAAAGGATTTGTTATTTATAGATACGAAATAGAGCTATTTATTTCAATAAAGAAAAGCTACTATTAAATATGTGCCGAATATATTCGATTTCTAAAAACTAACAGCTGAGGAAGAATTAAGTGCTCTTGAAAATTCGAATGCAACGTCTATACATCTTATTACTTTTATTTTTAACAGATTCAAATCTTCGAAAAACGTTACATCTGAGTGCAGATGATTACACAATGACAGCGTTTATTTCATCAATTATTGACCATTACCAATTGAGTGTCATTTTACTTAACGTTTATATATAATACTTAATACACACACACTTAATACTGACATTGTACAATCTTAACACAAAAGGTAAAGGTAAGGGTGTTAGACGAATTGACAGATTAAATTGTTTTGATACAAGGTTGGTATTATAGTTACATAAACTAATTATAATGAAACTTTGACTGCATTTTTAGGATGTTTTAATCATCGCAAAAGAGGTTTGGGGCATTAAAATTAATTATGTACATAGTTATGACAAAGAAAAAAAATGACAGACAAAAATCTAGGAACAAGAACAACAATATGAATGATAAACTTGACAAAGTCAATGAACATGGACAGGAAAGAGTCGTGCAACATTACGAGTGCTACGTGAAATTTGCTGTTGTATAATTTTATTCCATTGAACATTATATGTATTAAAACTCTATATCAAAAACGAAATTATGAAATAAAGTGAACAAAAACTTCTAATAAACCGATTTTTTTTTGGTATGTTAATGTTAAAATGTTCAAAACTTTTAATTTATATTTTGATAATAAATCTGCCGTGTGTGGTATTAAATACAAAAGACATCAATATATTTATAATAATAATAAGTGATGTAATTGCAGCAGATAACTTTATAAAACTAGAGACATCTCCGAACTCTGCTCTTCTGCACTGAGATTTAAGAATAAATCTAAACAACAGCGTCTATTCTAATGAGCTATAGCTAAACTAGAATGTTCTAGAACTCACTAGGAACGCCCGATACTAATTTAAGGGGCCTCAGCACCCTAATGGCACGCAAGGTCCTGAAGTCGACGTCGGGCGCGACCGGCAGCTGCGTGATGATACTGCCAAACACACGACAATCGATACTATCTTCGACTAGCTGCTAGCTTGCTGCTACAAAGAATGTGCTTGCTCAACACGCTAGACACTGGATCCGATAAAAGAAGAAACGAGACTTTTTGTTCTCGTAAGATTTAAGCGATCTTTTTTGTTATTTAAATTCGCGAAATATTGAAAAAGCACAATCTCGATTACATAAAATATGACAAATGAACCACTAGCTCCATCGCTACGATCGACGGTCTAAATATTCATGTAAATGTCTAACAAAGTTATTCACTCACTTAAACTAACCACACGTTATAATTACGTTGTTTAATCTAAAGAATACGATATTTATTCACACCTAAGTCATTATTTACTAATTGCTTACGAATTACCAGTTTTAAATTTGTCATACCTACACATTACATAAATATTAGCAAATATTTTACTATTATGCAACACGTAGCCGAAATTCAAACATTAAAGAACATTTTCAATAATTATAACAAAATTAATTAATAATTGTAAACAACAATATTGTTCTAGCATGAAATTTTAAACGCTACGTTTTTAAAACTATTGAAGGACTATTATTGAAAACTAGCGTTCGAGAAAAATCTACATTTGAAATTTGAATTTGAAATTCTAGCGAATAACGTTCTATACAACATAAGGTAGATATTATGTGAACTGTTCGCCAATTACTGTGAATTACTTGGTATCCGCGAGACGAGCTTGAGCGGTCGCAGCACTCTGAAGGAGCGCAGCATTCGCAGGTCAACATCCACGTTGTATTCGGCGAATATCGTCATCGACCTAGTTTTTGTCATCGGATATACAATAACATTCAACAAAATCCGTTTTCTCACACCTACATCTATCACCAATTGGGCCGAATTGGTCTTTATCTTTGTGAAGCGATTTTTTTAATTTGTTTTGGAATGAACTACAATTTTCTCGTACTTCAAACGTGGTGGCAATTGTTTTACTCAAAAACATTAATTATAAAAAGTTTGTTGTGTAAAAAACCAATATTATCTAGAAAACCGCCACAAAGTTTGAAAAATCATTTCTAATATTAAGCATTAGCAAAAAATTCAAAAACAACTTACCCAGTTACAACAACGAAAAAATCCATGATGTTCCAAACGTTCCTAAGATACGATCCCCTGTGTAAAACAAAACCTAAGGCTAATATTTTCAACGAGGCTTCTACACAAAATATTCCTAAAAAGTACGCCTCGGTCGCTTCCTGTAACAAAGGAAATAAATTGATTCAAAAGTTGTTCAAAAAGAGTTCTAGATCAAAACAGAATACAGATTAATTCATGAAAAACGCCCAGAATTAGTGAACTAAGTGTCGTACCTATTTCATCATGATAATGTCAAATAAGCTGGCAAAATCTTTTGCCAACGTAATGTTAATTTAAAATTTTTTAAATACCTGAATAAGAGTATTATTTATTAGCCTATTTTACAATTTTGTGATATGAAATATATATGTACACTTCACATTAATTTAAATTAAAAAAATACATGAATAGACTGCTTTGACGAATGGCAGATTACACTTGCCACCGTAAAAAAGGTTTAACCGACTTCAAAGAAAGGAGGGTCTTAATTCGACTATTTTTTGTATCGCGCTGTGTATACACACAACGCGGTTACTCCGACAATTGTGACTAGATTTGGATGATTCTTTTTTTGTTGAAAATGGGGTACCTCAGTAGAATGGGACCATTCAAATTTGTAGAAAATATTCCACCTTTAGGTGGCAAATTAGGGGATCAATCCGATTTATTGGATTTCATTCACTTTCCGTTAACCGATTTCAATAAAATTTGGTAAATAGATCTAATTTCACCAACTTTTGAGGTTCAAAATTCAAAAAATTATAACTTTTAAAAAAGTTATTATTTTTAACAATTTTTAATAGTGCAGTGACTATTATTAATATAAATAGAATTGCACTCAATATTTGCCTAATTATGAAATAAGCTAAGTAATGTAAAGAATGTATTTACCAGATTCTGTGCTAAGATGGTCTTGTCGCCGTTGGGCAAATGCTCCTCCAGCGCCAGCACCACGCAGTTGGCGATGATGGTAAGCAGCACCGCGTACTCGAAGGGCGGCCACTCGATGATAAACTTTGTATACCTGAAATTCACAACAGTTGCGTTTCAATTTTGTATATTATATAGTTTTACTAATACATATACATTTACTCATGCTTATTATCATTAGTTGCCTCCGTGGCCGAACGTTTACCATGCCGAACTGCCACACAGAGGTCACAGGTTTGATTCCTGAGCCAGGAGAAATATTTGAACGGCCTACATTTATTTATCTCGTGAGTTTGGATATAATTTGTGGTCGTCTTTGAATGTGTGTTAATTGTATACTATTAAACTGAAAATTACATGTCACATTGATAAATTCACCAATATTTCCATTAGAAAAATACAGATTTCTCAGAAAAACAGCACTATATGAACCGCGTATTACTTTGTTCGTTTGTTCGTTAACATACAATTCTTTTCTCATTATAATAAATTGCTTCCTTTCTACAATACTTCATGCTCAGTCTGCAAGCTCATCGAAGCACATAATAAGATTGAAAATGAACGCTTATGCTCAAGTAGGTAATTATTCCATCGCAACTCAATTTAGTGCATCTCTCGCTTCGAGTTTATTGAATTACAAACGACTATTATCTACCAATTTGAAACACATATGATGTGATAAATTCATGGAGTAGACATTAACTTAATAGAAAATTGCCTCAACTAAGACACTTGTGACGATGCTCGGACCTCCTTCATCGTCATCCCACCTTTTTATCACACATTTTACTGATTCTTGGCTTGTTTTTAAAATTTTTAATTAAAAAAAAAATCTTTTTCTTCCACTATTCTTACGTTGGTTCGTTCGATCCGTCATTACTCCCATCAAAATTCTCGAAGCGAGAAGATGTGCTTATTAATCATCATGTAAAGCTCAACTTCACGTAATTTAACTGTTTTTAAAGCATTGGATATACAGGACAGCACTGCCACACTGAGGGTAAGTACCTTAAATACTGTACATAGAAAAATTTATTGAAGGAAGACTTCATTTTGATTTTAAAAACAATTCGAACTACATTCAAAGATTTTTTAATTATCGCCTATCTGAATCGGGAATCGAAACCGCCAAATGTGAAAAAAACATCTGTAATTTTACTTTACTGATCGAAAGCCTCAATCATAAGGATTGTTTTCTCGTAACTAAAATAGTATCTTAAAGAAAAGGAAGACCATGGAATTTCTTGTTTTTCGCATTTGGCGTGCAACCTTTGAATGCAGTTCGAATTGTTTTTAAAATCAAAATGAAGTGTTCTCTCAGTAAAATTTTCTATTTCAGGTACTTTCCTTCAGTGTGGCATAGTCACGGAACGCCCTGTATTTACGTATAAATATTTCCATTCCCTTTTCTTTCCCTTTCATTTTCTACTTCTTGTAAATTTATGTGGACCGAGCCCTTCTTTTAGTTTCACTAAGGTTAAGCCACACACTGTCTAATAAATAAACATATTCAAGTACATATTTAGTAGTGATTAGACATGTCATACATACTGAATGGATCAGAATGTTGGGCGATGAAAAGGAAAAAAAAAATCGAAATGTGCATGCAGCGGAAATGCGCATGTTGAGAAGATTGCGTGTAGTGACGAGAAGGGATAAGATAAGGAATGAGTACATCAGGGGAAGTTTGAAAGCGGCGCCAGAGACGGAAAAGATGAGGAGTAATAGGTTAGCGTTGGTATGGACATATAATGCGGAGGGAAGAATGTCATGTGACGAGAAGAGTTTAAGGTATGAATGTAGATGAATATAAGGGGAAAGGAAGGCCAAAGAAAAGATGGATGGATTGTGTTAAAGATGACATGGGTAAGAAAGGTGTGAGTATAGATGACGGCTGATAGGGGGAAGTGGAAGAAAAGTAAGTCATGTTGTGCCGACTCTACCTAGCGTGGGATAAGGACAGGAAGAAGATGTACATATTTCGTAGGAGTAGAGCTCCTTGTGAAAGAGTGCGTCCAGGGAAGTACTGCAAATTTATCTATTTCTGCCGCGAAACGTAAAAAGTCACACAGAAATCACATACGAGGTAATCACCCTAAGACGACGATAATAGATTGTTGCAAACGTAGTTTACTTGACAATATAAAAGTCTAATAAGAATTCACAAATTCCGTCCAATATCGAATGTTTTGTGGATATGACATTTACAAACGTTGGTAAGTAACATCTCTTTGAAGACATGGTATGGTAATGCGGTGCACTTGTTAATATCCTTCTGTGTCGTCCCATATACATAAATTGCATAAATTAGACAACGTTGTGGCATTGTTCCGTGATGTCACGGAATTATAATTCAATGCGCTTTTTTTAAAAATTGACAGTTAAAGATTTATGGCATATCTTTTGGTTTAAAATTACCAAAAGCCAAAACTTCCGTATTTCAGTTTTATCGAATTTGACGGTTGCATTGTTACCAGTTTGTTATACTTGTATAATTTAAATGTGTTTTTAAACATTATACAGGGTGTTAGCACCCTTATAGGCTAATTACTTACCTCCCCATAATCATTTTTAGAGACAACTGGAATCGAAAACGAATTAAGAAAATAAGTTAATCACTAAACACAGTAATAACAGTAGCACAAAGTGATTTAAACCTTTTAACTATCACTGGCCACTTTAAGTTTGGACAGAATTCGTTTTCTTTTTGTACGGGAAAGTAAAATAAAAAATAAATAAAAAATAAAAAAGTAAATTCTTAAATGACATAAATGGTATTTGTGATATTAATTGAGCCATCTGATTCAAATAGACCACTTTAAACCAACATACCTAATTTGTTAACACTGTATAATATGTATTTATTGCCATAATATTATAATTTCGCAATTATATATTAAAAATATACCTTAGACATTAAATCTAAGGTTCAGTTCAAGTTACGCAGACATGATATATTTGAATAATTTGACTTGAAGATATGTAAATGTCGGTAATCGAACATGGTTATCGTGCTTAATTAATTAATTAATAATTTACCTTAGCTGTTTACCATTATGATCATCATTTCAATCAGCCAAAAGACGTCCATTGTTGAACATAGGCCTCCCTCAAAGAATGTCACAACGACCTGTCCTGCACCGCTTGCATCCAGCAGATACCCGCAGTCTTCACCAGATCATCAGTCCACCTTGTGGGTGATCTGCCCACACTGGTCTTCCGGTATGCGGTGGCCACTCGAGAACTCTTCAGCCCCATCGACCATCTGTTCTGCGAGCAATGTGCTCTGCCCATTGCCACTTAAGTTTTGCAATTCTTAGGGCTTTGTCGGTAACTCTGGTTCCCTTGCGGATATCCTCAATACTGATTCGATCTCACAACGAAACTCCGAGCATAGCCCTTTCCATTGCCCTTTGAGTGATCTTGAGCCTTCATATGAGGCCCACAGTGAGCAGCCACGTCTCAATGCCGTAAATCATCACTGGCAACACACACTAGTCGAAGACTTTTGCCTTGAGACACTGTGATATTTTGGACAAGAAGATATGGCGTACTTTATTAAAAACGCTGCCCAGCCGAGTCGTATTTGACGATTGATCTCTTTTTTCGAAGTTGGACCTACCTAACAGGATAATTTATCCCAGGTATCGTCAAATAAAAAAAGGTAATCGTCAACAACTTCGAGTGTAAACATCAAGTGACGGGACGAACAAGTCGTGCACCTGATGTTAAGCTACACGCCTGTCCATAACAGTTACAGTGTCACTGAGAGCTTTACATTGCAAAGATCTGAGGGGCACTACCACTGCGCCCATCACTATAAGACATAAGTTGACAAGTCCCCATGTGCATGTAATTTCACCAGCACCCTTCAAAACCGGAACACAGTAATGCTGAGATTACTGCTAGGCGGCAGAAATAGGTAAGGTGGCAGTGTTACCATGGACGAACTCTTTCACAAGGAGCTCTACTACTACTTGTTGTGACCACGCCCGCATATGTTTTTGAAGTATTAAATCTCTCCGCTAAGGAGAGGGTAGAGGCCATAGAGACCATGCTGCCCCAATGCAGGTTAAAAACAAGACACACTTTCACTGGTATTGCAAAGTATGCGGGGTACACCTAGTATACAATGATATAATATACCAATTTCCTGCTTACCATGTGTGTGAAATAAGTTTTAACAAACACATAAGAAAGCCCAGCACCTGTTCCAAAATGCACAGGGCCAAACAAGGTGCCACTTAAATATGTATGCAGAGAGCAATAGTTAAGCTTCCCGCAAATGAGTCCGGGAGAATTCGCTTGAGTTACTCAACATTGACGGAAAAATATTACTGCATACGAACGTAAATCTTATTCCATTTGTACAAAGTCTGTTTTCGAATCTTAGGATAATCGAAATGTAGGAATAAATTAGAACTTTATGAGTTAATGATAGCATATTACAATAACATTAGATATGAAAGTACGGGTTGAGATTTTTCCACAAAGCCAAAATTACTTTTTTGCAGTTAGTGTAACTTCGTACGACGTAATCAAAGTAGAATATGGTTACTGTATCTATCTGTATGCAGATCGTAGAATTTGCCAGTTATAATCCTGTTTTATAAACAAATCAAAATAGTATGGACACTAGAGATGAGAAGAGAACAATTGGATTGCCTGCAATTTGCTGTCGGTCTTTAGCATTTTCAGGCATAATAGGTGAAGCATATAATATCGCTTAAAACATTTCATATATCCAAAATATTCCTTAGGTTCTTTATTAAACTATGATTTTAAGCGAAAAATTATTGTAAAAGTTTGGAAAGTTCGATTGCATGCTTAGACTGTAGACCTTTTTTTTAGAAATAGAAAAAATGTAAACTAAGAAGTAGTGAACATAAACTTTTCTTCAGTCAACAAATTGCAGTAAAGGAACATTTCATGAGAATTGATGAAAAATGATAATATTAATACATATTATTGTCATATATAATTATTTTATAAAAAGTTTCCGTTTAGTATTTATAACCTCTGTCTCTGTAAGTTTTTTTACATTGCAATTTTTTACAATAAAAAAGTAGGTATTTAAAGATGGAAAGTTTTCACTAAATTTTTAGTGTTTACGAGTAAAACAAATGCGATAATCACAAAATTTTGTAAACATGTTTGAGAATTTCGTTTCACGGTATTTATTAAATTGCTTACAAAATAACAGAATGAAATGGCGCTTGATAAAAGAACTAAAATTTCCTTTTGTCGAATGCTAAAAAAGAACGAAGTATAATAGGTTAGCTTAATGTTGACGGTACTTACTTCCGTACAGGATTTTCTTCGGCGAATATAAAGAGCGAGTTCGGCCCCGGAGTAGCGGGCTGGTGCGCGCCGCCCATGGTATCAGCTGGCGCCCCGCGAGCCTGCGCGCCCGCCGCCTCCTGCGCTGCCGCCAACCTGAAATACCAGAGAAACCGTAATTTAGTAAATAATAAGGCCACATCTGCAAAACCACAACTTTTCAGGACAGAGGCTTAAACATTCTATGAACGAAATTAATCGTTAATTTTTTTATACTTAAGTAGAAGATGTATCAAAAATTTCACAATACAGTATTTGTTTTATGTAGTTCGTACTATTTCAGTGACTTTCATGTGATAAAAACACTTTTGACGTATGATCACATGTGGCTTTATCATGAGAACGATATGTAGTAACTACTCTTTGTTACATGCAGCACCGCAATTTAAATTTGATATATTCTACAGGATATATCACGGAGAGTATGCGATGGAATTGCACGACTACACAAAAAAATTCAATAATACATTTGATCAAAAAGCGACATCTGCGTTAGTTGAGGCATCTCTCAAGATACCGGCTGCGGTGAGAAGGTTTTTGAAAAATCTCTCATTAGATATCACTAGCGGTAACGAATGCTGAAAGCCAGTACAAAGATTTATAAGAAAAACATATAGGAGAATTTCGACAGATTGGTAAATTGACCTGTGGCTCAGTTGGCAAGAGCAATGCTGCGGTGCAGCATGCTTGTGGGTTCAAGTCTCACCAGGTCGAAGAAATTTTTCTGTGTTCGATCTTTGTATTAATAACCATTAAGTATTATAATTATTTTTATATTTATTATTTTTATATGTATTATATTTGATTTTTTAAATCCATATTTCCGAAGGTTTAAACAGTGTGGAACAAATAACGATACCTGATGTTTAACTCTACATGGTGCATGGGCATTACCAAGTGCCCTGTTTTAAGAGGCGAAATACCCGACGTTCCGATTACAGACACACGGACCTTGTGAGCTTCATATCAGGTGACGGGCTCAGTGGCAGTGTCCCTCAGTTCTTTGCGATTTAAATCTCTAAACGGCAATACAACTGTTATGGGTAGACGTATTACTTACCAACAGACACATGTTATTCGTCCGTGATCGATATCATACACATACGTAATACTGCACATACGACGACGAGACGTGGACGCTCACACAGAAGGCTGTGTACAGAATGAGAGTCGCACAAAGATCCATGGAGGGAGTCATGCTCGGCGTCAAACTTCTAGACCGAGTTCCGAATTCCGAAATCCGTAGACTAACTAAGGTCCACGAGATAGGAGATCGAATAACGCGTTTAAAGTGGAGTTGGGCGAGATTTGTTGCTAGACGTGGTGAACACAGGTGGAGTAAGGCCATAACCGAATGGTGCCCGAGAAATGGATATAGAAACGTGAGACGTCCTATAGCGCGATGGGTGTACGACATTGTCAAAGTTGCCGGCAGTAGATGGGTGAGATTAGCACAGGATCGTGGTGGATGGCATAAACTACGGGAGGACTATACCCAGCGGTGTGCGAAGACGGGCTATGGATGATGATACATAAGTTCTGATGTAAAGAAAATAGCTGAAAATTAACAATATTGTTTACACTGTACAACAATATTTTAGGAAGTTGCATAGAAGCTCAGCGTTACACATATTATCGTAGTAGAAAGGAACACCCACATCCTCGGGATAGCACGACTTAAGTACGATAATGACCCATATCGCGCGAAGCAGGAAGGCTGATACAGTATATGACGATGTACGCCGTCATAGCACCCGTATATTTCTTTTTACATAGGGATGTAAACAGACCCTATGAATATGATATTTTGAAGAAGTTCTACACGGAGGATAAACATTTTATGTAACTATGTTCTTATAACAAACATTGAAACAAATAATACTTGAAGAATAACAACTATCGACTACCGTGTAAAGAACGATGTCATTATATTGCAGTGAAAAAAACAAACAAAATGAAAATAGTCTTTGTAATAATCGGACGTAGTTGTGTAAAACTGATCCAAACCATTAATCACCTCTTTAAAATACATTTATGTACATTTTTGCTAAATAAAAAAAAACAGGTTTTCCTTGTCTTTTTCTGTTTCGTATTTATTGTATCACCGAGTGACGGTACGAACAAGTCATTACAATGTGCCTGGTAATAAGCGACACGCCTGTCCATAGCGGTTGCAGTAACGCTCAGAACTTTAAATAGCAAAGATCTGAGGGGCACTGCACTGCACCCATCACTCTGAGACATAAGTTGACAAGTCACATGTGCCTGTAATTTCACCAGCACCCTTACCCTTCAAAATCGTAACCCAGTAATGTTCACATTTCTGCATGAGGGGAGCAATAGAAAAGGTGGCATTACGTCTCAGGACGTGCTCTTTCACAAGGAGCTCAATTGCTACTTAAAAACTTTTTTCAGCGCATATTGTTATACAAAACTAAAATAAACCTTTGGTGGCTTTAAAATAATTTTTGTTAAAAAAACTTTCTTTCGAATTCCAGCCCAATTAATAACAGTTGTCATGAGTTAGCTTACAACATTTTACAAAGAATTGGGTGTAATTTTATCAACGCTAAATGATTATGTGAAATGATCAAATGTGAACCGATAGCACGTCAAAAACATTGAATTCATTCGGAGCCAATGCTCACGGCGTGAAGTAATAAACATAAATGTGTTTTATCCATGCAAGGGAAAGTGAAAGCTC
This sequence comes from Hyposmocoma kahamanoa, assembly GCF_003589595.1. Classification (NCBI taxonomy): domain Eukaryota; kingdom Metazoa; phylum Arthropoda; class Insecta; order Lepidoptera; family Cosmopterigidae; genus Hyposmocoma; species Hyposmocoma kahamanoa. The sequence continues at coordinate 6,598,088 of NW_020653945.1, forward strand.
AGGCGGGGGAACACCATCAATTTAACCTTAATGCCGCCACAAAATACGTAAAACTATTAGTGTTAGGTTCTTCCAGTTTGTGGCTTGGTAGTCTTTTTATTCTAAAACAAGCTTTAGTCATTGTAGAAAACGAACGTGGTTTTTCCGGAATCAAAACTGGTGTTCTTTACAAGGCAACCTAATACTAGCTGGTGCCCGCGACTTATTTTGCTTAGAATAAGTACTTCCACTAGCCTATTGCACTGTATAAATTTTCAGCGTTTTATTGGTTGTCCATCTATACCTAGTTTCATCTCCTATTTCAACCTCTCAGGATTTATTTTTGTGACAAAAAGTAGCCTATTACCAAATCTGTACCAAAATTAGTCAATATTGGTTCAGCGGTTTAGATGTAAAAACGTAACAAAGTTACTTTCGCATTTATAATATTAGTTTGGATTGACCTTCAAGGATCAATTTACATTGGCGCGGACCTTAATGGGAGCGAATTTTTATAACCATAGCATAATATACTTTTTGTCAGTTGTGTAACGTACAAACTAGATACGAGCTAAAAAAAAGATAGGTCGCGTTCCTTCCGGAAAATTTTCGCGTAGTGTCGGGAATTCCCGTAATTACCGTACCTAGGTTGTGGCGACCTTTGGGGGAAGAGACGTCTTTCGGTTGAAATGATGAATTCGTTTGTAAGTTTGGCAATTCACATAAAGTTCATTATGCTATGTACAATTTCGTCACAAACAATCGCTTTCATTTGTATATTTACGTATTTATTGCAGCTAGAATATTTATAATTGTCTTGGTTTCGTTACTTAGAAATATTTAAATAATTTAAATAAGTATAAATAAAATGCTTGTTTACTTATTGGAAAAGGTTAAGGTTGTTTCTATAAAACGGCAATTAATCGATGCGGTTCAATATTTTCTTGAAGAGGGTTAAAAATAGCCAATAACTGAGTCAGGTTAATATGTACAACGAGTTAGCGATACCGGTATAGGTACTTAGATTGAATTGTCATTCAAAATGTGGGTCAGTGCCTTGGTATCACGTGACCGACTAGGGTAAGGCTGGCACATTCGCAAGTTGCATATAAACTACAGAATAGCTGTTAATGATTTATAAAGACTATATAAATCCAGGAATATTTAATAAACGTAACAGCGACAACTTACGTTTTACGAAATTTAATCATTAATTTATTAGACGTATAAAGTAATAAAATATATACTTTAGTGATAGCAAAGTTTATAACATCTTTATAACACGAATGTAAATATTTTATTAGAGATTCAAAATGAAGAAATAATATCTAAAATTAAATACAGTTGGCTAACCGGACAAATGATAGGCTGGTGTTATTTAGGTTCTGTTTTTCCAGTGATACGGTTTCTACTAAACATCTGTTAAAAGTTTGACTATTTCTACTATCTAAAAAACATTGTCTATGCTACCAGTTTGAGTCTCGAAATGACACAATTATATAGCGTCAGTCTTTCATGACATGAAATAAACTACATAAGAACGACGCTTGTCGATTTTTCCATCAAAACAAGGAACGTTACTAATATATGAGCTGACTGTAGGAGAGACGATAAAACACAAAAAAAGAATAAAGAAGTGACTGTATGGTTAAACCTTTGCCTATCCAAATAAACGGGTGGAAATTTATTAAAAAAAATTACGCAGTCAGGTTGCGGTAGAGAAAGACGAGAAGTGAACAGCTAAAAATTTTCAACATGAAATAATAACTTTACTACCGCTCCACTATCACAAAAGTGAGGCTCATCTCAAGATGAAATTTTATTACATAACCCCAATTCCGCACGGCTCATAAAAACTCCCATGGAAAATCCCTAGTGGATAAATGTGGGACAAATGCATGGGAAAAAACCTCTAACCCAGTTGCGATGACATAACGTAATGGAGCAGCTACGGTACGAGTGTAACGAAGGTTCGTTATACAAGCGAGCATGTTGATTAGGAAAACAATTACACTTTATTATGTAGAGAGTATTTGGAAAGTTATGTTTATATAGTGGTGTTAATTAAGATTTAATGAACGGTTACGTAGGCCAGTCCTACGAGAAATATGGATATCAATTAAATTTCAACAATAGTAAAGGCTTCTTGGATTTAAAAAAAAATCGGTATTTGGGTAAATACATAATCTATAAGCAGACAAGTTCGAATAGTATACTTCGAGTTCTTGGGGTACATATTGGTGATGAAACTATTTATTCAGATTTAAATCGCGTATATTTGTTTTCTCAAACAAATTTTGCATCGGTTACGTCTAACTACGATTAGGTCCGAAAAAATAATTTCCTTTTAAATATATTTATTTCATAAATAAGTAAATTATAACTATATTATAACGCAAACAGTCATAGCCCCGCGACATGGACACACACATAGACAACCACAAATTAAACCCAAGCTCACGAGAGAAATAGATAAATAAATAGTAGGCTGTACAATCTTTCTATATAATCTCAAAATATAATCTTTATTTAATTAAACGATAAAGCCAGAGGACAGTCTGAGATGATGAGTGGCGTGTCTTTAAACACGGTTCTGGCAGAATACCAGTGTCGTGAGAAACTGCGGCATTTATGCGCCTTTTCACTGCCATGATTTCCAAAACTATTTACTGTAATTAGTTATATGTGTAGTTATACGTTCCTTTTGTTATAAAAATTTGTTATTTTATGTTGTTCAATATAATAATAATTGGTTTAGGATTCTATGTAAATATGCTGTCATGGAAGTGAATAAAGTTTTTATCTACCTATCTACAAGTATTTCTCCCGGCCCGGGAGTCAAACTCGGGACCTCTGCGTGGTAGTCGAGCATGCTAACCGTTATGCTTCAAGTCGTCAAATGAAAAAAAAACAGATTCCCCTGTAAAAAACGAGAACGTGACTGTAAAAATCTGTAAAAAACGTGCATTTATTCACTATTTAATGCATTACTCTATTCAAATAAAATATTGTTAGAACAAAATGTTTGTCAACCCTATTTGAAAACGAGGGGGAGTGAAACCGGTGCATTAGATTAATTAAATACTGAGTTTGGGACCGATAGTCTGCGTGTTTGTGTATAAAGGTACGGTATGCGCCCCACGGGACTCGGTTAGGCCGAATCGAAAACATTATCCTTAATACTTTACGGTCTGCAGGCAGGTTTTAGCCTTTCAAAGCGAGTTTGTGATAAATTTTATTGGCATTAGTGATATTTTAATCATTCTACGTACAATCAAGGAAACATTATGCTTGAAGCTTTGGACTTTGGACCGTTGTCTTCACGGCATAGTGTTGAATTTTAATCTTAAGTGTGTATCAACTTCAAATGGCTTTGATTGATTCCGCATAACAGTGTGTTGAATCAATCACTTGAAAATATATATTGGTGATATACACCGATTACTATTTACATTATTTGCTTTACATTTTATACTTTTACTTTATATATATATATAATAATGTATATATATATATATATAGTATTTAGAATTAGGTATTTATGCTCAGTCAGGGCCATTTCAGCATAAACTGCAGTCATAGATACATTAAAATCACGGAAGACTTATGTGGTCTGTGATTAAAATTTTACCAGTTCGTATTTGTTTGTTTTTCTCACAGTAAGGTAAATGTCCCAGTGGTTGACGCTTTTAGAGGGAAAATCACGTATTTTGCCAAAAAGTACTTAATTATCAGTCATACTGACTACCTACGTATGTTAACATATTAAACGGTTTGTCATTTATCTTCCAGGAACCATAAAATTTAAAATAATCATAGGCATTATTAATATATTCCAGTTTTCTGCTACCTCTAAAATTGTACCAGTGTATGATAGCCAAAATTTCTAATGTGATCTATAGTTGAGTATGGCACAGTGCGATCGGAGTACCAGTATTTGACAGGACGTTATGTTAAGATTTCATAGTTATTTAAACGCATTAATCACTTGATAACAATAAATTTAATAAATAAGAAAAACCATAATCAATCGAGATGCTTTTATTAAAATTAATAAATATTTACTTATCTTTGTAGTCAAGGTAAGTAAGTGCGTGGAAAAACCACATAAAATAGAAATATAAAATAGAAAATACACGGATGTAATACTGTATAGTTATATTAAAGGAGCCAAAACAATGCGTACTTCATCTACAATCTCATCTGTGCAAAATTTCAAATAAAAATGAGTTACTAAAACGTTGATATAAATTTAATGAAATTTTAAGTTAGTAAAATTTTATACAGTAAAATCCCATATTTTCTCGCAGCTGCTGCAATAGGCATTCATCTTGATATTTCGTCTACCGCCTTCAATACGTCATCATCAGAATAAGGCGACAGTCTTAGTGGCATTTTTTCATTGAACAATACCCGTAACCAATATTTCACACTAGTTACGCCCTAGTGTTTGACACCTCAATATACAACTGTCAGTTATTGGGTCCCCATAGTAAAACAGTCTTTGACACCCATGTCAAACACTGCTCAAACTACCCATAGAAACTTGTCACTAACAGAGTAATCCAAACTTATATTCTCCGTCCTTACCAAATGGTCGAAATTAAGTTTTAAAAAATATTCATATATACGAGTGCTTGACATGAGTGTCAACTACTAGTAAACATTTTTTCATTGTTTAACATGCCTCTAAAATAAAATATAAACGACATACATCAACAAATACACACAAAATTAATTGTTTTTACTGTTATCTTATGGTTTCAATAAACACTTACCGGTAATTAATAATATTCCGCCTGATAAATTCACTTGAACTACTCAAAGTCTTAACGATTTCTATAACAAGAGCGACGCACTCCGATCACCTGCTCGCAAAGACTTTCGCCATCTTTAAAAATTATTGAGTGAATCGATGAAAGCTTTGAAATTAAATTCATGCATGTCGTTACTAGTACATTTAACACGGTTTTGGAGTAATAACAATAATTGTTTTCTTATTTTGTGAAAAAAAATGCAAAAGTGTCATATATTGGACAGTGTCAACCACTGGGACATTTACCTTATTTGTTTTTCTCGCAGTATGTGTTTTATATAAATGTGTATACAATTAATAATGAATGTTCTATGTGCTTTTATGTTATACTTTGTGGAGTGATTGTAGATGTTTTGTATCTGTTTGTATTTGTGCTGAATAAATGTGTTATCTATCTATCTACTATACTGTGTCAAAATACGATTCTTAAAAATTTTCACGATAGAAAAAAAAACACAAATTTACCTCGAAATTTTAAAAGAAAACCGTTATATTAAATAGGTACTTTACACATACCAATGATTTTTATGAACTAAGTAGAACACGTATTACATAGTATACGATATACATTTTTCAAAGGGGCATTGATTTCGTTTGTAAAAAAATTAATTCTGAAATAAAGCTAGTCTCCCTGCCCCTCGACACAAGCAAAATGAACCGTATTAGTACGGGCAACATTTTAATTTGAGCTGAGGTAGGACGGACTCTTAAGTATCAAATGAAGTTCTCTTGACCCTGCGATTGCGTTATGTCGCTCCGTGTACTATGAGTATATTGCATGTCATAGAAGTAGAATATCGTAGGCCAACGTTGTTGATACCTGAGGCCTGTTACCGATGAAAGTGTACGGATGTCAAATGAATTGAAAACGTTGCTCTGCTGTCAGGTACAACCGACTTCAAAAAAAGGAGGAAGACGGCATTGTTTTTTGTATGTATGTTACGCAATTACTCTCATTTGTAAACCGATTTGATGATTCTTTTTTGTTTTAAGCTGTTTTAAATTTAGTTAAATTTGAAGAAAATATTCCACCTATAAGGGTGGCAAACTAAGAGATGTTTCACGCATTTTCCGGTAACCGATTTCAAATAGAACTTGGTAAATAGGTGTAATTCCACGAACTGTTGAGGTCGTTTTTTTAGTACGGAAATTATTATTAATATTAAGTAATACTGCTTTCAAAGACTTCTAGAAAGTCGCGTGCATCATCTTAGATCACAACCATGATAATGTATTTATGGGTCTTTGTAACCTGAATACAAATAAATAAATAAAATATATTGAGTTCTTAGGTTTTCGCGATTGTTACACATAGGAAATAAAACTATTTTTTTTTATTGACACTCAACCGTGACCATGGGACATGTAAAGGGCCCAAAACGTCGGTTTGTTTGAAAAAAACAAATATACGCGATTTAAATCCGGAAAAATAGTTTCATTTCCTATAAAAAAAAAATTATATATACTTAGAAGTCTATTATGGTTGTGATATCTGTCTACACCGATGGAAAAATAAACAAAGCGTATGCATTTATATTGTTATCGGAGATCGGAATAATAATAACATGCAAGATAAGCACATCAATTACCTGATATCAAACTAGGGAATTCCCTGTACTATGAGTACCACAGTCATTGAAATTCATTTCGGGGCACTAATCGGAATACCCAGCTCAGAAAAATTTAGAAAAGCTTTTTCCCAAATTCGTCTTACCGCGACTCGAACCCGGGACACCGAGCATCCGCAGTACAAACCGTTCGGCCACCGAGGTCGTCATAATAGGCATATTATATTTACCTAAATATCACCTAATACTCATAGAATATCCAATACAATAAAATAACAAAACCTTTCTTCTAAATATACTTCTGTAGTAAAATATGGTAGTTACATATTTAATTTAGTTCTCTAAATTAAACCTAATAATTCAGGAAGTTCGGAGGACGAAAAGAATCTACTTATACAGAGTAGATAGATAACTTCGTAGAAAGTTTAATTAAATATATTCGGTCTTTTCCTATCTCTGATTATTACATAAAAATATATAATAAATTACAAGAAAAAAATACAAGGTTAAATTCGACCATGAGCATTTCTAGAAAGATCAGGTAATCGCATGAAATTTTAACACATTTCTTAACGCGGGCCGGCGCGGCGGTAGGCTCGTCGCTTTGCACAATACAAAGGAACGAGCCTTGTGCGTGAGGTGGGAGGAGGAGGCGATTAGGGATGTGGACGTGATATGTGAAACGAAAGTTCAGGTTTTGATTTAATAAATATGTGCTGTGAGTTGAACCCCTTTTTATTAACAGTTTTTATTACTTGATGCGTTCATACGTTGAACTCTTTTCTAGGAAAAACTAAACATTTATATTTTGTGTATTTTAACAACATTGTATTAGTTTATGTGGAACAGTTTAGTTATAGAAACATACTTTATCGTTTTACAACATAAAATACATACATACTATCATCTACTATCACCAGTAGGATAGGGGGGATGAAAACAGGCGTAAACGTTGCCATAGGACGACCCCGGACAAACCTCTGTCTCCATCTTTATTTGCACCTTTATATTAATATTTCTCAATATTTTCTAGTGACATCAATGTGAACAATGTAGTGAATGTAGGGCGAAGACAGTTTAAAGGCGTTGATATATTTGACAGATTTAAAATGAAATGAAAAATATTGTCCTTCTTTTACTGATAACAAAAGTGATAGACGCACTGAACCAAAATCAAGTTTTGTTTTCGTTTACTCGATAACTGCATTACAGTAACTCAATGTAAGCGTTACACTAAATTCGCAACAAATAACTTGTTTTATTCACTTGTTGTTTAAAACGTTAAGGTATTATAATATTTAAACGTTTTAAATATAGTATTATAATATTTTAATTTTAAAACAACAAGTGAACAAAACAAATTATTTGTTGCGAATTCAGTATATTAAGTATTATAGAGCGTTTATTTGAGTAAATGGAAACAAAACTTGATTTGGGTTCAGTGCGTCTATCAGTTTTGTTATTAGTAAAAGTAATTTTAGTTTCACAGAAGTTGTAAAATTGATAACAATACCTTCAAAGTATTCACCCTACATGGATGTACTCACGTCACTAGATAATTATCTAAGCAGCTGTTCGATCTAGTACGATACTAGTAACGTAAGCGACAAATGCACTGACCTTAAAATAAGGTTAGTTTGTGTTTGCTCGTACCGACGTCAATTTGTATTCGCAGATATAAGCTACACTTCACTAGACGGCGGAGGGGCGAGTGTTTCGGGGCGAAAATGCGGGGCGGGGGGAGTGATAGGCCTTGGCGAAGGACACGGCGCATCTTGCCCTTCGCCCGCCTCATTAGCTAAAACACTCGAGTTATTGTCGACCGAATATGAGAATAGGGCTTTAGATACCTAAGGAAATGGCACGCGATATTTTTCGTATCGATATTGATAAAACCAGAGACGACTGGACTTTCGCAATCACAGTATCTTATATTTTGTGCTTGCTTCTCGTAGTAGATGTAGGCAAGAAATACAAGCTACTTAGAAAAATGTATAACAAAAACGAACAAAAAGATATTTGTTGTGATATATTTACGACGACGTAATAAGACTATTCTGCACTAAATAGTGAAGCCTAACTATTTTACACTGTACTTACGAATTTCCCATTGAATTATGCACATTGGAAGTTTCCAGGCCTTAAAATAATGTCACTAATTTTATACAGAACATTCACAAATTCCAGTTTAGTTACAATTTAATGAGATAATAAAAATAAAATGACACTTCTTTCCGTTTAACTTTATATAAAAATATATTTGTCTACCTGCAAATACATTACAAATGTAATTTTTTAAATGTTGGAATCATATGTGTTTTTTTTTAATAAAAAAGCACATTAAATTAAATACTGGGATTGGCAGACCAAATCACGTGAGGTATTCATTTATTTCGACTTAAATTATTCATCTTTCTCTGACATCATAAACAACACTTTGAATAAGTATAAAATGGGCATGGAATTTCATATGAAGCTAAGTATTTGTATTTTGTATTTGAAGGTAAGTAAAAAAAATTTTATAAAATGTGTATTTCATTTAATAGACGTCTCATGATTGTACCTAAACAAACGGACTATAGAGTAACTGGAGAGTGTGTGGATTGGTAATTTTCGTAAATCAAACCATCAGCAGCAACAAAATAGGATTTGGAGAGTAAGTCAGGAGTGGATATACTATAATTATCGAAAGCGACTGTGTTTATTATGTTATTATTTTTATTGATTTATCAAACACAAAGAAAAATTCCTTCGTTCTGACTAGACCAGAAATAGTGCCTGTTGTCATGCCGAGGTCACCGCTCTTTTCCAACTAATATGAGTGTTCATTTTTGTAACAATAATAATAACGAACTAGTGGAAAATTTCACAAAAAATACATGGAAATCGTATATTAGAAATCATAATAATCAAGAAATAAATATTACGCTTATTATATTTTATTTTTATATACTCTTTTCCCTCCATGAAATGATTAATAATAAAAACCTCCGATACGTAAGTTAAGATAGTTCTATCTATCTGTACAGACTGTCCTGATTGCAGCATATTATTTTAATGTCACCTGATCACCATAGTATACATAAGTTGAAGAAGATCGCACATGTGGAAATAAAATAAATATCATCTATTTTGCCCAGTATACATTATTTATTAGAAACAACGATATGTATATACGAACAGCTCAAGAATTTTAGCTAAAAATGACGAAATTAGCGGTAAATGAGTGTAAAAATACGTCAGACAAACATAAAATAGATACTAACATCATATTCCACAAGGAAGTAATGCGTTTCAACTTGTATTTTTACGTAAATATTCACTAAAACAGAAAATTAATTTAATTGCAAATAAGATACGAAAATATTGCAAATTAACGGATTTTTTCTCCCCATTTTGCTATTTTGTTTCAAAATAATTATATTACGTAATTTTTTGAGAATAGGCAATATCGCGACGGTTGCTGAATTTCTACAAATAAAAAGATCAAATTTTTACGGAATATATTTAGTATTTGCCTTCATTAGTTTCATGTGAAAATCATTATTCTTGGTCATCATACAGGACTCATTTTTTAAAAATTGTCTTGCCCAGACTCAAAAGTTCTTAACTAAACTTATTTTAGGGAACTAACACTGACTAAAAAAGTTATCGTCAGTTCTCCAAAGTTGTGTATAAATAACTTGCAGGTTCAGGTTCTTTATTATTATAAGGTACTTTTCATGTGTTTGTCCACAGATAATATCAGGCTTATAACTAAAGTCAGATTCGATAGTCGTACTTAAACTCGCTTTTAGGTTTTTGTTCATATATGAATGAAATAAAAATTAGGTAGTATTTATTAACTTAATGATGGGTTAAGCAAGAGACAATTTCCTCACTTGTGATGGAAATGTTTGTGTGTATTCGAGTGCGTGCCGACGAGGGTAAATACAAGTTGCTTACGTCTACATGAATTTTATTTTTGCCTCACTTCTGACAGTTGGTTTGATATGAAACTATCATTCTATGCGTTATATATGTATTAGATGCGGCGGCCGTTCCATACACATAGCGTGTTTCACAGATGTTCGGTGAAAACACAACACTTCAATATCATAGATTAATAGGCAACAGAGTGGTCTGACTACACAGTAGGGATATAGGATATAGTCTACAACACAGTAGGGATAATTAGAATAAAATAGTTACTATGGTTACCATCTATAAATTTAAAAAATTGAAAAAAACGCTGCGTGGGCAAGGAACGAACATAACATAATATCAATAATTTCAACAACTCGACTGTATCTTTTTTCTTTTACTTAATAATATGTTTTTCTTTTTAATAATATAATAATTTTAAATAGTTAGTGGAAGACCCTTCGGTCAAAGCAAAATGAAATGTATTTTGCAACTAATAGCGACTTTGCCAGGGGCTCTACGTTAATTCCCCAACTATGGATAAATGTCATTGGTAAACACTCAATATTATCTGCTTGTCTAGCTCATTCCCAATAGTTATAGATTGTCACGTCTGTCCACGGTACTATGGTACTGATACTCTTTGCTAAAATTCAACACTAAAACAAAACGCTCTCACTATTGATAGTGTTTTGTTTGGAACATGTAGTTGCTGTGAATGTTCTTGTCTAAAGCTTGTCTATAGATTGAAGTCGTTGATTATAAGATTTTTATTTGTATACCTAATACTAAAATCAAATAGAAATGGTACCTATTAAGTTGTCATAGTCAATTTAAATAATCATTTTATTCTATATGTAAAATAAATTTACACTTGAAAACGTAATTTTTAAACTACCGCTCGTTCACTGTTCTGTCTTCCCTGAGAAAGACAAGCAAAAAACTCTAGGGATTGCTCTTTTCAGATGAACTTTAATGAAATGTAGAAAACCGAACTAATGTAACATTAATATCATTCGAGCAGCAATGCTTAATTTTACTTCAAGTTGGCCTGTAGAATTTCATTTATATTTGAATAGAAAGGAGATTTTACTTACATTGGCGTATCTGCCACAATGAGCCACTTGGCCACTTTCCATTTTGCTATAGCTAGGCTCGACTTAAGTTATAGCCGGATCGCTACTTGCCAAGAGTTTGCCAAGTTATGTTTTTGGCTAATTGAATCAAATTATTTACAAGAACTTGTGGGTCAGTAGGACATTTATTTACTACGATATGTTTGTTGATCTGTGGGTTCCCAGTAACTTCTTTTGCGTGAAGTACAGTTACGACATGTCACTCTTTCTTGATATTTTAATTCAACCGTATGATTGCAATGAGACTGTCTAAAATAGAATAATTATATAGTAATCAAAAAATATAAGTATGTATCCATATATGGCACTCAAATTACCAGAAGGACACATCTGCAAAATGCTAATGTTTCTGAAGAGAGTTCGTCCAAGGAAGTACTGCCACCTTTGCTATTTCTGCCGCCAAACAGTAGCATTGCTGCGTTCCGGTTTTGAAGGGTACGGGTACTGGTGAAATTACAGGCACATGAGACTTGGCAACTTATATTTCACGGTGACGGACGCGGTGGGAGTGCCCCTCAGATCTTTGCGATTTGAAGCAACTGCAACTGTTGTGGAAAGACGTGTTGCTTTCCACCAGGCACACGACTTGTTCGTCCCATCAGTTGGTATTATAAAAAAAAATATGCGTAAATTGGAGACTTAAAAATTTTCATACATACATGATTTGTTTAATATAGTTAGCATTATTTTTATGACTTGGCTTTAAAAGCACTTTTGACGTATAATCACACGTGGTTTTATTATACCAAAGGTTTAACGGGTGCTGCTGCTGCTGTTAGGTATATATGTGATTTTCGATGAAATAGGTATGAAGTCTTTGCAAAACAACAAAGGTACAATACCAAAAAAAATGTTTTTAGTTTGACAAAGCAGTATAAAATCACGTTAATATTCACAAAAATTCATAAATGCAGTGTATCGTACGTAGAACAATCAATCTTTTGGCCAATTTCATGGTAAGTTCACTGAGCCGGGTTGATCGCCCACTGAACTTTACCGCACCTGCCGTACATGACCAGCAAACTTAAATTTGCTGTCGATAGCGCCACGCCAACGAAAATTTATACATAATCATACCACGACCAAAACTCTTGTTACAAATTTTTACAACTGCATATTTAAGTTAGTAATTACACGGGCGCCGTATTACTGATTGTTTATTTATACCTGAAAACCGATAGCCTGGTGTTACGTGTTTATGAGGGCTGCCGCTGTAAGTTGCTTCACGAATGTTTCAATTGTAGTGGTCAGTGTTCGCTATTCATTTACTAGATCTTCACAGAGAACAATCGAGAATAATTTTCAAAAGTATTTTTTTATGATAAATATACAAGCATATCGGAACGAAATGAGCGCTATACAATGTTATGTATTGACAGTATACTTTATTATAATAAAGTTTCTGATTTGATTATTATTGTTATTAATAGTGAGAGATTTTTTTTATAATATCAAGTGACAGAACGAGTGACGAGACAAGTGCGCCTTGTGGTAAGCAACACGCTTATCCATAATTCTTTCACTAAAGTACAGGTACTCATTTACTTAGTTTAGTCAAAACAATTACACTGTTAGAGTTCTAAGATTTAATTCTATAGTTCTATGAAGATTGAATACTGCCTTCTTTGTCAAAAACAACGCATTTGCATTTTTATAACTTTCGAAATATTGGCACCTATAGCTTTTTTTGTAAATGCAAAATGTCAATTACACTGATTTTACAAAAAAATCCGTTCATAGGAGGTTGTAGATCTCGCTTTGCTGATTCCATGTTAATAACTCAATTTCGCAAAAATGTCGTTTACGTTGTTTATGATAAGGATGGCAGTATGCTGATTCAGATTCAGTTTATACTGTTTATTTTTATACATATTATTATATCTTCCTTTACATTTGTTTTGCTTGTATTGGATTTCTTATAATGAAATATATTTATCTTTATCTTTGGACCAGAATTTATTGTAATTTGATTATTTCGACAAGAACCAATATATCACACTGCTATTAAAACAGTGTTATAACTCTAAATATGTGAAATTCAAGATTATATAATAGCCGAACGTAATATTTGGTTCTCTTCAAGTTAATAAGACCGTCGTTTGAGTATCGCAAGAAAAAATTAAAATATATCTATTCAACTCAAAATGAGACAATTTTTGTGAGCTACTTCTAGACAAAATAGAATACTCAAAAATACGAAATTATTTTCCCTTTTTATTTTTAAAAATAATTTTAATATTTCGCATGTAGGAAATTGTTTAGATGTCTGTAATAAATTTTTAACTATACATTAGTTTAACAATATTTCTCGGCAAGTGAGAGAGAGATTCGTTTTTCATCGATTCTGAAAAAACACTTTACTCTTTTCGACTTACACTTTTCGACTTAATATATTATTGTATTAACAGTACGATATATACTTACAATCAAAAAGCGAGTTTAAAAAGAAGCACGCGCGCAAAAAATGACCTATCACGGCACGACACTGATAAATTGCAGCAGAGTAAGTACCAACATCATAGGGTTTTCCCAACCGATGTCCCATTAACATAACGGCCGGATTGACCTCGAGGCCTACATCAATAAGCAAAAAATATTCCCTGGGTGTGTTCCAAGATCTGTGGAAGATGAGACGCGACGGCGCCTCGCTCGGCCGACAGGCGGGCGCCGGCAACCTAAATAGGGTATCCCACTGCGGTTCTGGAGACCTTCTACTTTGTCACATTCACTATGGCAACTGAGATAAAATATGGCAATGCGGAATTATCTGTAACTAGATTCGCTCTATTGCATAAACGTCCATTAACTTTAACGCTACATCAAGTGTCTTTGCTTGTGTTTTGCTTTGATAAAGCACAAGGCAGTATTATGGTTAATGGACGCATTAAATTTAAATGTCTTTTCTGGGACTAGCTGCAGAACTAAAATGACATTTTTGTGAATATACATAAATCGATATACAGCATGTTCCTAGTGACAAACTTTTTTTTTTCAGAATTTAAAATTGTGTTTTTGTATTTTCACGCAAACCACTGTTTCGACCTCTTTAAATGTCCCAAGGTCACGGTTGACTGAGATTTAACATGAGAACTGTAAAAAGATTGAAATGTTGATTGGTTTGAAAAAACAAGTAATCGCCTTACTTTCTCAAACTCGTATCTTAAAGCACAAAGTTAACGAAATGCAACAAATGGATTGTATATACAAACTTTGCAGGCTGATTTCACATCACATTTCCTTCATATTCACACACTACCTTTCATCTATTTTTAAAGTAATGCATTAAAATTAACACCCTTGAAAAAGAAATTTAAAATAAATAGAAAGATTTGCCATCTCCTGAATAATCACTCTTTATAAGATACGAGTTTGAGAAAGTAATACACAACGTAGATCAGAAAATGTTGTTTCATTTCTTAGGTGTAACAATCGCACAAAACTTAAAAACTCGACATCAGTGGCAACACGATTAAACTCATTAATAAAAAATTTTTAAAATGCTGCAATTTATTGTAGTTATTGCTGCAATCATCAAGCACGTGATAACAGACAGTCAGACAGAATAAGAATATATTATGTAAACTGTAGTAGTCAATACACGTCAAGTACGAATTTTCAAAAAAAAATAAAAAAATCTGAGTACAGATTACTAAAAAAACCGACCTCAAAAGTGGAATTACATCTATTTGCCAAGTTTTACTTAAATCGGTTACCGGAAAGTGCGCGAAACTGGATTCATCCCCTACTTTGCCACCCTTAGTGGTGGAATATTTTCTTCAAATTTAAATGGGACCAATACTGAGGTACCCTCTTTCCAACAAACAAAAACATCTAATTCAGTCCACAATTCAGCCGGAGTTATCGCGTAACATACATACGAAAAAAAGAATTGAACCTCCTTCTTTTTTTGAAGTGGTTAAAAACTAACATTGAAGTACACGCTACAAAATAAATTAAACCTTCGACACTCCAAAACAATTTTCATGTTAAGTGAAATCATTCTGTAAAAGTGACCTACGTACACGTTTCACCGTGCACGGTAAGAGTGGACCTAAATCTGTGAGATAAACGCGGCATACTTGTGTTGACTAGCTCAACAACCTAAATGAAGATAATTAAAAAATAATAATACTCGATTTTTATAGAAAACATCAGTATGAACAAGTAGTATTTGAATTAATATCTATCACCTCTGACCTACCGCCTCTCAAGTAAAGGCCGTGGGTTTGAATACAGGATACATAATACGGGAAATATTTTCTGAGTTTCTCGAAATTTATGTGTGAAAATTTAATTAGAAATTTACCATGAACTTTTCGATGCAGGAAAACATCGTGTTGAAACCTGCAAGTTTCACAACCCTCAGAAAACATGTGAAGTCCCCAACCTGCATTAGGCCAGCGCAGCGTGGCGGACGGAGAGGAATGCCCGTGCCCAGCAGTGGGATGTATAAGTGGATTCATGATGATTAAATCACCGCAGAAAAGTGACCTACTTGTCGGTTTTCTATCTGATATATTTCCGAGAGTGTGCACTCACCGTTCCTTTTCTTCTACGACTTCTAGAAAGTCCGGAACACTCTGTCCTTATGTCATTGACCTACCACCCATTCACATAAAGCTCTTGACGTCATCTCTCCTGAGGCGAATGGTAAAGGAGTGGTATTCACTGCATTTGTATTTCCCGAACCCGGGGCTATTCAAGGCGAGAATGATTAGAAATTTCCTAAACAACCTCGTAACATTGTCAGCTACATTATAGTATAATTTACTATGGCCACATAGTCGCTTCACATCAGGTGAGATTATAAATAAATAATAAATAAATAAATAACGCACACACTCTTAGCCCCGCACTAGGGAAACCCTATATCGCGGGTGCCATTGACACGCACATAGACAACCACAAATTACACTCAAACTCACGAGAGAAATAAATGTATTTGCCTCTGCGTGGCAGCCCAGCATGGTAATCGTTCCGCCACAGAGGTACTTGAATATTATTATTTACGAGTTATGGTCAAGTGTTCGTCTACATTACATACAAAAACACTTGACTGTAAATTTAAACATATAATACGTATGGAGAAATTATGATTTTGACGTTTGTGGGCGTTGGATGAGGAGGTCATGGGTTCGATTCCGGATAGAACCATTTTGTAAAATGAACCTTTTTTAAATTACTTCTGTGCTCTGGGTAGTGCCCCATAGTGCATTCCGTTGCTTTGGTATTCATAATACAGCGAATTCCCTAATTTGAGATCAGGGGTTCAATTGTACTAATTTTAATAATCAAACTAAGCATACTTATCAAGGAAATAAAATTTTCTGTAATATAATGCATGGTGCACGTTAATACCAAGCATTCGTTAGTATCTCATTATTAGCAGTAGAGCTTCTTGTGAAAGAGTTGTCAGCATTACTGTGTTCCGGTTTTGAAGGGTAAGGGTGCTGGTGAAATGACACGAACATGGGACTCGTCAACTTATGTCTCAGAGTGACGGATGCAGTGGCAGTACCTCGCAAAAGATGCAGCAGTGCCACTCAGAGCTTTAAATCGCTAACGATTTAAAGCTCGAGTGAGTGGCACTGCTACTGTTATGTACAAGCATATCGCTTACCATCAGGCCCACGACTTGCCCGTCCCTTCACTTGGTATTATAAAAAAAAATCTTATACAAGTTTTATTAATTAAAAACACGATTTAACGGTAATGTTGAAGTATTAGGGGTTAAAGTATGAAATTGCCGTTTTATTGCAATAGGTTCTTTGAATTTTCATAGAATGTTCATGGTTTGAGGTTTTCGAATGAAACTTTTTTCAAATGGTTTCTGTGATTTTTTTTTTTTAATTTGAAACATTTTAATATCGACTTTCAATTGTTTTTGTTATTCAATTTAGACAAGAAAGATGGATACTGCGAAAATTCGAGTGATTTTTGAATACGAGTTCCGACGCGGAACTAACGCGGCAGAAACAGCCCGCAATATCAATGCTGCGTTTGGAGAGGGGTCTACTAATGAACGCACCGTGCGATTTTGGTTTAAATGCTTTCGTGATGGAAATTTCGACTTAAAGAACGAGTCACTTATATAGCATCTTTATTTATATCTCGTTTAATCAGCAGTTTAGTCTTCAAATTAAAATTATTTATAATATTAGTGCACACCGTCATCGAAACGCCATTGAGGAGCGGAATACCAAAAATTGCAATGTCAGTTGAATAGTAACTCGATGGATAGCCACTGACAAAACACTACTCTTAACTTTTAGCAGAATAAATACCAAACATACAAAATCCAGCCATTGACACTCTAACGATACACAACTGAGATTATTTAAAATTAGCAGAATTGGGATCCAGCTCCCGTAGCATGGGTACGCATGATAGTCACGACGCGCGCGATAAAATTGGAATAAGTGCACGCTATTGGCTGCCTCAATCAATCAAGAATATCTATGTCTATTATTATAATACTAGCTATTTCTGACAGCTGTAGTTAGAATAAGAAACAACAATTTTATAAATTATCAAGTAACTTATACTTGTATAACTTAAAAAGATCTGGAAATGTACATACTCACAATAATAGAAACAAAGACAAAGTGATTGTACCAAACTTGATTGCAAAAAACTGCTATACAAAGTTACTGTCTATAGATAAAATTATACAATGAACTACCACTGCTTAAATCTCTATTGCTCGACTTAAAGAAAGATAAGGATCTTTTTAATAGAAACTCCATTCTAAAAATGCTCATTATTTTATGACATTTAACTTTTTTTATAATATCAAATGACGGGATGAACGAACCGTGTTGCAGTGCCACGCAGAGCTTTAAATCGCAAAGTTCTGAGGGCAACTGCCACTGCGCTTGTCATCCTGAGACATAAGTTGATAAGTCCTATGTTACCCTTCCAAACTGGAATGTAGTATGCTAATGTTATTTCTCGGCGGTAGAAATATATAAGGTGGCAGTACTTCTCTGGAGGAACTCTTTCACAAGGAACTCTACTACTACTAATGTAACTATTAATAATTTCCACCTCAGTCGACCGTGACCATGGGACCTGTAAAGGGTCAGAAACGTCGGTTTGTTTGAAAAAACAAATATACATGATTTAAATCCGGAAAAAAGTTTTATTTCCTATATTAATAATTTATTATATAATTTATTTCATGGAAATGAATATTTTGTTTGTGTGTATACAGTTCTTGAATTTAATTATGTAATACATTATGAATAATCAATGAGTTAGCCTAAGAAGATATTTTTCACGTGCTAAATGTTACAAGCTTGTGACGTGACAAACCTTTAGAATCGTTGTGTATTTACTGTGTTGTAGTTCAAACAAATCTCAAATATAATATGATCACATTTTATCTCATCGTGCCCATACTCGTATTACATATTTGTATTCAATATTTTGAGTGAGTCAACTATAAAACAACTCGATGCGACGACGATGTTCCAATAAAACACTACATCGATTCTCGTTAAAAGACAATTAGTCATTCACGGCCACCATTTGTGGTCTTACTCACTATTCGAAGAATAACAAAATGCACCCCTTTTTATGCGCGTCTAATGAAGTAATCTAGATTTTCATGAAACAAATGACGTCACTGTCGCATGGTACCTACCCCGTTCAGGTTTCTTTGAATCGGATGAGCAGCGTAGGGGTAAAGTTTAGTTCTTTTTTTCAATCTAGCTGGTTTGCCATAATATCACTTCATGAAATGTGAAAATGTGGGTTAGAACATGTGTGTGGTATGTGCTCACTTGCGTAAAAGATATCTGTTTACAAATTTTATTTGTACTATTTCATTTATTACTCCAAATATTTAAAAAATATTACTTATGTAATGTAATATTTTTTCACACCCCTAAAACCTACATCGGATTGTCTGGGTGCTGCACAATCCTCTTATAAACCTATAAATACACGACAGAATAGTAACATAGAGTACAAAATTGACAAAATTAACGAAAGGAAGGTACGTACACAAAATACACACAATCTACGTTATGTGTGACTCGACGGAATTGATATTCTATTATTTTTTGTATTCGTTATTTCTATTCATATACAATAACGTCACTGATTGCAATTTCCCGTCAGGGCTCTACATAGTGACCTGGTCGCACAGAGGCTGTCACCGTTATCAATGACAGATAGAACGCCTGGGGCTTTCAGCTGAATGAATCACAGGTAGTTATTGTTTTCCAATAACGTATTAATAAAATCTTTACACTTTAAAGAAACAATCGTATGTATAAGATAAGGTTACCATAGGGGTTATACTAGATCCTTGATCATTAGTTTAGGACTACTTTGTATTTTGCAACGCCCTTAGCGGTCACAGACAGAACCAATATTTTTAAAACTTTGTAAGCGATCGCTAGCAACTATCATTACTACCACATGACTCTAAGTATAGTTAATTATAATCGACACTTTAAAAAATGTACATGCGGCAGCCATTTAGCTAGGTTAAGACAGTATTTTTTAGACCAAGTGACGATTATAATCGAGGAAATCTATGAAGAACCCTTATTTCGATATCAAAGACGCAAAAGTAATCAATCTCAGTACAGAGTAGCAAATAAACCGATCTTAAAAGTGCGTGGAATTACATATATTTGCCAAGTTTTATTGCAACCGGTTACCGGAATGTGCGCGAAACGGAATTCATTCCCTAATTTTCCACCCTTAGTGGAGGAATATTTTCTTCAAAATTAAATGAGACCACTACTGAGGTATCCTCTTTGTAACAAAAGAAGAATCATCAAAATCGGTTCACTAATGGGTTAACGCGTAACATACATAAAAACTTAGAATAATAACGCATAGAATGATAGTTTCATATCAAACGAACTGTCACAAGTGAGGCAAAAACCAAATTCATGTAGGCGTAAGCAACTTGTAACTACGCTCGTCGGCACGCACACAAATATACAAATAATGATGCCATGGAATAACATTTCCCTCAAAAGTGGGGAAATTGTATCTTGCTTAACTCATCATTAAGTTAAAGGTGCCTACAGATTTGCCCGACATTGTCGATCAGGTGCCTACAGATATGCTCGGTTTTGTCGATGAAAAACGAATATAGCACTTATTTGTAAATCCAAGATGGCGGACACGATTTTTCAAAATATGCTGTATGGGTATCCTTTTCGAGGTATTTGGGGATGCTCATTACGAATATGGCACTCATTTC